>NC_133531.1:6287167-6597731 GCF_048544455.1 Silene latifolia
GCCGTTAAGCGTTGGGTAAGTCATTCCATAGACATCATGTTCTTTAACTTGATGATCTTCATCGATGTCAGACGAGATGAGATGACCACTCTCGTCATCAAAGAAAACCCGGTCATTATAAGGGATCCCAACAGGAGCCCAATTGCTAACTCCATTAAATTTAAAAAGCATGACCCAAGAATCATCTACGCCATATTCCATCATCATCCATACCTTAATATCTCTCAGAGGATCATTCAAAGAATCATTCAAAGGATCATATGTAGAAATAACCGCAGCAATAGTGTCTTTGAGCACCCATACACTCGAGTACACTATGAGATGACACGGGATAGGAGGTCCTTTCATTAATCGCAAAACATCACTAGTCATGTCAAATGCAAGGACAGCATTGAAACTATCATTACCAAGGCCAACAGAACAAGCCCAGTGAAACACTCCATTGAGCAGGCAGTGAGAAATAGGCGGATCGTATTCAATTTGTGGAAAAGGGAGGTCTGAACCTTCAAATAACGGATGTGGATCGACTAAGCGGTTGAGAGAATAAACAGTTCTCCAAGTATCCGAGGCATGGTTATATACCCTGAGATGCCAGCGTACATCCTCGCCCATTTCCTCATCATGCCATTGGCAAATCACCACCACCTTATAGTCATTAGTTGTATGATCAAAACCAAACCCGATGTTCAAACATACAGGCTCTTGCTGATGAAATTGCATTAAAGCGTAATCTTTAAAACCCAACAAATGCATTGGAAAAGGAAACGAGATTTGGGGGTGAATGTGTTTATACTCTCGAGTTGCCGGGTTCCACAGAGTCAAGGTGCCAACCCACCTATCAATTAAACTTCTGAATATGCAATAAATTCCATTAACCGGTCCAAATATTTTGATTCGCCTAAGAAAACTTGTAGGACCCGTATAACCTTCTTCCACCACCAAAGGGGGCCATTCTACGTCTTCATCTAAACCTTCTTCCTCCAAAAATGGGGGCCATTCTAGATCTTCAAGTTTGCCAAGGGTGTGACGATCAACGATGGATATGACATAAGTTTCAGTGACGGGGTCTTTGCGGTAACACAGGAGTTTAGCACCGCTCCTGGTTTCAGAAAGACGACAGTGGTACTCTACGAATTGAGGGCTTTGAATGACAGAAAGCCAATGTTTGCAGACACATTTGAAAAGCAAAAGGGATTTTACGGGTAATAATACAAAAATTAGGATCAGCAATTCATCCGGCAACTCCATATTCTGGAATATTAAAATGAGTAAGTAAGCAACAACTGAACAACATAACCTGAAAATACATGACTATGTTAAAGTTATAATCAAGATTGTGTAATCGTAGAAGTATCTAGCCATTGATTATCTATAATTGTCTAAGAAAATGAGTGGGGAGCTCTGTCACTGATCATTGCTTATACATGGCACAACAGCAAGGCTCAAGTATTCACTGAGTGAGTGTAGCTCAATTGGTCTCGCTCCCTATCATCTCCCTCCCATATGTAACACTAGACATGGCAAAATGGACCCAACCCGATACCCAAACTCAGGACACGGAACTTGACCCAAGCCCGAATTGACCTGATCCGACCCAACTTTTGTTAAACCCGAAAATGACCCGACCCAAAAAAAACCCCAAGGCCGTTGACCCATTGCCAAGTCTATGTAACATCATATGTTGGAAAATGGTGGCACTCAATTTGAGATTATCGTGTTCAGTACATTCTGCTGCCAAAATCACAATAGACTATGCCACATTACATACCACAAAATTTAAAGCAAATATTTATCATATATCTATAAAGGAGGAGTAATAATAACAAACCCAAAAAAAAAAAATCAAAGAATAATGCATGGTTTAAGAAAAAAATTGAGAAATCAAAAAAATTAAGTGGGGTTTGCGATCAAAAAAACGTAGGATGATAAATCAAGTACCACATAAGAATAGCATAATTGAAGAGATTATTAGAGTAAAATACACATACCAATATTTGAATTTAGAAGAAATTAATGGTTTAAACTCGCAAGATTATGATATCATTATATCATGCTGGATTGCTGGTCTTTTTGTGTTCTGGTTTTTAATGCCTTATTTGGGGTGGGTTATGACATGTGAGCAATAAATAATCCACCTAATTTTCTTCCATTTTCTCCCTATTTCCTACCATTTTTTTCAGCGGTGAGTCTCTCATATGAGATATGACGGATATATCATATATCTCTCATAAATTTGCGACGGATTATACATAACTCACATTGGTAGATAAGACAAAACCCAGAGTGGTGTCTAGAAAGTCACAAATCATTTGTTTTTATCTACCCATGTGAATTTTATTTGATCTGTCACACGCTTGTGAGGAATATTGTCTGTCACAAATGTAAAAGCGTGTTCTTATAAAGCAATTCATGGACTATACAACCAGGTTTGTATATGTTGTACGAGTGTAGAACACGAGCTTTGTGTCAAAGTATCGAGCTTTATATTAAAGAATATGAGCTTTATTAGAAAGTATTGAATTCATCCATTTACACATTAAAAACATGAAATTTAAATTAGCTCAGAAAAAATACACGTAAGCTCGGATTCTTATACTTGGTTGTACCATGCTTATGGTACAACTGGATGTATAATCCTATTTGTGCTTATAAAGCCGTGTTAAATAATTAAATAATTAACTGGTAGTCCCCAAACTAAAGTTATTCATTCCTAATTTTGGAGCATAACAACCAATTGAACACTACAAGAATTCAATTCTCGGACGACTAAAATAGGCGAAGGATTAGTGTCGCTAAAATGAAATTGCTGACCGATAATGGTTGCCCATCTATAGTCGCAACGCTTAGTCGCCTAAATAACTCGAGCGACGGATTTCAGTCGCCAAATTGGCAACGGCTTATTCAGTCGCCAATTAGCGTCGGACGAGCGACTGTTCATGGTCGCCAATTTGGCGACTGAAGAGGGAAAATAGCGACTGAAATCAGTCGCTAACCAACGTCAACTCTGTCTTCTTGTCAAGATACAACTCGCCCAAGATAATGGCACATGTGAATATCTCATATTGGAAAAAGAGAAAGAGGAGAAAGTTGTCGATCATATAAACCAAGGAGTTACTCCACCCATTGCCAATTGGTTTGGATTGGACTCTCCTTGGACTTATAAGTTGGGTTCTCTCTTTTCTCCATGCGGGTGCGACCTAGGCCCGATGACGGAACTTATGATGGTATCAGAGCCTATGGTTGAAAAAACTAAAATAAAGACCTGGGCATGAAAAATCTACCTAGTATAAAAGCTAGGTTTTTTAAAGGATTGTGATTGGTTCTTAATTTTTTAGCTGGGGTCCACTACAAAAAAAATTTCCCTAAAATTACTCGTCCACGTTCTTCAACACAATTAATTATACTCTTTCTTACTTTTTAATATACTCAATACTTTTAATTGAAAGTTATATTATATGGTGTATTATATTATATGATATGGTATTATATGTTATTATTATAACATATGATATTTAACATCTCAACTCTTGCTCTTATTTAATTAGAGCTTTTACATGAAACCATACATTATAATACAATACGAACATCCAAAAATTACAAATTCCTAATACATTATGCACATACAAAAATTACAAAATATTACAAATAATCATTTCAAAACATAATTACAAATTTCTCATCAAACTTATGTATATTCCAGAATTTAACTTCAAGCTTCTTCCCCACCTTCTCCCTATAAGTTATCCATTCCAAAATACAGAACACAAAAATACATATCTTAATATACAAATATTTAGTTTTATTCAAATATTTATAATAAAATTTGTACATTTACACATTTTATTAAAAAACAACAAAACTCATCAGATTTATGAATATTCTTATTCATAGTTTATAAAAATAAGCAACAATTTCCACAATATCTACGATACATATATAAAAAAATCGCCAAATTTTAAATCAGGAAATAATTTTATAGAAATTAAAAAAATCATTAGATATGTGAAATTACTATAATAAACATAATAATAAAAATGAAAATTTAAAATTAAGAGATCTATGATATTAACTAAGAATTCACTAATAATTTTATAAAGAAATCAACTTTTAAAAAATAAATAATAATCAGGTAAATGATACTCCGCATTTACTTAAAAATTTATAGAGAATTAAAAATAATTGAACTAAACGAATAAAACGAGAAAGTTAATAATTTAAGAAGTGTAAAAATAATTTAACAAGTTTAAAATAATTAAACTCGAATTGTGATAATTATCTTTTGCATGCGAGTAAAAAAAAATGAAAGAAATCAAACCTCTAAAAGCTATCAATCAATAGTGCCATCTTTGATGAGGATCTAACTAAGAAACAAAGCTAGGATCGTGAGAGCCGAGAGGCACAAATCTCGCATGGGATGGTGATGAAGATTGAAGATTTAGGAGAGTTAAATGCTGATAAGAGGGAGCGAAGTTAGACGAGATTATAAATGAGAGAAGCGGATGATTTGAGTTTATTATGAATGAAATAAGAGGAGATGCGGTGTCGGCAGTAGTGTTGTCAATTAGAAAACTCAATTGAGAAGGAAGGGAGGGAGGGAGGTCAGACGAGAGTTTTTATAAAATGGAGGGGTAGGGTTTGTTGATGGATTATTTATATGGGAAAATGGGTAATGTTGTTAATTGTGCTATGTTATGTTATGGGCAATGGCCCATGTGTTGAGCATTCATGAAAATTCGATAATGTAAGTTATGTAACCCGATTCATATTATGATGATATATTTTGATTATATATAATCCCCTGTCTAATACTTCCTCCGTTTTTATACGATACACCCATTTTTTGAATATATGAGTGGAGCATTTTAATAAAATGAGTACATAATATGAAAATGAAGGGAAGTATATATTAGTACTAACATTTCACCACACATGACATTAATACTTAAATGTGAGTGTATAATGTTTTGAAAAATATGTTTTAAATTATTAATCTAACAACCACATTGTTTATAAACGGTATACTTTTAGATGCATGTACAAGCAATTGTCCTCCATTATTCAATCTCAATAATCGTAGACTTTTTAATATAATTTGTACCGAATCAGTGGTAGTGATTAATAACTTTAATTATGTGTCGATTTTTCAGTTGTAGACTTTTTATATTGTAACAGCATTGAACATAATTACGCTGGTTTTAGACCATCCACAACAACAAAGAGATTCCCTTCTAAAGTTAATATTTTCACTCCCTCCCCCAAGAAGAAGAAGAAGAAGAAGAAGAAGAAGAAGAAGAACAATAACAACAACAACAAGTTTTTATCTTATGATTTTTTGTGAAACTCATCTAAATAATCAAATATGATGAGAGTCACAATGAGAATAATTGCTTTTATTGGTTATATTATTATTTTTATTGATTATTTTTATTATTTTTTTTTTTTTTTTTTTTGGTGTACGAAGGACCGGCATTTTTAAAGTCCCCGGTGGACCGATAACCGCATGATTTGCGCAGCCTAGGGTTCGAACACGGGACCTCTCAACTCCTGCCCATTGGCAAGCTTTGAAGGTTAAACCCGATGCCACTAGACTCGCATCACTTGGTTTGATTATTTTTATTATGAGAAGGAAGGTTCAAGGTTGAAATAGAGGGTTAAAATTTATTGTTGTTGTGTGAAGTTTTTGGCAAAATTATCATCTTATGATAAAATGAGGTTTAAGCCGTGCGTTTTTGACCCCTGCATTTTTTGGTTGCACGGGTTTAAGCCGTGCGTTTTCGACCCGTGCATTTTTTTTGCACGGGTTTAAAACTAGTAGAAAAGAAAAACTGGGCCAAAAATTGCAAGACTTAAAAAATCCAATCTGCCTGAACAGGGACCTCACATGTGAGGGGGAGTGTCAAGATACAGCTCAAGATAAAGGCACATGTGAGTATCCCACCTTGGAAAAAGAGGAGAGAATTGTTTATTATATAATCCAAGGATTTACTCCACCCATTGCCAATTGGTTTTGGATTAGACCCTCCTTGAACTTATTAGTCGGACTCTCTCTTCTTCATGTGGGTACAACCCAGGCCCGATGACGGAACTTATCACTCCTCCATCATGACTATTTCATCCGACCATCCTCAACCATGATCTCTACATCCACCATCCATTCTCTTTGCGGCACCGTTCAATTTGTTTAGCAATTTCCCAACTCATCTCCTTTAGGAATCAAACTTTTAATAACTACTCCCTCTGTCCGGTCATTTTTGTTGTCATTTTGCATTTTTGGGGTGTCTCCGGTTATTTGTTGTCTTTGAAAGATAAAAGTTTTTTTAGGGGAGTGATAATTCCACATATCATTTCTCTCATGCCACGAAACTAACTGGGTAAGTATGAGTTTCTGAACTTGCACATTGTCTCACAGTATTCTTTTGCATTAAAGGAATGCCTAGTGGTAATACGACAACCCTTTTTTTAACAATACGTCAACTCAAAGAATATGTAATGCAAACGACAGAATTGCAAATTGTTTTTGACTTAGTTGATGACCTTGCAACATTTGTAATTTGGTGCCGAAACGAAGTAAAAAATCTGGACAACAGAAATATACCAACACCGTATTTCTGTTTCATCTATTTTACTCAAGTAGCCACCTAGCCCACCTTAACTCCCTCGAATGTAAGGTCGTTTATACACATTAAGCTAATATTCGTTAAGGCGGAGGTATCCGTCTTAATATTATAACGGGTCAAATATCATCTCACATATGTGGATATAGACAAATTTTTTACTTTTGCCTATATATTATGATTTTATCTTATTCATCCCACATGAATATACCCGTCTTAAATGAGACATACGTGTTACGGAACTTGTTGGTCATATAGATTTTTATTTCACAGGGGAAAGTAAATAAACCACAAAATATTGCAATGCTCAGAAATGAGACATTCAACTTTAATTTTCTCTCGATACATAAGTTAAAATATATTCGTGTGAGATCTTATTTGATTCGTCTTTAAGAGTACATTAAAAATATCTAACTTTTATAATTTTTGCAAAAACGTAGCTAATGATATTTACCGCGTAAAAGTCGCGTTGGCAAACGTGATAAAGCAAACATGTAAAGTGGAGTTGAATGGAGGGAGTAATGTTTAAAGTTGGACAGAGTATTTTCTTTCTTGAATTCAAACGATAGAGTACTTCCATTGCCTTTATCATGGTTAGAGCTAAAAATCTTCATAACCCCATATAAAATACCAATGCAGAAAACAAATGCGAGGTTAAATTACTACAGTACTTTTACTACTTGTATAATATTGGACAATCAACTTGTACTCAATAAAATTGCAAAAAATCTCCTTAGCAAGCAACCTAATATGTGCCCTCAATTAAGATTTAAGAATCATCAAGAAACTACATTCCCAAGTTCTTAGATTACATATAAAATATTGAAATTTGTGGCCTAATGTTTAATTAATTAGGCAAAACAATCCTCTTCAGAAATCCTAATTAATCTGAAGAGTCAAGAACCGCATACTAAATAAAATTAAGAGTAGCGTTGGGTAATCTCATGTGTTACCGTTGATTAAAATATTTCTCACAAAGAATAAAAAAAGGTAAACTAATGAATGAGACGGAGTGAGTAATATTCAAATACTCCTCTGTCCGGTCATTTGTTGTCCTTTTCCATTTTAATTTGTCTCGGTCATTTGTTGTCCTTTATTTAAAAATGAACTTGATGAGTAATTTGATCATTCTCATTCAATTTGTTCCACTTGTCATTTAATTATTGGCCCTCTCCTCTTTCCTTAGTCTTTGTGCCAAAACCAAAGGATAAAAATTGACCGAGACGGAAGAGAGTATATCTTAAACACAGAGTACACAAACGTCGAGTGTTTCGGCAATATATGTGAGGAATATAACCAACAGACTGAATGCGTTATATAGAACCTAAAAAAAAAAAAAAAAAAAAAAAAAAAAAAAAAAGTGACGATACTAATCAAACACAAATAACACAATAGACAGATCAAAGAAGCACAACATTGTTCCTCGAGTAGATTAGTCCATAAGGTTATGAGTTATGACATGATCAAAGTTTTTTGGTACATATGAGGAGCTAGGCCCCGAAGAAACAAAAGAAAACTAGGACAAAACTAGACGAGGAAAGGCTACTCCTAGCACATCTTCACGAAGAATTGTACGGAGCTCAGAGGGCGGTGAATCAAACACCGTAGAGGAAGTCGAAGAGTGCACCCCAGCATTAGCGAGCCAATCTGCCGCGCGATTGGCTTCTCGGAACACATGCTCGACTTTGACAGTCCAACCCGACAAACTTACCAGCTCCTTGCACCTTAAAACCAGCGGGCGTAGGCTTCCACTGATAAGACCATCTTCATTAATAAGCTTGGTACATGGCAAATTGTCCATATTGACAAGGACTTTGGTGAAGCCTAAACTTCGAGCCCGAGTCAGACCTTCCACTACCGCACGCATTTCGGCCCGCATCGAAGTACAAATTCCACATGAAAAGGCAAAGGCAGCAATAAAATTACCGGTATCGTCTCGAATTATACCGCCACAACCAGCCGGGCCTGGATTGCCTTGTGAAGCTCCATCAGTGCTAAGCAAAAACCAACCAAAAGGAGGTGGTGACCACCTAATAAACCTTTCGATTCGAGACGTACCAGGCGTTGGTAAAAATAGAGAGTGAGGGTCGAAAGCTTTTAAAGAAGTTTCGAATTGTTGGTTTAGGAATCCCAGCGGGTCAATTGGATTTTCACTAGCTCTCCCAAAAACCAAGTTGTTCCTCCAACGCCATAACCACCAACAGGTAATAGCGAACTTCATTGACCAAGTCGAAGATGAAATTGAAGAGCCATTGCTGGCGTTTTTGGCAACCCAATGGTGGAATTGGTCGGTATAAAACTCGTTAGAAGATGCGCCATCTCCGAGTAAATTCCATATATCAGTTGATACCGGGCAATTGCGGAGGAGGTGCTCAATTGCTTCATCTTCTTCATTACACCTTGGGCATATTGGGTCGTCTGAAAGTCCTCGACGAACTCGATTGTAGTTTGTCATAACCCGATCATGAGCTGATAACCATATAAAAAATCGAATGCGTTGTTGTACCGGTAATTTCCAAATTAGGTGCCAAGCTGTAAAATTGGTAACCGGAATATCATCATGAGACCGTATAATTGCAAGGGCTGACTTTATCGAGAAACGCCCATGAGTGGTACCGTTCCAATGGAGAGTGTCTTCCATATAAGGCTCCGGAGATAGCGTATAAGCTGCAATTTTTTGTAGCTCTTCCTGTGGTAAGAATTTCGAAAAGACATCCCATTTCCATCCCGACCCTTCTTCCCACATCTCCACTTTGTTGCCCGAGAATGGATTCGGAATTGGAGCTATTGCCTTATCAGACAGGCAGCCCTTATCGACCCAAGAATGATCCCAAAAAGGGTTCTCGACCGTTACCAATAGCTACTGAAGTCCCGTAATTAATTGTCTTCGCTTGAGACGAAATGCCCGCCCAAACATTCGACATGTTTGCTTTAGGGACAAACATATCAACGTCACACCGTCCATTACAATACTTGCTTCTTAAGACCCGTGCCCATAACCGAGAAGGTTCAGCTAGAAGACGATATCCCCATTTTGTGAGAAAAGCTGCGTTGGATTGACGGGTAGACCGAATTCCAAGACCTCCAATGGATTTTGGTTTTTGAATATTCTCCCATGAAATGAGGTGAATTTTCCTTTGTTCGTCATTGCCACCCCAAATGAATTTTCGCGTCTTTTTGTCTAGAGTATCACAAATAGATTTCGGGATTTTTGCCGTCTGCATACTATAATTAGCCAAGGTTGAGAGCGTAGATTCGACTAAGGTACTTCTTCCAGCCAAGGACAAGTGCTTTGTTTGCCATCCCGACAGTCTTTTGTTGAATTTTTCCTCGAGATGGGCAAAGGTTTCTTTTGTGACTCGACCATTAATGGTAGGCATGCCCAAATATACACCCAAGTCGGGTGTAGCTTCGAACCCCAGAATAGCTGTAATAGCCTCACGCTCGGTCTCTTGAGTATTACCCGAGAACAAAATTTTTGATTTATTAATGCTTACTTTCTCCCCTGAGGCAAGGCAAAAATTGTCAAGGACATATTTAATAACATGTGCTTGATCGGCTCTGACTTCAGCGAAAAGGACCATATCATCAACGAAAAAGAGATTAGAAATTTTTGGTCCACCTTTACATATGGGAATAGGTGAGTAAAACAAATTCACAAATCACACAATTAAAAATGTCCTTACTAAAGCAATTACACACACTCAGTATGTTTTCAACATAAAAACCTTAAAAACAAATACTCCATGTTTCCTTTAATTATTTTCATCTTTGATAAATTCTATTACGGTTGCGAGTCAAATACTTTTTAACGGAAGATATAGGTGAAGAATGACGCCTCTTGATAATTTTTTTTGGTGTTGACCACCAGGAGTATCCCCTACCGACAGCGGGTACTGAAGGCAATTTAATGGGTTGACCCCTCCTAAGTTTGGCTTTTTCATTCGCAAGAGTCAGGAATCGAACCCCTGACCACTTGTTTAAGAGATGAGAGCCCTTACCACTCACACCAGCCAACTTTGGTGACGCCTCTTGATAATTGAAAAGGGGAAGACGATTTTCTTATAGATGTTATGGAAATATGGTGTTATTTCCATATTTAGGTGTATATTGTTTATGGTAGTTTCGGATCTTGTACTTATTTGGTTATTATTCGGTTTCCTAATGTCGTCGAGTCTGTAATAGTATATATACATTGTATCGTCATATGAGAAAGACACACAAAATACAAAATACAAAATACAAAATACAAAATATATAGAGTAAAACCCTAACCCTAGGTTTTTGAGTTTCATCTTACACATCTGGTTTCCCGTCTCATATAATCTATCTACGCCGCTACGGCATGGACGAGCCTATCATCTATACTCCTTATACGAAGAAGGATTTCAGCGGCGGCATTGACAAGTTAACCCTGGTTCAAAGGTTCTGTATTGCCCTCTCAAATGACGATAAACCTGCCTTTATGAGTCTCATCTCCGACCCTGGATTAGGAGGAGTGCCTAGTTCTCTTACAATTGATAACATATTTAATTTCGACCCTTTGGAAATTGCAAAGGCAGTCCTTAACGGCGAAACTCCGTGTATTGACACGGAAGACTTACTAAAGGATGGAATGACCCCTCTGCATCTTGCCGTTATCTGTGATGCTCCGAGGTTGACCAAGTATTTTCTTGAGAATGGTGGTGTAGTTGATGCTGTGTCTAATAACAAAATCTTTAAACACAAAGATGCCACCCCTTTAAACTGCAGCACTAATCTCATTAAACCTAGTAAAATACACACACCTTTTAACTTGCTTTGGTGGCTTTGCTATCATGAGAGAGCTCGTATTGAAATTATAAGACTGTTTATCCAAACTGACCAACATACGTGGGCCAGGGAAGCGTTTCTCAACTTTGCGCAAAAGGGGGAACTGCGTAAGTTAGCTGCACTGTTTTTGGCTGCTCCCGAGCTATTTTTTCCTTTGTTGAATAAATTAAATAATAAATTGAATTTGTTCGAGCTTAAGACACGTGTCAAAGACGAGTTGTCGTTATTGCTTGATGTTTTTGCTTTGGTCGGTCACAAGCTAGCAGCATATATAAGGCTTGAAGACTTCGCTCGCAAGTCTTGCACCGAGGAAGAAATTGAGGAGACAATGTTAGAAGTTGAGTTGTTCGTTCGTGAAGCGGCTATCAAAAAGCATGGAGATGGAGATGACTATGTTGATTATTATTTACGTTTTTTTGAAGCTGAGCACCAAAATTGTTATGATGATGTGAAGGAAAATCCTGATCATTATATGGACTCTGAAGAAGAGTGGGACAGATTGACTTGTTGGTTGAAGGGAAACGCTATATACAATTTCTTGCCGTATATGTTGCGAAGGTGGACGGGTTTGAAGCGCCTTGAAATTCATAGGCTGATCCCGACTCTAGAGAGCCAGAATCCAGTTAGAGCAGGTATTCTGACTAGAGCTATTGAGGAGCATGTTGCAGAAAATGAGGTGAATGTTGCAGCTGAGAATGCAGCGGTAGGCGAGGAAGAAATTGTTGATGCTGAGAAGGAAGCTATTGTGGACAAGGAATTTCAGTCAATGCAACTGGTGTGAAAGAAGAAGGATGATGAGAAGTTTTTTTTTTTTATTAAACTGGATTATTATTTGCTAGAATTATCTTGATTTTATGAGCCTGTGTGATTTAGATCTCAAATGATTCTTTATTTTTTTTTATTTTTTTATGTGTGTGACTATCTCTCCCAATATTTCTTATGAAAGACCGCTCGCATGATGGGTAGTTATTAATTTAGTTTATCTTTTGTTTTTGTCTTAGTGTGAAACGGTCTCTCGGATACTTGCTAGGGAAGGTTTTGGGGATTGTGAATTTGCGATTGATGTGTGTGACTATCTCTCCCAATATACATATTGTCATTTGTATCTGTTACAATTATCACAAACTTGTG
Source organism: Silene latifolia (assembly GCF_048544455.1). Taxonomy (NCBI): domain Eukaryota; kingdom Viridiplantae; phylum Streptophyta; class Magnoliopsida; order Caryophyllales; family Caryophyllaceae; genus Silene; species Silene latifolia. The sequence continues at coordinate 6,299,725 of NC_133531.1, forward strand.
GGTGTTATAGGAATTTTTTTTCCAAAATGGGGGTTAATAATAAACAATTTAACGAAATGGGGCAACTTTGAAACTAATTACCAAAAATGGGTCCACGTAGGCTTGGTTTTGGCGATGTTAGGGTCGGGATTAAGGTCGCTCAGCGGGAGAGCGACTTGAGGCCAAACCGCCGTGCGGCTGAGCGACTTAGCAGGAAAAAAAAAATTACAGGAGGAGAAGTTGATAGGAATCGAACCCGCAATCTGAATTCAGATACTTCACACCCCTAACCATAATGCCCAGCATAATGTATTGATTCGTTATGGTAATTAAAATACATATTTAATGCTTACTCATTATGGTAATTAAACTACATATTTAATGCTAAGAGTATTTAATAGCTGTTTGGGATTTGAATAATTATTACTAATTATAAAGTTTAAGCACTGAACTTTACCATGTTAATTTGTTTGTACTAGTGGTTAGCTTCTACAAGATAAGTGTTTGTTTTGTTGAAGATTATGGGTTCGATTCCCCTTAACAACTTTTTTTTTTTTTATTTTTTTTTTTTGCACAGACCCAAGTCGCTGTGGGGGAGGGCGATTTGAGCTGAAATCGCTCAATCCCTAAGCGACTTGCCTTGAAGTAGCATACTAAGGTTTGGGTGGAATTTAAGTGACACTTTGGGTAAGGTCGTTGAGCGGGAAAGCGACTTGAATCCGAGCCTAGCTTCGGTGATGACGTGGACCCATTTTGGGTAAATACTTTCAAACTCAACTCATTTCGTTAATTTGTTTGTGTTTGACCCCATTTTTGAAAAAAAATCGTGTTATAGACCTACATGATAGACATGGAGTAGCTGGAAGAATTGTTGATCCAAATTTATGCTAGACTGTATTGGGGTGTGTATGGGTGCGCAAAGACACTATTGCAGCGGTTTCATGTGCTGTGGGTACTTTCCATGATCAGAAGGACGTTGATGTCTATGGAATGACTGACTCAACATTTGAAGGAGTTCGTGGGACTCTTGGGATTTCGGATTACGTCGAAACCTTTATTACTCTTATAAGTCAGTGTAGGAGACGACTTTATGTAAGACAGTCCTATAGTGAGAGTGGCATGTATATGCAAATTGCACTATAACCGAATTGAGTGTGCTTGTTAGACGATTTTATGCAAACACAAAGTTCAGTGTCAGCTTTTGGGTTTTGAATCATGATTATATTGAGTGTGCTTGTTAGGAACAACTTTTGTGCTTTCGTATGTCGTGAACTGTTCGTAGCCAAGGTTAAACAAAGTCGGGAAGCAATTCATTTTTGCAATACTCGAATGTTTATGTGCAAACTGCACTATAACCGAATTTGAAGTCGATTTTTCTTTTAAAATTTCTGGTATGTATTTACTCTTCTGACTTATGATAAACAGAATATTCAGTTCCATGTAAACTGTGGAATTTGAGGCATTCTGTTAATAACAGGATAAACAGATTTGGATTCATTGATACAGGATAAAGGCCAAAGAGAATTTATCATTTAATCGCTAATCGCGTCATCAACATTAATTAATACGTAAACATATAATAGGTGTGATTTTTATATGTGAACTTGGCTAGGGTTGCCTGGTGGAACTTACACCGAAAGCGGAATTAAAAGTTACTACATTAGTTTCCGCCTTGCTGCCTCACTGCGGCGTAAGATATAGCGTCAATTACTGACTTTCCGGAGCAGAATTTGGCTTCATCCGGTATGTAGAGGCTTCTTGTTTAAGAACTTGAGTACTATGTCGAATTTAACTTGTCTTTCGACTTTCAAGGTCGCTTTTGATCGCGCTTCCTGTGTAGTTTCCACTGGGATTCAAACTTCGACATAAAATTCACATAGAAATATTACTCCCATTAAAACATAAATAAACATGTCAGTTTGCCGAGTAATTTAAATTTTAAAGCATGCTATTAGTTTCGCACGGGTAAGATTTCATGATATCTAGAAATTGTAATAAAGTAGCTCATAAGTTAGCTAGAAGAGCGGTTAATATGTAAGACGTTCTTGCTTACCAATTGCCAGAAAAAAAAAAAAGATTTCTATCTAGAATGTCAAATTCATTCTTCCAATGAAGATCCGTCTTAAAGTATGTTGGCCGATCCAAATGGATTTTTGGAGCATGGACTTGGACGTACGATCCTGTATCGTTGTCGCAAATTATTGGGCTCGAACCGGGATTAACATAAGTTTGGAGGCCTAGATTGAACCAAAACCATGCTGCTAAGGGAGGGTTTTGGTTGTGTCTTAATTATCTGTGTTTCGTTCTTAGCAAGGGATAATCATCTTTTTTTCATTTTTAGAAAGAGATTTTATCAAAGGTAAACAAATAATCGGGACAGATATCATAATAATAATAATAATAATAATAATTATAATATAAATGTGTATTACTAATGGCTTCATATTGGCTCGGATGTTTAATGAACAGCACAAGTGTCTTTATATAGTGATTGTATGAATATAAGTGATTGGGACGTCTAACGTCCCATGCAAATTTTGTGCGTATTAGTAGATGTCATGTTTGTTATATATCGTTTTCATAGGCAACGTTGCAACTTGCAAGCACATTAATTTGGTATTGTATGTGATGTCACGAGGGCGAATTACTTCTAGAACGTCTTATAAGTGTGTGAGCTTATAAGATTGTCTCACACACGAAGACCTTGTTATTATGTAATGAATTAAGGGAGACGGGAGGTTAAAGATGAGGTACTTAAAGGAAATTAAAAGAGTGAAGGGCGAGAAATGGTCACATGACCTGTTATTGCTTGTAAATTTTTGTATGGCTTGTTTTGAGAAGATAGAGTATAATGGTGAATTATTATGGGATTAACCAAAGTTGGGATTATTTGGAGAAGATAGGTGAAATGTGGGATTATTCTTGTTAATATTTCCTATAAACATATCACAAGTCTTTTTTTTTTTTTTTTTGAATCAAACCTCCGAACGAGGTTAAGAATTAACTATTAGATCATTCGAAGCAAAGGTTACAACAATCATCGGAAAGTCATTCGACCAAACTCGCCTACCTATGTGCCATGGAGCCAAACGAGCCAGCTCATTAGCCACCTTATTAAAGTCTCTCCTAACGAAAGACCACACAAATGAGAATTAAAAGAAACACTACAAGCTATAATATCGTCAATAATAAGATTAAAATTACTCCGACCCTGTGACCTTCGCTTCACTGTATCAATCAGACATTGGCAATCACTCTCCATTATTACATCTCGATGACCTCGTCTTATCGCCTCCTTTAGTCCCACTAGCAAAGCTTCTGCTTCCGCATCTCTTGGGTCCGCCAACTCCCGCTTTTGCACACGATCATCCCCACAACAACCCTCCCTCCTCATCACGGCATACACACCCCAACCCAACACCCACATTTTCCTGGACACTCGCATCGACATTGATTTTCACCTTCCCACTTCTCGGTTTAAGCCACCCATTCTGCCGCACTTCCCCACCACTCTGTCCCACGTTCCTCCTCCTTTCTCCTAGGCTGTCCTCCGTCATTTCCTCCCTCAACCCTTCGACTCTCCGTATAACCTTATCTATATCCAAAGCGCCGCTCAAAAACCCACTTATTTCGTCGATCCCAGAGCACCCAACATCCCAACATTAATGTGCATACATCCGTAGCCTGCAATTCCTTGACTATATCATAAAACCAGTCCCTCGCATTCGCAAAACCCCCCTCCATTACCCATCCAATCCCCAACCTATTCCACAAACCCCTCAAGCCGTTGCAGTCACGAACAAGATGGAGATGAGTCTCCACCTCCATATTACAAACCGGGCACCTTCCATCCGTACCTTGTATGCGCTTCATTATATTACTCTTCGTAGCAAGAGCTTCATTACAGAATTGCCAGATGAAGACCTTGACCCTAGGCAGCATTTTCATACCCCAAATCCTATTCCATACCCTTCTCTCCTCTGCCCTAGACGAAGACGAAGCCACATCAAAGCCATCCCCTGCGAGGAGTCGATACGCGGACCTTACAGAGTAGCAGCCGTCCTTCTCGAAATCCCAACACCAAGTATCCTGGGGCGCAAGTCACTAATGCGAATACCCAAAATACGCTCTTGTTCAAACGGTACAAAATATTTCCTAATCAAATGTGTATTCCAACCTTGTCCTCCATTATCGAACAATTCTGCAACAACCATATCCGGGTCAGCATCCCCTCTTGGCGAAATAACTCGCCTAGACTGTGTTCTCGGGATCCAAGGGTCCTTTATTTTCTCGATGTTACACAAATCAATCTTATAACCTCATTGAGTGTTAAACATTTGGTCTAGAATGAACCCGGACTGAATTCTTTTAGACCCGCTCCATAGTCCTTATTATTTGAAGTTACGGTTTTCGGTTTGGTCCGATTCAAGACCGATCATTTTAGGTCTGAATCAAATGAATCAAATATTTTATGCTAGAATCTCACTATAAACTCAATTATAATTATACCAATAATTCAAATACCTATTTTATTTGATTTGATGAATTTAAATTCAATAATCCTATAATAAATAGCAACAAATTGTACTTTTGATCCCTTTTAGTTAAAAACAGAAAGAAACGAATAGAGCAAGCGACTGGCTTGCAAATCAGGGCATCACATCTAGTACTTCTGTTACTTATTTAGACTCTCCACCTATCGCTCTTCGTCCTATCCTTCGAGAGGAAATTTTTGGGGTTGCTATTCCCCGTGTAATAGTTAATAACTAGTTTTCGGGGTTCGCCCCTCTATTGCACCAAAAAAAAAAAAAAAAAAAAAAAAGTTAAAAACAGGACCGAACCAAAAAATTCGGAATTGGTCCGATCCAGGACCAAAACTTGTAGGCCTGGTTTTCGGTCCAGTAAATCTATTTTTCTCGATTTTTGCGCCGATCTGGTTTGGAGCGGCCCAATTAAAAAAATCCGTTTTACTATAAATTTGTGTAACTAAAAACCCCTCACTCGGTTATTTTGCAAGAAAAAATGGAAGTAAATAGAAAGAAAATGGTAGAAAATAGCAATAAGAGGATTATACATCTGATGTACTACCTCCAGTTCTATAGTTTTTGAGCATTATAATAAAGTTTTTGAGTTTTGTTTTAAAGTTTTTGAGTTTCACTATGAAGTTTCTGAATTTATTCACTTAAATATTAAGCTCTAAAAAATTACAATAAAACTCAAAAATATTACATATAAATATAGTTAAATTTTAGTTTTGACGGAAAAAATATTAAAATCTAACATATAAACTTTAATATGCTCAAAAAAATACACATATGCTCGAAAACAAATAAAGTTTGAGGTAATAAGCTCAAAAAAATATACTTATATGCTCAAAAAATAAAAAAGTTGGATGTAGTACATCCGATGTATGATCATTTTTCTCTAGAAAATAGAGTGGATTCTTACCCCCATAGTCCCATTCCACCCTATTAAGGCATTAATACCCGAAAACTAACAAGTTACAAGAAGCATGATAAAATGAGGGGTTGGCGAACAAAGGAATGATATCATAATTGTGGCAGTATAATCCATTTCTTCAATTCCTGAAATTGGTATGTGTGTTTTGATCTAATAATCTCTTCAATTATGCTATTGTTTATATGCTACCGCCTACCCGTCTGTTTCAATCATTTGTTTACCTTTTATATTACATATTTATATGTGATATTTTAATCAAAGTTAAACAAATGATCGGGATGAAGATTTACATATTCATGGTTTTGGGATACAATGCACTTATCTATTGCTGTCTGAAAGTGTCATTCATATAAAAATGATTGCTGTAAATTTTGTGGTGGTAATGTTTGATGTATTCGATGTAATACTCAACCCAATTTTCATTTTGGTTCATACAGTAACAGTCTCTCTATGTAGCGAAACTAAGGAATCGTTTTGTTCGCCGTAGTAAGATAGAATTCCCGGGAAGATTAAATTCATATGAACTTGAAAATCACGTAATTGTATAAATGTTGTTTGGTTGAACGTGGGAACTTCAATTCATGTCGGTACTCTCACTTACCTAGGGATTGGAGTTCCATAATTTTAAAAGGCAATCAAACAACTCCGAAGATTATGTCTATGTATAACCGACCCCCTTCGGCCCTTACCCTGCAATTTGCGAGAGCCCTGGACACTTGGCAATAGAGCTGTACGGAATATTTAATTTCAGGTTATGTTGCTTACTTGCTGATTTTGATATTCCAGAATATGGAGTTGCCGGATGAATTGTTGATCCTAATTTTTGTATTATTACCCGTAAAATCCCTTTTGCGTTTCAAATGTGTCTGCAAACATTGGCTTACTCTCATTCAAAGCCCTCAATTCGTAAAGTACCACTGTCGTCTTTCTGAAACCAGGAGGAGTGGTAAACTCTTGTGTTACCGCAAAGACCCCGTCACTGAAACTTATGTCATATCCATCGTTGATCGTCACACCCTTGAAAAACTTGAAGATCTAGAATGGCCCCCATTTTTGGAGGAAGAAGGTTTCGATGAAGATGTAGAATGGCCCCCTTTCGAGGTGGAAGAGGGTTATACCGGTCCTACAAGTTTTCTTAGGCGAATCAAAATATTTGGACCAGTTAATGGAATTTATTGCATATTCAGAAGTTTGATTGATAGGTGGGTTGGAACCTTGACTCTGTGGAACCCGGCAACTCGAGAGTATAAACACATTCACCCCCAAATCTCTTTTCCATTTCCAATGCATTTGTTGGGTTTTAAAGATTATGCTTTAATGCAATTTCATCAGCAAGAGCCTGTATGTTTGAACATCGGGTTTGGTTTTGATCATACAACTAATGACTATAAGGTGGTGGTGATCTGCCAATGGCATGATGAGGAAATGGGCGAGGATGTACGCTGGCATCTCAGGGTATATAACCATGCCTCGGATACTTGGAGAACTGTTTATTCTCTCAACCGCTTAGTCGATCCACATCCGTTATTTGAAGGTTCATTCCCCCCTTTTCCACAAATGAATTACGATCCGCCTATTTCTCACTGCCTGCTCAATGGAGTGTTTCACTGGGCTTGTTCTGTTGGCCTTGGTAATGATAGTTTCAATGCTGTCCTTGCATTTGACATGACTAGTGATGTTTTGCGATTAATGAAAGGACCACCTATCCCGTGTCATCTCGTAGTGCACTCGAGTGTATGGGTGCTCAAAGACACTATTGCTGCGGTTATTTCTACATATGATCCTTTGAATGATTCTTTGAATGATCCTCTGAGAGATATTAAGGTATGGATGATGATGGAATATGGCGTAGATGATTCTTGGGTCATGCTTTTTAAATTTAATGGAGTTAGCAATTGGACTCCTGTTGGGATCCCTTTTGATGACCGGGTTTTCTTTGATGATGAGAGTGGTCATCTCATCTCGCTGGGCGTTGATGAAGATCATCAAGTTAAAGAACATGATGTCTATGGAATGACTTACTCAACGCATAACGGCATCCGTGGGACTCTTGGGATTTTGGATTACGTGGAGACCCTTACTACACTTAAGTCTTAACTACTTAAGCCAGTGTAGTCAGCTACAAGCCGCATATCCTATCTTCATGTGGTGTCATATCAGTGAGTGAGTCCTGTGTTAGACGGTCTTATATTATGAGATCAACGTAGACCTTTATGAATTCCTTATTTATTCATAGGGTTGATGATTGCATAGATATTGGGAATGTGAGTCTAACATTGGAGTTCTTTTATCTCATTCGGGCTACCATAGAGCCTGTGTAGTGTAGCAAATCAGTTGAGGACAATGTTGAATTGCGACGTAGGTTTATGCAGTCTTTATTTTTTTCTTTTACACTTTGTACTGAAACTCTTTGTTTTTCAGTGAGTTAAGGATTTACTAACTCTCTAGTCTTGGTTTATGATTTATTAAGCCACGAATGACTCGGATCAACTGGTTTCAAAGTCAGAACCACTTGGTTTGCAATGGCCTCAACTGATTCAAAGTCGGAACCTCACGGTTTTTGTTTTCACATAGAAAGTTGATCATTTACTGAAATTATTACACCATTATTTATCACTCTGTACTAGGCAGCTTATCAACTGATACTATTTCTCCATTACTTACTGTTTTACTGAGATTATTATGCAGCTATTGTAATCAGAATGTTAGTGTCACATTGCTTTCCTCCCGTGAGACCCATTGCTGCGCAAGACGTAACCTGAGTTCCCAGACGATCAACACAGATTTGAACTTCCACCAGGTATTGTTGTTTAGGGTTAGGCGTCTTGCTTGCACACACGAGTACTATGTCCGATTAAACTTGGCTTTCAATGGCCGTTTTGATAGCGTTTTCCTGGTAACTTCCTCCAGGGTTAAGACCTGGACATGGAATTCACATATAAAAACCATTGTTATAGGAGCGTAAACATAGGGTGTGATTAATGAAGGGACCACCACTCCCAACACATCTCAGACGGCATTGTAGTGTGTGGGTGCTCAAAGAGACTATTGCAGCGGTTTCATGTGGTGTGGGTACTTCCCATGATCGGAATGATGTTGTGGTATGGATGATGATGGAATATGGTGTCGAAACTTCTTGGGCCATTCTATATAGATTCGAAGGGGTTAATGGTTGGTCTCCTATTGGGACCCTTTGCGATGAGAGGATTTTTTTTTGATGATTGGAATGGACAGCTCCTCTCAGTTGGCTCTGATAAGCATCGTCAAGTTCAAAAACATGATGTCTATGGAACGACTTACTCAACGAGTGAAGGCATTCGTGGGACTCTTGGGATTTTGGACTACGTCGAAACCCTTACCACGCTCAAGTCAGTTTAGCAGGCAAATTTCTACCATCCTGTTATGTCATCCTTTAACTAGTCTTGTATGAGACGATCTTATGTAAGACAGTCTTATACTCCGTATGTTAACTGAGTTAATTTTAGGGATATTAATGAGTTAGTTTCACACGTGAAAACTTTTTAAACTCCTCTGTCATGTCGTACACAAACAGGTTAAGTTGATTGAATAGATATCTGGCTCCGAGTTGTTATGAGTTGTAGTTGGTTATGGTCACAAGATTTTATAGTGATTGAAGACAATGCTATCAAAGCTGTATGAAGAGCAGTGGCGGAGACGCGGAGTGTTAGTGGTAAGTTTATTTATCTTGTTTTTCTTATCTTGAAACTTTGCCCTCAGAGTTAGTATAAAACATATTCTGTTGTTCTGTATATACGTTATATGATAGGGGAAGATGATTAAGTCGCTTGCGAATTCAAAGTTAAGTGTCAGTTTCGATTGATCAACTGAAACTGAGTTCTAGGTAAGAGTTAAGCTAAAGTTTGAAGCAGTTCAGTTGGGGGCATACTGCATAGACGACTTTCTCGTAAATGAGAGTAATGTCTGTTGGGACTCCTGGCACAACATGGCCGATTGATGTAGTTTGCAGATCATTCTAATCGGCTGAGTATAAATCAAATACGTATTTGAATTGAACTTCATTGGCATTCGTTTAACTATTAAAATTTCGTTCAAGCTATCCGGATTATATGCTATTCCCCATAGTCCTTGCCCAATTCCCATTGCATTGTATATAGTGTAGTTAGTATTGTGCATAGTGTAATTTTGTAATTTCCCAGAGTTATAGTATTTATTGTATTCATACTTCTAGGATTTGTATAAATTGAGAATGAAATACAAACTCAGATCAGGGAAATTTTCACTTTCAATTTAGAAAAAATAAATAAATAATTACACTCTTATTATTCTATAAAATAAAATAAAAAATCTGGCTTTCCCGGCGTTGATGATCACGATAATAATACCTTGCGGATTTGAATTATAATTCCTCGTGAAATTCGTATGTTGTTTATTACAGAGTATTTGATAGTATCGACATTTTACGATGTTATGTGATTTTGATTAATTTCTGAAATTTGCTATACCTATGTTGAGTTTAGAATCTTCGACTATGTTTTTTGAAATGCTGAATTGCTACCCATCTATTGTAGATAGCTTCCTCAATTATATTTTTGAGTACTCTCCTTGTCCCAATCTTTTTTTTTTTTTTTTTTTTTTTTGTGAGAGCGTATTTTAATTAAAGGGTTTGAGGCAGAGGGAGTGTGATTCTTACGTCATTTATGTTAACTACAATTGTTGAATTTTGTGTGGTGGTAATGGTATAGTGACATAGTGTGACGGTTAGAACCTTGTGATGTCGCGCGGCCCCTTTCCTTTTAACAATATTTAAAAAACTTGTGACTCTCACAAATAAGAATCTATTGTGTTTATATCATGCGAGACCTGATTATGTTGTTTACTCTGTCTGAAATTCCAGAAGATGAAGTTGCCGGAAGAATTGGTGATTCTGATTTTGGTACTATTACCAGTAAAATCCCTTCTGCGTTTAAAATGTGTCTGCAAACATTGGCTTTCTGTCATACAAAGCCGTCACTTCATAGAAAGCCACTATCGTCTCTCCGACACCAGGAGGGATAGGTTCCTGTGTTACAGCAAACACCCTGTTACCAAAACTTATGTCATATCTGTCGTTGACCGTCACACCTTTGAAGAACTTGAAGATCTTGAATGGCCCCCATTTTTCCAAGAAGAAGGTGTTGAATATCCAGAATGGCCTTGTCTTGATGAAAATCCAAAATGGCCGCCATTTTGGAAGGAAGAAGGTATTGAGCTTAACGAAATTTCTCATAGGCGAATCAAGATATTCGGCCCGGTGAACGGAATTTATTGCATATTCCGGAGTTTGATTGATAAGTGGGTTGGCACCTTGACTCTATGGAACCCGGCAACTAGAGAGTACAAACACATTCACCCCCAAGTTTGCTTTCCCGAAAGTTTCAACATTGGGTTTGGTTTTGATCATACAACTAATGACTATAAGGTGGTGGTGATCTGCCAATGGGGGGACTTCGATACGGGTGAAGATCAACATTGGCATCTCAGGGTTTATAATCATGCCTCTGATACTTGGAGAATTGTTTATTTTCTTAACTCTGTTGACGATCCACATCCAGCATTCGAAGGTTTAGACCCCCCTTTTCCGTTACTCATATCAGACCCACCTGTTTCTCATTGTCTGCGCAATGGTGTTTTTCATTGGGCTTGCTGCAAGTCGAATGATTGCTATAACATCCTTGCATTCGACATGACAAGTGAGGCTTTGCATCTAATGAAGGGACCTCCTCTCCCGACAAATTTCCCGCTTTACTGGAGTGTGTGGGAGCTCAAAGACACTATAGCCGGGATTTCTAGTCATTACTTGGACTATCCTTCTTCTGAAGATGTCGAGGTATGGATGATGATGGAATACGGTGTTGAGAATTCTTGGGCCAAAATGTTTAAATTCCGAGGGATTAATGGTTGGAGTCCTGTAGGGATTCCTTATGATGACCGGGTTTTCTTTGATGATCAGAATGGACAACTCGTTTCATTGGGAATGGATGACGATTATTGTGTGAAAAAACATCGTATGTATGGAATGAGAGGCTCAACCTCTCATGGCATTTGCGGGTCTCTTGGGATTTTGAAATACGTGGAAACACTTACGACGTTAAAACCAGTGTAGTGTAGCAAATCAGTTGTCTTGTTCAGGATAATGTTACCTAGGCTGTCTGGTCTGACCTGCATTGGTGCAGGTAGAACTGTAGAAAGTATGTCGCGATCTGTTCGTAGCCAGGTTAAACAAAGTCAGGAAGCAGTTCATTTTTGTAATACTCGGATAATTTTGTGCAAATTGCAAATATAACTGAATTTGAAGTCGATTTTTCTTTTCAAAATTTCTGGTATATTCAAAGTTCATCTAAACTGTGTAATTTGAGGCATTGTGTCAACATTAATACATAAACATATAGATTGATGATCTTGGAGTACTAATATGTTTGCCTGGTGGAAACTACACGGAAAGCGGAATTAAAAGTTACTACATTAGTTTCCGCCTTGGTGCCCCTCTGCAGCGCAAGATATAGCGCGAGTTACTGACTTCTCGATCAGAATTTGGCTTCATCCGCCATCCCGTATGTAGAGGCTTCTTGCTTAAGAACTTGAATACTATGTCGAATTTAACTTGTCTTTCGACTTTCATGGTCACTTTTGATTGCACTTTCTGTGTAGTTTCCACCAGGATTCAAACTTCGACATAAAATTCACATAGAAATATTACTCCCATTAAAACATAAATAAACATGTCAGTTTGCCAAGTAATTTAAATTTTAAAGCATGCTATTAGTTTCACCAGGGTAAGATTTGCAAACCATTCGATTTCATGATATCTAGAAATTGTAATAAAGTAGCTCATAAGAGCGGTTAATATGTAAGACGTTCTTGCTTACCAATTGCTGAAAAAAAAAAAGATTTCTAACTGGAATGTCAAATTTATTTTTCCAGTGAAGATCCGTCTTAAAGTATGTTGGCCGATCCAAATGGATTTTTGGAGCATGGACTTGGACGTACGATCCTGTATCGTTGTCGCAAATTATTTGGCTCGAACCGGGATTAACATAAGTTTGGAGGCCTAGATTGAACCAAAACCATGCTGCTAAAGTAGGGTTTTGGTTGTGTCTTAATTATCTGTGTTTCGTTCTTAGCAAGGGATAATCATCTTTTTTTCATTTTTAGAAAGAGATTTTATCAAAGGTAAACAAATAATCGGGACAGATATCATAATAATAATAATAATAATTATAATATAAATGTGTATTACTAATGGCTTCATATTGGCTCGGATGTTTAGTGATCAGCACAAGCGTCTTTATATAGTGATTGTATGAATCGGGACAAATTTTGTGCGTATTAGTAGACGTCATGTTTGTTATATATCGTTTTCATAGGCAACGTTGCAAGCACACTAATTTGATATTGTGTGTGATGTCACAATTTATCGTTAGGGGGGCGAATTACTTCTAGAACGTCTTGTAAGTGTGTGAGCTTATAAGAGTGTCTCACACACAAAGACCTTGTTATTATGTAATGAATGAAGGGAGACGGAGGAGGTTAAAGATGAGGTACTTAAAGGAAATTAAAAGAGTGAAGGGCGAGAAATGGTCACATGACCTATTATTGCAGGTAAGTTTTTGTATGGCTTGTTTTGAGAGGATAGAGTACAATGCTGGATTATTATGGGATTAACTAAAGGTGGGATTATTTGGAGAAGATAGGTGAAAGATGAGATTATTCTTGTCAATATTTCCATAAACATATCACAAGTCTCGTATTTTCTCGATATGGGACAAATCAATCTTATAACCTCATTTGGTGTTAAACATTTGGTCTAGACTCTAGACTAAACCCGGACTGAATTCTTTTAGACCCGGTCTATAGTCCTTATTATTTGAAGTTACGGTTTTCGATTTGGTCCGATTCAAGATCGATCATTTTAGGTCTGAATCAAATGAATCAAATATTTTATGCTAGAATCTCACTATAAACTCAATTATAATTATAACTGATGGGGCATATTCTGCACCGATGACCAAGTCAACATATTGAGCAAGGTCAAGGGTATCCACAGCAAAGTCAGCGACTTAGACAGTCTAGCCGGTGAAGCCCATCGGCCAGTCACCCGGGTCTCGGCCAGACAACTCGCCAGCCGGGACACAAATCTGCGTACTCATATCCAAGACCCTCGGCGAGCCTGCCACAGGTCCATCGGCCGAGGGTATAACGGTCTTTTCACCTGACAGCCATTTGGCCACTACGTGACAAAAGGTGAATGCCTATAAATACTCCTCAACCTTCATTGAGGAAAGGATCCACAAATTGACCTAATAACCACTATTCATCTGGTAATATCTTCCTTATCTCTCTACAAAATACTCTTAGCCAAGTTATAACCACCTCTCTCTAAGTTCACTGACTTGAGCGTCGGAGTGAGTACGCTCGGCCAAAGTCGAGCCCTCAGTTTGTTCATCGTTTCAGGAGACTGCAAGGAGGATTCAAGCAAGGACATCATTCTACTAGCTACGAGTGGTAACAAACATCTGCTCTGGAATTACACCCGGAACAATAACAAAAATTCAAATACCTATTTTATTTTATTTGATGAATTTAAATTCAATAATCCTATACTAAATAGCAACAAATTGTACTTTTGATCCCTTTTAGTTAAAAACAGGAAGAAGCGAATAGAGCAAGCGACTGGCTTGCAAATCAGGGCATCACATATTCACATCTAGTACTTCTGTTACTTATTTAGACTCTCCACCTATCGCTCTTCGTCCTATCCTTTGAGAAGACATTTTTGCGGTTGCTATTCCCCGTGTAATAGTTAATAACTAGTTTTCGGGGTTCGCCCCTCTTTTACACCAAAAAAAACAAAAAAAAAAAAAGTTAATAACCGGACCGAACCAAAAAATTCGGAATTGGTCCGATCCAGGACCAAAACTTGTAGGCCTGGTTTTCGGTCCACTAAATCTATTTCTTCGATTAGCAACTCTCCTATAGGACCGTCCTATAGCATAGGATGGACCCAATAAGAGAAATAACCCAATAAAAAAGTTATAATCAGGGAAAATAATTTGAGAACTCATGGGCCATGGCCAGTTCCAAGCAACCTCACCGTTAAACATCATCATCGTCCATCGATACCGCCACGCGTTATGTATCCTATCCGCCATTCCGCCCTATCTCATCTGCAACCACCATTCCACCACCTTTACCGCCCTCTAAATACCCAATCTCTCTCTCCACATAGCAATTAATTAACACAAAAAAAATGTCAGCAACAACGATGCTACCGATCACCAAGTATCAAGGTTCAGAATTTGATGAAAGAAAGTACAAGATCTTAAGAAGAAAACTTGATGCTTCAACTTTTGACAACCAGGTGTTTTAAGTTGAAAATTCATGGTTTTTAAGTGTGAGCATTGAGATTTTAAGCAAAGATGATGGTTTTTAAATTAGCTCAAATACTAATTTATATTTCCAACAAATGTTTATTTTATTGACCCGAAAACTTAATTTAATAACTAAGAGTTTTGATTTCAAAGCCTGTAATTTTAGTTTTCAAGTTTTTAAAGTTTTCAGACTTTGTTGTCAGAGTTCTTGTTCTTTTAAATACTTAAGGTTTTTAGTCTAGTGACTACTAATTTTAATTTGAATACTCAGTGTTTTAAGAGGTTTGCTTCAGTTTTTACAAAGTAGGATTTCAATATAATAACCGGTACTTTGACTACTTAGAGTCTTACGTTAAAAACTCACGACTTTAAGATGTATATTTAGGGGGTTTGCACGGAAACAAGGTTGGCTATGATGATTACGACTTTCCGAGCGTTAGTTGAGGATGATGATTCCGAGGTAAGGTTCAGATTGACTTAAAGCATTAAAGGCCTTAAGAGGAACGTGGGATGAGGCCATGAGGGAGATGAAGGAGTGATGAAGGTATGAGAAGTGCAGGGGGTTTATGGGCTTAAATTAATCTTAACATAATAGTTGGGGCTTATAGTTAAGGAAAATGAAAGGGCGCCACCGGGTGACACCCAATTTGGGCGCCACCCTCTCACATGGGGTGAGTGGGGACCCCTTCAATAAAGAATTGTTGTGAGAGGGTGGCACCCAATTTGGGCGTCACCCGGTGGCGCCCTATCACTATCCAGGAATGGGCTGGTCTTATACTATAAGACCGCCTTATTAAACAATTAGTGTTCTTCGATTTTTGCGCCGATCTGGTTTGGGGCCGATGCTCAGCCCAATTAAAAGAATCCGTCTTACGATAAATTTGTGCAACTAAAAACTCCTCACTCGGTTATTTTGCAAGAAAAAATGGAAGTAAATAGAAAGAAAATGGTAGAAAATAGAGTGGATTCTTACTCCCATCCCACCCTATTAAGGCACATTAATACCCGAATACTAAATTACTAACAAGAAGCATGATAAAATGAGGGGTTGGCGAACAAAGGAATGATATCATAATTGTGCCAGTATAATCCATTTCTTCAATTCCTGAAATTGGTATGTGTGTTTTTATCTAATAATCTCTTCAATCATGCTATTGTTATATGCTACTCGGTCGGTCTCAATTATTTGTTTGCCTTTTATATTATTTATAAGTGATTTTTTAATCAAAGTTAAACAATTGATCGGGACGGAGATTTATCATCGTATTCGTTTGTTATTAATCATGGTTTTGGGATACAATTCACCTGTCCATTGCTGTCTGATAGTGTCATTCATATGAAAAATGATTGCTGTAAATTTTGTGGTGGTAATGTTTGATGTATTCGATGTAATACTCAACCCAATTTTCATTTTGGTTCATATAGTAACAGTCTCTCTATGTAGCGAAACTAAGGAATCGTTTTGTTCGCCGTAGTAAGATAGAATTCCCGGGAAGATTAAATTCATATGAACTTGAAAATCACGTAATTGTATAAATGTTGTTTGGTTGAACGTGGGAACTTCAATTCATGTCGGTACTCTCACTTACCTAGGGATTGGAGTTCCATAATTTTAAAAGGCAATCAAACAACTCCGAAGATTATGTCTATGTATAACCGACCCCCTTCGGCCCTTACCCTGCAATTTGCCAGAGCCCTGGACACTTGGCAGTAGTGTTGTACGAAATATTTAATTTCAGGTTATGTTGCTTACTTACTCATTTTGATATTCCAGAATATGGAGTTGCCGGATGAATTGCTGATCCTAATTTTTGTATTATTACCCGTAAAATCCCTTTTGCGTTTCAAATGTGTGTGCAAGCATTGGCTTTCTGTCATTCAAAGCCCTCAATTCGTAGAGTACCACTGTCGTCTTTCTGAAACCAGGAGGAGTGGTAAACTGTTGTGTTACCGCAAAGACCCCGTCACTGAAACTTATGTCATATCCGTTGTTGATCGTCACACCCTTGAAAAACTTGAAGATCTAGAATGGCCCCCATTTTTGGAGGAAGAAGGGTTCGATGAAGATGTAGAATGGCCCCCTTTGGTGGTGGAAGAAGGTTATACCGGTCCTACAAGTTTTCTTAGGCGAATCAAAATATTTGGACCTGTTAATGGAATTTATTGCATATTCAGAAGTTTGATTGATAGGTGGGTTGGCACCTTGACTCTGTGGAACCCGGCAACTCGAGAGTATAAACACATTCATCCCCAAATCTCGTTTCCTTTTCCAATGCATTTGTTGGGTTTTAAAGATTACGCTTTAATGCAATTTCATCAGCAAGAGCCTGTATGTCTGAACATCGGATTTGGGTTTGATCATACAACTAATGACTATA
The DNA here is from genome assembly GCF_048544455.1 of Silene latifolia. NCBI lineage: Eukaryota > Viridiplantae > Streptophyta > Magnoliopsida > Caryophyllales > Caryophyllaceae > Silene > Silene latifolia. Next base: position 6,316,931 of record NC_133531.1, read on the forward strand.
AGGTGTTGGCATCTCAGGGTATATGACCATGCCTCGGATACTTGGAGAACTGTTTATAGTCTCAACCGCTTAGTCGATCCACATCCGTTATTTGAAGGTTCATTCCCCCCTTTTCCACAAATGAAATACGATCCCCCTATTTCTCATTGCCTGCTCAATGGAGTGTTTCACTGAGCTTGTAAAGTTGGCCTTGGTAATGATAGTTTCAATGCTGTCCTTGCATTTGACATGACTAGTGATGTTTTGCGATTAATGAAAGGACCACCTATCCCGTGTCATCTCGTAGTGTACTCGAGTGTATGGGTGCTCAAAGACACTATTGCTGCGATTATTTCTACATATGATCCTTTGAATGATTCTTTGAATGATCCTCTGAGAGATATTAAGGTATGGAGGAATAGAGGATGATGGAATATGGCGTAGACGATTCTTGGGTCATGCTTTTTAAATTTAATGGAGTTAGCAATTGGACTCCTGTTGGGATCCCTTTTGATCACCGGGTTTTCTTTGATGATGAGAGTGGTCATCTCATCTCGTCGGGAGTTGATGAAGATCATCAAGTTAAAGAACATGATGTCTATGGAATGACTTACCCAACGCCTAACGGCATCCGTGGGACTCTTGGGATTTTGGATTACGTGGAGACCCTTACTACACTTAAGTCTTAACTACTTAAGCCAGTGTAGTCAACTACAAGCCGCATATCCTATCTTCATGTGGTGTCATATCAGTGAGTGAGTCCTGTGTTAGACGGTCTTATGTAATGAGATCAACGTAAACCTTTATGAATTCCTTATTTATTCATAGGGTTAATGATTGCATAGATATTGGGAATGTGAGTCTAACATTGGAGTTCTTTTATCTCATTCGGGCTACCATAGAGCATGTGTAGTGTAGCAAATCAGTTGAGGACAATGTTGCGGCGTAGGTTTATGCAGTCTTTATTTTTTTCTTTTACTCTTTGTACTGAAACTTTCTTTTTCAATGAGTTAAGGATTTACTGACTCTCTAGTCTTGGTTTATGATTTATTAAGCCACGAATGACTCGGATCAACTGGTTTCAAAGTCAGAACCACTTGGTTTGCAATGGCCTCAACTGATTCAAAGTCGGAACCTCTCGGTTTTTGTTTTCACATAGAAAGTTGTTCATTTACTGAAATTATTACACCATTATTTATCACTCTGTACTAGGCAGCTTATCAACTGACTATTTCTCCATTACTTACTGTTTTACTGAGATTATTATGCAGCTATTGTAATCAGAATGTTGGTGTCACATTGCTTTCCGCCCGTGAGACCCATTGCTGGCGCAGCCTGGGTTCCCAGACGATCAACACAGATTTGAACTTCCACCAGGTATTGTTGTTTAGGGTTAGGCGTCTTGCTTGCACACACGAGTACTATGTCCGATTTAACTTGGCTTTCAATGGCCGTTTCGATAGCGTTTTCCTGGTAACTTCCTCCAGGGTTAAGACCTGGACATGGAATTCACATATAAAAACCATTGTTATAGGAGCGTAAACATATTACTCGTAGTTTGCAAGATGCGTACCAGACTTGTTCATTATGGTGAGAATGTCAAATTCATTCTTCCAATGTAGCGACCTCGTGAAATACGCCGTTTGGTCCAACATAGCCATGTTTCTCTTAGTTATACACTTATACCCTTCCCCTTCCTTGAATTTCATTATCTGTGCGACGATCTCTCCCAGTACTGCTTATGAAAGACCTCTCACATGATGGGTAGTTATTAATTTAGTTTATCTTTTGTTTTTGTCTTAGTGTGAAACGGTCTCTCAGTAAGGATACTTACTGGGAAAAGTTTGGGGGATTGTGAATTTGTGAGACGATTGATTTCTTGCTCATCTGTAGCAATACAGACTGTCATTTTTAGACCTATATGCTAGACATGGAGTTGCACGAAGAATTGTTGATCCAAATTTTGGTACTATTACCGGTAAAATCCCTTTTGCGTTTCAAATGTATCTGCAAACATTGGTTTTCTGTCATTCAAAGCCCTCATTTTGTGGACAACCACCGTCATCTTTCCGAAACCAGGAGGAGCAGTAAACTCCTGTGTTACCGCAAAGACCCAACTACTGAAATTCATGTCATATCTGCACTTGATCGTCACACCCTTGAAACACAAGAAGATCTTGAATGGCCGCCATTTATTGAGGAGGAAGGTGAAGATGTAGTGGAAGAAGGTTATGATGGTCCTGAAAGTTTTCTTAGGCGAATCAAAATATTTGGACCTGTTAATGGAATTTACTGCATATTCAGAAGTTTGATTAATAAGTGGGTTGGCACCTTGACCCTGTGGAACCCGGCAACTCGAGAGTACAAACACATTCACCCCCAAATTGCGTTTCCTTTTCCAATGCATTTGTTGGGTTTCAAAGATTACTCTTTAATAAAATTTCACGAGCAACGACCTCAAAGTTGGAACATTGGGTTTGGTTTTGATCATGCAGCTAATGCCTATAAGGTGGTGGTTATCTCCCAATGGGAAGATAAAGATACGGGCGATGATCGCCGTTGGCTTCTCAGGGTATATAATAATGCCTCTGATACTTGGAGAACTGTTTATTTTCTCAACTGCATTGATGATCCACATCCGTTATTTGAAGGTTCATTTCCGCCTTTTCCACTGATGGAAGACGACCCGCTTATTTCTACAGTATTTCAGTGGTAGTTGCTATACTGTCCCGGCATTTGACATGAGTACTGATGTTCTGCAATTAATGAAGAGACCACCAATCCCAACACATCCCAGACTACATTGGAGTGTGTGGGTGCTCAAAGACACTATTGCAGCGGTTTCGTGTGCTCCAGGTACTTTCGATAATCAAAATGATGTTGAGGTATGGATGATGATTCAGTTCTTTAATCTCATTAGACCATCGACAAATATGATACGCCCGAGATTGCTTCACTTTTTAATTTTTATATGAAACTTTTTAATTTGACAATTTTTGTTTCTCAATCCTTCTTTTCGGTTTTTTTTTTTTTTTCTGTCCTCCTGCCTTTTTTATCTCTTTGTTTTATACTTCTATTGAATTGGTAAGATAGACATGACCATTTCATCAATGATTTGTTCTCGTCAACCATCTTTGGAGGCAAGAAATCACTTTTTCCTTACTTTGAATGAGTAAAGGATCCTTATCCCTTCAAAGAGTGTGAAAATAGCGAAAAAACGTTAGTCAAGTTGTCATATTAAAGTTTAAGATCCTTGATTTACCCGTGAAATTATACATATTCTTTGAAAGCATCATACATTCTTTTAAAAAAAAAAGTCATGGAAATGGATTGAAATGAAAACGTAAAAACCCATCAATCAAAGTTAGAAATTATCATAATTACAGTAGGGAGGAAGATTATGCTTGCTGGAAAAAAGTTGGGTTGCAGACTTACAGCCATGACACCATGAACTCGCGGTTTTGAATACTCGTATCATTTCTCTTCATATTGGTATGTGATTATTATTTGTTAGAATATCTTGATTTTATGATTTTATGTGATTTAGATGGCAAAGTATTCTTTCATTTTTTTTATGATTTCTGAACATTGACATACCCATGTTTTAATTATACCCTTCCCTTTCCTTGAGTTTCGTTATCTGTTTGACGATCTCTTCCAGTATTGCTTATGAAAGACTTCTCACATGATTTGTGCTTATTAATTTAGTTTATCTATTCTTTTTGCCTTAGTGCGAAACGGTCTCTTAGGATACTTGCTGAGGAAGGTTTTGGGGATTTTGAATTTGTGAGACAATTTATTTTGTGTCTATTACAATTATCTCAAGCTTGTGGGTGTTATAGACCAATATGCTAGACATGGAGTTGCCGGAAGAATTGGTGATCCAAATTTTGGTACAATTACCGGTAAAATCTCTTTTGCGTTTCAAATGTGTTTGCAAACATTGGCGTTCTGTCATTCAAAACCCTCAATTTGTGGACGACCACCGTCATCTTTCCGAAACTAGGAGGAGCAGTAAACTCCTTTGTTACCGCAAAGATCCAACTACCAAAACTCATGTCATATCTGTCCTTGATAGTCACACCCTTGAAAAACAAGAAGATCTTGAATGGCCGCCATTTTTTGAGGAAGAAGGTGTTGATGAAGATGTAGAGGAAAACGGTGGTGTTGGTCCTAAAAGTTTTCTTAGGCGGATCAAAATATTTGGACCGATTAATGGAATTTATTGCATATACAGAAGTTTGGTTGATAAGTGGGTTGGCACCTTGACACTGTGGAACCCGGCAACTAGAGAGTACAAACACATTTACCCTCAAATTTCCTTTCCTTTTCCAATGCATTTTTCGGGTTTCAAAGATTATTCTTTAATGCAATATCACGAGCAACAACCTAAAAGTTTGAACATTGGATTTGGTTTTGATCATGCAACTAGTGACTATAAGGTGGTTGTTATCTGCCAATGGGAAGATGGGTATACGGGCTTTGATCGACGTTGGCATCTCAGGGTGTATAATCATGCCTCCAATACTTGGATAACTGTTTGTTTTCTCAACTGCCATGACAATCCGCATCCATTATTTGAAGGTGCATTCCCCCCTTTTCCGCTAATGGAATGCGACCCGCCTATTTCTCATTGCCTGCTCAATGGAGTCTTTCACTGGGCTTGCTCTCTGCGGCATAGGGATGATGGTTGCTATTTTGTCCTGGCATTTGACACGAGTACTGATGTTTTGCGATTAATGAAGGGACCACCACTCCGGACACATCTCAGACTGTATTGGAGTGTGTGGGTGCTCAAAGACACTATTGCAGCCGTTTCGTGTGCTGTGGGTACTTTTGATGGGAATGATGTTGAAGTTTGGATGATGACGGAATATGGTGTCGAAAATTCTTGGGTCAAACTATATAGATTCCAAGGGGTCAATGGTTGGGCTCCTGTTGGGACCCCTTACGATGACCGGATTTTTTTTGATGATTGGAAGGGACAACTCCTCTCAGTTGGCGTTGATAAACATCGTCATATTCGTCATGTTCAAAATCATGATATCTATGGAATGACTGACTTAACATTTGAAGGCATTCGTGGGACTCTTGGGATTTTGGACTATGTCGAAACCTTTACCACGCTCAAGCGAGTCAAGTCAGTGTAGCAGGCTTCCAGCTGCAAATTTCTACCTTCATGTTATGTAATTCCTGTAACTAGTCTTGTACGAGACGATTTTATGTAAGACAGTCTTATAGTGAGAGTGGCATGTATATTGAGAGTGGTGTGTGTATACTCTATTTTTTTTTTAACTTTGCCCTGATGTTCTCAAATCTTATGTCTGACTTGCTACAATTTCTCTTCTGCATGCATTGCTCAATTTTTCTTCCGATCGAGTAACTTCAATTTTTATCAATGGCTATATTGCAATTTGCAAACACAAAGTTCAGTGTTTACTGTACTGACTTTTGATAAACAGAATATTCAGTTCATGTAAACTGTGGAATTTATTGATACAGGATAAAGGCCAAAGAGAATTTATCATTTAATCGCTAATCGCGTCATCAACATAAATACGTAAACATATAGACTGATCTTCGACATAGAGTTCACATAGAAATATTACTCCGATTAAAACATAAATAAACATGTCAGTTTGCCGAGTAGTTTAAATTTTAAAGCATGCTATTAGTTTCGCACGGGTAAGATTTCATGATATCTAGAAATTGTAATAAAGTAGCTCATAAGTTAGCTAGAAGAGCGGTTAATATGTAAGACGTTCTTGCTTACCAATTGCCGGAAAAAAAAAAAGATTTCTATCTAGAATGTCAAATTCATTCTTCCAATGAAGATCCGTCTTAAAGTATGTTGGCCGATCCAAATGGATTTTTGGAGCATGGACTTGGACGTACGATCCTGTATCGTTGTCGCAAATTATTGGGCTCGAACTGGGATTAACATAAGTTTGGAGGCCTAGATTGGACCAAAATCATGCAGCTAAAGGAGGGTTTTGGTCGTGTCTGAATCATCTGTGTTTCGTTCTTAGCAAGGATAATCATCTTTTTTTCATTTTTAGAAAGAGATTTAATCAAAGGTAAACAAATAATCGGGACAGATATCATAATAATAATAATTATAAATATAATATAAATGTGTATTACTAATGGCTTTATATTGGCTCGGATGTTTAATGATCAGCACAAGCGTCTTTATATAATGATTGTATGCATATAAGTGATTGGGACGTCTAACGTCCCATGCAAATTTTGTGCGTATTAGTAGACGTCATGTTTGTTATATATCATTTTCATAGGCAACGTTGCAAGCACACTAATTTGATATTGTGTGTGATGTCACGATTTATCGTTAGGGGGACGAATTACTTCTAGAACGTCTTATAAGTCTGTGAGCTTGTAAGATTGTCTCACACACGACTCCCTAGGATGACAGAACATGAACATAGGTTCTTCGGCTGGTAGCTTGTTACGTACACGGGCTTGAGTTGCGTAGCACTAGTGTAGTACGGAGATGAGATCATGGTGTCATGGCCGTAACCTAACCTTTTTTCCGGCAAGCCTAACCTCCTTCACTTCAAAGTAGGAGGCTTCAATCCAAAGATGAATTACCTCTTTTTAGCATTAAATGAATTACCTTTTATAAAAATAATATGACCGTCTTATTTCAGGTGGCTCATGTGTGCCATTGTCAATTGAGGAACGCTCTTTCAAAAAAAAAAAAAAAAAAAAAAAAAAAAAAAAAAAAAAAAGTCATATTATATAATTTATAAATTTTAGTATTAGAGTACTTAGCAACTAATGATTTAATTAGTTGCTAGATAGCAACTAACTTTGTATTAGAGCAAAATAGCCGGCTACACCGGCTTAAGTGTAGTAAGGGTCTCGACATAATCCAAAATCCCAAGAGTCCCACGGATGCCGTTAAGCGTTGGGTAAGTCATTCCATAGACATCATGTTCTTTAACTTGATGATCTTCATCGATGTCAGACGAGATGAGATGACCACTCTCGTCATCAAAGAAAACCCGGTCATTATAAGGGATCCCAACAGGAGCCCAATTGCTAACTCCATTAAATTTAAAAAGCATGACCCAAGAATCATCTACGCCATATTCCATCATCATCCATACCTTAATATCTCTCAGAGGATCATTCAAAGAATCATTCAAAGGATCATATGTAGAAATAACCGCAGCAATAGTGTCTTTGAGCACCCATACACTCGAGTACACTATGAGATGACACGGGATAGGAGGTCCTTTCATTAATCGCAAAACATCACTAGTCATGTCAAATGCAAGGACAACATTGAAACTATCATTACCAAGGCCAACAGAACAAGCCCAGTGAAACACTCCATTGAGCAGGCAGTGAGAAATAGGCGGATCGTATTCAATTTGTGGAAAAGGGAGGTCTGAACCTTCAAATAACGGATGTGGATCGACTAAGCGGTTGAGAGAATAAACAGTTCTCCAAGTATCCGAGGCATGGTTATATACCCTGAGATGCCAGCGTACATCCTCGCCCATTTCCTCATCATGCCATTGGCAAATCACCACCACCTTATAGTCATTAGTTGTATGATCAAAACCAAACCCGATGTTCAAACATACAGGCTCTTGCTGATGAAATTGCATTAAAGCGTAATCTTTAAAACCCAACAAATGCATTGGAAAAGGAAACGAGATTTGGGGGTGAATGTGTTTATACTCTCGAGTTGCCGGGTTCCACAGAGTCAAGGTGCCAACCCACCTATCAATTAAACTTCTGAATATGCAATAAATTCCATTAACCGGTCCAAATATTTTGATTCGCCTAAGAAAACTTGTAGGACCCGTATAACCTTCTTCCACCACCAAAGGGGGCCATTCTACGTCTTCATCTAAACCTTCTTCCTCCAAAAATGGGGGCCATTCTAGATCTTCAAGTTTGCCAAGGGTGTGACGATCAACGATGGATATGACATAAGTTTCAGTGACGGGGTCTTTGCGGTAACACAGGAGTTTAGCACCGCTCCTGGTTTCAGAAAGACGACAGTGGTACTCTACGAATTGAGGGCTTTGAATGACAGAAAGCCAATGTTTGCAGACACATTTGAAAAGCAAAAGGGATTTTACGGGTAATAATACAAAAATTAGGATCAGCAATTCATCCGGCAACTCCATATTCTGGAATATTAAAATGAGTAAGTAAGCAACAACTGAACAACATAACCTGAAAATACATGACTATGTTAAAGTTATAATCAAGATTGTGTAATCGTAGAAGTATCTAGCCATTGATTATCTATAATTGTCTAAGAAAATGAGTGGGGAGCTCTGTCACTGATCATTGCTTATACATGGCACAACAGCAAGGCTCAAGTATTCACTGAGTGAGTGTAGCTCAATTGGTCTCGCTCCCTATCATCTCCCTCCCATATGTAACACTAGACATGGCAAAATGGACCCAACCCGATACCCAAACTCAGGACACGGAACTTGACCCAAGCCCGAATTGACCTGATCCGACCCAACTTTTGTTAAACCCGAAAATGACCCGACCCAAAAAAAACCCCAAGGCCGTTGACCCATTGCCAAGTCTTTGTAACATCATATGTTGGAAAATGGTGGCACTCAATTTGAGATTATCGTGTTCAGTACATTCTGCTGCCAAAATCACAATAGACTATGCCACATTACATACCACAAAATTTAAAGCAAATATTTATCATATATCTATAAAGGAGGAGTAATAATAACAAACCCAAAAAAAAAAAATCAAAGAATAATGCATGGTTTAAGAAAAAAATTGAGAAATCAAAAAAATTAAGTGGGGTTTGCGATCAAAAAAACGTAGGATGATAAATCAAGTACCACATAAGAATAGCATAATTGAAGAGATTATTAGAGTAAAATACACATACCAATATTTGAATTTAGAAGAAATTAATGGTTTAAACTCGCAAGATTATGATATCATTATATCATGCTGGATTGCTGGTCTTTTTGTGTTCTGGTTTTTAATGCCTTATTTGGGGTGGGTTATGACATGTGAGCAATAAATAATCCACCTAATTTTCTTCCATTTTCTCCCTATTTCCTACCATTTTTTTCAGCGGTGAGTCTCTCATATGAGATATGACGGATATATCATATATCTCTCATAAATTTGCGACGGATTATACATAACTCACATTGGTAGATAAGACAAAACTAGAGTGGTGTCTAGAAAGTCACAAATCATTTGTTTTTATCTACCCATGTGAATTTTATTTGATCTGTCACACGCTTGTGAGGAATATTGTCTGTCACAAATGTAAAACTGTGTTCTTATAAAGCAATTCATGGACTATACAACCAGTTGTATATGTTGTACGGTGTAGAACCTGAGCTTTGTGTCAAAGTATCCGAGCTTTATATTAAAGAATATGAGCTTTATTAGAAAGTATTGAATTCATCCATTTACACATTAAAAACATGAAATTTAAATTAGCTCAGAAAAAATACACGTAAGCTCGGATTCTTATACTTGGTTGTACCATGCTTATGGTACAACTGGATGTATAATTCTATTTGTGCTTATAAAGCCGTGTTAAATAATTAAATAATTAACTGGTAGTCCCCAAACTAAAGTTATTCATTCCTAATTTCGGAGCATAACAACCAATTGAACACTACAAGAATTCAATTCTCGGACGACTAAAATAGGCGAAGGATTAGTGTCGCTAAAATGAAATTGCTGACCGATAATGGTTGCCCATCTATAGTCGCAACGCTTAGTCGCCTAAATAACTCGAGCGACGGATTTCAGTCGCCAAATTGGCAACGGCTTATTCAGTCGCCAATTAGCGTCGGACGAGCGACTGTTCATGGTCGCCAATTTGGCGACTGAAGAGGGAAAATAGCGACTGAAATCAGTCGCTAACCAACGTCAACTCTGTCTCCTTGTCAAGATACAACTCGCCCAAGATAATGGCACATGTGAATATCTCATATTGGAAAAAGAGAAAGAGGAGAAAGTTGTCGATCATATAAACCAAGGAGTTACTCCACCCATTGCCAATTGGTTTGGATTGGACTCTCCTTGGACTTATAAGTTGGGTTCTCTCTTTTCTCCATGCGGGTGCGACCTAGGCCCGATGACGGAACTTATGATGGTATCAGAGCCTATGGTTGAAAAAACTAAAATAAAGACCTGGGCATGAAAAATCTACCTAGTATAAAAGCTAGGTTTTTTAAAGGATTGTGATTGGTTCTTAATTTTTTAGCTGGGGTCCACTACAAAAAAAATTTCCCTAAAATTACTCGTCCACGTTCTTCAACACAATTAATTATACTCTTTCTTACTTTTTAATATACTCAATACTTTTAATTGAAAGTTATATTATATGGTGTATTATATTATACTAGTTGAGATCCCGTGCTAAAGCACGGTATTTGAGAGCTAAAGAACGATATTTGTGAGTTGCTTATATAGTGGTCATTTAAGATATTTGTATAAATGAACTGTACTTATTATAAGTTCTAATGTACGTTATAATGTTAGTGATATATTTAAAAAAAAGTGTACTATTTAAAAGACTTTTAGATTAAATTATTTTTGTGCAAGCTTTTTTTTATTATTACATATAATGAAAACCGATTATTATTCAAAAACATACTCTAATATAGGGTCACTGCTAATAGAGGGATATGATCATTGAGTTAAAAACAAAATGGAAGTAAATCGCATATTAACTTTATAAACGGAAACAAATTATAAATAATACGACACATCTAAACGGACGATTCATAAACAATTAAAACTACTATTTTCTCCATATTCATAAATAAGTATAAGCTACCATCTCAATATATTTTGTACGACATGTTTATGCTACCATCTCTGATTCATCAAAAGATCTTAACTATGGAGAGGTTGTTAGGGGTATATTGAAAAATTTTATTAAGTATTATAATTATTAGGAATGTATTTTTACAAAGATATGTAAAATTTTATTGAGTAGTATAATTAGGAATCATTTTGCTGTATAATTAGGAATAGTTTTGCTGTATATTTTTATTACAAAGGTATGTAAAATTTTGATATTTTTAGTGCATATTTTAATTGATATTGTTATACTTATTTGCTGCATATACATTTCTCTATAATATATTACTCAATTTAGGATTATTTGACAGCGTACTAATGTTATACTCCCTCCTATTCTCTATTTTCTTCCCTATTTCCTAAAACGGATTATTCAGGTTTTCTTCCCCTTTCCTTTTTTGGAAACTTTTTAATCTTATTTTATTCATTCCACTCTCCTATCACCAAACCCCACCCAACTCACAATTCTTTATTTAATTCCTAATTATTCATTTCTCTCTCCTATCACCAAACCCCACCCAACTCACAATTCCTTATTTTATTCATTCTTCTCTCCTATCATCAAACCCCACCCAACTCACAATTCATATTTTATTATCCTCCTTAATATTTGTGCCCCAACCAAAGAGGAAGAAAAAGAAGAATAGGAGGGAGTAGATTTTAGTAGACTTGTATATGTTATAGATTATTTGACAGCGTATACTAAGCCCAACATAGTAATATGTAAAAAAAGGCCCACTTATAGGTATGAGCATTTGAGCGGGAAAAAATTGATGTTTTCTTATTCTTTTAGTTTTAGGGGGATGATATGGTATTATATGTTATTATTATAACATATGATATTTAACATCTCAACTCTTGCTCTTATTTAATTAGAGCTTTTACATGAAACCATACATTATAATACAATACGAACATCCAAAAATTACAAATTCCTAATACATTATGCACATACAAAAATTACAAAATATTACAAATAATCATTTCAAAACATAATTACAAATTTCTCATCAAACTTATGTATATTCCAGAATTTAACTTCAAGCTTCTTCCCCACCTTCTCCCTATAAGTTATCCATTCCAAAATACAGAACACAAAAATACATATCTTAATATACAAATATTTAGTTTTATTCAAATATTTATAATAAAATTTGTACATTTACACATTTTATTAAAAAACAACAAAACTCATCAGATTTATGAATATTCTTATTCATAGTTTATAAAAATAAGCAACAATTTCCACAATATCTACGATACATATATAAAAAAATCGCCAAATTTTAAATCAGGAAATAATTTTATAGAAATTAAAAAAATCATTAGATATGTGAAATTACTATAATAAACATAATAATAAAAATGAAAATTTAAAATTAAGAGATCTATGATATTAACTAAGAATTCACTAATAATTTTATAAAGAAATCAACTTTTAAAAAATAAATAATAATCAGGTAAATGATACTCCGCATTTACTTAAAAATTTATAGAGAATTAAAAATAATTGAACTAAACGAATAAAACGAGAAAGTTAATAATTTAAGAAGTGTAAAAATAATTTAACAAGTTTAAAATAATTAAACTCGAATTGTGATAATTATGCTGCATGCGAGTAAAAAAAAATGAAAGAAATCAAACCTCTAAAAGCTATCAATCAATAGTGCCATCTTTGATGAGGATCTAACTAAGAAACAAAGCTAGGATCGTGAGAGCCGAGAGGCACAAATCTCGCATGGGATGGTGATGAAGATTGAAGATTTAGGAGAGTTAAATCGATAAGAGGGAGCGAAGTTAGACGAGATTATAAATGAGAGAAGCGGATGATTTGAGTTTATTATGAATGAAATAAGAGGAGATGCGGTGTCGGCAGTAGTGTTGTCAATTAGAAAACTCAATTGAGAAGGAAGGGAGGGAGGGAGGTCAGACGAGAGTTTTTATAAAATGGAGGGGTAGGGTTTGTTGATGGATTATTTATATGGGAAAATGGGTAATGTTGTTAATTGTGCTATGTTATGTTATGGGCAATGGCCCATGTGTTGAGCATTCATGAAAATTCGATAATGTAAGTTATGTAACCCGATTCATATTATGATGATATATTTTGATTATATATAATCCCCTGTCTAATACTTCCTCCGTTTTTATACGATACACCCATTTTTTGAATATATGAGTGGAGCATTTTAATAAAATGAGTACATAATATGAAAATGAAGGGAAGTATATATTAGTACTAACATTTCACCACACATGACATTAATACTTAAATGTGAGTGTATAATGTTTTGAAAAATATGTTTTAAATTATTAATCTAACAACCACATTGTTTATAAACGGTATACTTTTAGATGCATGTACAAGCAATTGTCCTCCATTATTCAATCTCAATAATCGTAGACTTTTTAATATAATTTGTACCGAATCAGTGGTAGTGATTAATAACTTTAATTATGTGTCGATTTTTCAGTTGTAGACTTTTTATATTGTAACAGCATTGAACATAATTACGCTGGTTTTAGACCATCCACAACAACAAAGAGATTCCCTTCTAAAGTTAATATTTTCACTCCCTCCCCCAAGAAGAAGAAGAAGAAGAAGAAGAAGAAGAAGAAGAACAATAACAACAACAACAAGTTTTTATCTTATGATTTTTTGTGAAACTCATCTAAATAATCAAATATGATGAGAGTCACAATGAGAATAATTGCTTTTATTGGTTATATTATTATTTTTATTATGAGAAGGAAGGTTCAAGGTTGAAATAGAGGGTTAAAATTTATTGTTGTTGTGTGAAGTTTTTGGCAAAATTATCATCTTATGATAAAATGAGGTTTAAGCCGTGCGTTTTCGACCCCTGCATTTTTTGGTTGCACGGGTTTAAGCCGTGCGTTTTCGACCCGTGCATTTTTTTTGCACGGGTTTAAAACTAGTAGAAAAGAAAAACTGGGCCAAAAATTGCAAGACTTAAAAAATCCAATCTGCCTGAACAGGGACCTCACATGTGAGGGGGAGTGTCAAGATACAGCTCAAAATAAAGGCACATGTGAGTATCCCACCTTGGAAAAAGAGGAGAGAATTGTTTATTATATAATCCAAGGATTTACTCCACCCATTGCCAATTGGTTTTGGATTAGACCCTCCTTGAACTTATTAGTCGGACTCTCTCTTCTTCATGTGGGTACAACCCAGGCCCGATGACGGAACTTATCACTCCTCCATCATGACTATTTCATCCGACCATCCTCAACCATGATCTCTACATCCACCATCCATTCTCTTTGCGGCACCGTTCAATTTGTTTAGCAATTTCCCAACTCATCTCCTTTAGGAATCAAACTTTTAATAACTACTCCTCTCGTCCCGGTCATTTGTTGTCATTTTGCATTTTGGGGTGTCTCAGTTATTTGTTGTCCTTTGAAAGATAAAAGTTTTTTTAGGGGAGTGATAATTCCACATATCATTTCTCTCATGCCACGAAACTAACTGGGTAAGTATGAGTTTCTGAACTTGCACATTGTCTCACAGTATTCTTTTGCATTAAAGGAATGCCTAGTGGTAATACGACAACCCTTTTTTTAACAATACGTCAACTCAAAGAATATGTAATGCAAACGACAGAATTGCAAATTGTTTTTGACTTAGTTGATGACCTTGCAACATTTGTAATTTGGTGCCGAAACGAAGTAAAAAATCTGGACAACAGAAATATACCAACACCGTATTTCTGTTTCATCTATTTTACTCAAGTAGCCACCTAGCCCACCTTAACTCCCTCGAATGTAAGGTCGTTTATACACATTAAGCTAATATTCGTTAAGGCGGAGGTATCCGTCTTAATATTATAACGGGTCAAATATCATCTCACATATGTGGATATAGACAAATTTTTTACTTTTGCCTATATATTATGATTTTATCTTATTCATCCCACATGAATATACCCGTCTTAAATGAGACATACGTGTTACGGAACTTGTTGGTCATATAGATTTTTATTTCACAGGGGAAAGTAAATAAACCACAAAATATTGCAATGCTCAGGCAGACATTCAACTTTAATTTTCTCTCGATACATAAGTTAAAATATATTCGTGTGAGATCTTATTTGATTCGTCTTTAAGAGTACATTAAAAATATCTAACTTTTATAATTTTTGCAAAAACGTAGCTAATGATATTTACCGCGTAAAAGTCGCGTTGGCAAACGTGATAAAGCAAACATGTAAAGTGGAGTTGAATGGAGGGAGTAATGTTTAAAGTTGGACAGAGTATTTTCTTTCTTGAATTCAAACGATAGAGTACTTCCATTGCCTTTATCATGGTTAGAGCTAAAAATCTTCATAACCCCATATAAAATACCAATGCAGAAAACAAATGCGAGGTTAAATTACTACAGTACTTTTACTACTTGTATAATATTGGACAATCAACTTGTACTCAATAAAATTGCAAAAAATCTCCTTAGCAAGCAACCTAATATGTGCCCTCAATTAAGATTTAAGAATCATCAAGAAACTACATTCCCAAGTTCTTAGATTACATATAAAATATTGAAATTTGTGGCCTAATGTTTAATTAATTAGGCAAAACAATCCTCTTCAGAAATCCTAATTAATCTGAAGAGTCAAGAACCGCATACTAAATAAAATTAAGAGTAGCGTTGGGTAATCTCATGTGTTACCGTTGATTAAAATATTTCTCACAAAGAATAAAAAAAGGTAAACTAATGAATGAGACGGAGTGAGTAATATTCAAATACTCCTCTGTCCGGTCATTTGTTGTCCTTTTCCATTTTAATTTTGTCTCGATCATTTGTTGTCCTTTATTTAAGAATGAACTTGATGAGTAATTTGATCATTCTCATTCAATTTGTTCCACTTGTCATTTAATTATTGGCCCTCTCCTCTTTCCTTAGTCTTTGTGCCAAAACCAAAGGATAAAAATTGACCGAGACGGAAGAGAGTATATCTTAAACACAGAGTACACAAACGTCGAGTGTTTCGGCAATATATGTGAGGAATATAACCAACAGACTGAATGCGTTATATAGAACCTAAAAAAAAAAAAAGAAAAAAAAAAGAAAAAAAAAAGAAAAAAAAAGTGACGATACTAATCAAACACAAATAACACAATAGACAGATCAAAGAAGCACAACATTGTTCCTCGAGTAGATTAGTCCATAAGGTTATGAGTTATGACATGATCAAAGTTTTTTGGTACATATGAGGAGCTAGGCCCCGAAGAAACAAAAGAAAACTAGGACAAAACTAGACGAGGAAAGGCTACTCCTAGCACATCTTCACGAAGAATTGTACGGAGCTCAGAGGGCGGTGAATCAAACACCGTAGAGGAAGTCGAAGAGTGCACCCCAAAGATTAGCGAGCCAACTGCCGCGCGATTGGCTTCTCGAACACATGCTCGACTTTGTGATCCAACCCGACAAACTTACCAGCTCCTTGCACCTTAAAACCAGCGGGCGTAGGCTTCCACTGATAAGACCATCTTCATTAATAAGCTTGGTACATGGCAAATTGTCCATATTGACAAGGACTTTGGTGAAGCCTAAACTTCGAGCCCGAGTCAGACCTTCCACTACCGCACGCATTTCGGCCCGCATCGAAGTACAAATTCCACATGAAAAGGCAAAGGCAGCAATAAAATTACCGGTATCGTCTCGAATTATACCGCCACAACCAGCCGGGCCTGGATTGCCTTGTGAAGCTCCATCAGTGCTAAGCAAAAACCAACCAAAAGGAGGTGGTGACCACCTAATAAACCTTTCGATTCGAGACGTACCAGGCGTTGGTAAAAATAGAGAGTGAGGGTCGAAAGCTTTTAAAGAAGTTTCGAATTGTTGGTTTAGGAATCCCGGTGGGTCAATTGGATTTTCACTAGCTCTCCCAAAACCAAGTTGTTCCTCCAACGCCATAACCACCAACAGGTAATAGCGAACTTCATTGACCAAGTCGAAGATGAAATTGAAGAGCCATTGCTGGCGTTTTTGGCAACCCAATGGTGGAATTGGTCGGTATAAAACTCGTTAGAAGATGCGCCATCTCCGAGTAAATTCCATATATCGATTGATACCGGCAATTGCGGAGGAGGTGCTCAATTGCTTCATCTTCTTCATTACACCTTGGGCATATTGGGTCGTCTGAAAGTCCTCGACGAACTCGATTGTAGTTTGTCATAACCCGATCATGAGCTGATAACCATATAAAAAAATCGAATGCGTTGTTGTACCGGTAATTTCCAAATTAGGTGCCAAGCTGTAAAATTGGTAACCGGAATATCATCATGAGACCGTATAATTGCAAGGGCTGACTTTATCGAGAAACGCCCATGAGTGGTACCGTTCCAATGGAGAGTGTCTTCCATATAAGGCTCCGGAGATAGCGTATAAGCTGCAATTTTTTGTAGCTCTTCCTGTGGTAAGAATTTCGAAAAGACATCCCATTTCCATCCCGACCCTTCTTCCCACATCTCAGCCACTGTTGCCCCGAGAATGGATTCTGGAATTGGAGCTATTGCCTTATCAGACAGGCAGCCCTTATCGACCCAAGAATGATCCCAAAAAAGGGTTCTCCGACCGTTACCAATAGCTACTGAAGTCCCGTAATTAATTGTCTTCGCTTGAGACGAAATGCCCGCCCAAACATTCGACATGTTTGCTTTAGGGACAAACATATCAACGTCACACCGTCCATTACAATACTTGCTTCTTAAGACCCGTGCCCATAACCGAGAAGGTTCAGCTAGAAGACGATATCCCCATTTTGTGAGAAAAGCTGCGTTGGATTGACGGGTAGACCGAATTCCAAGACCTCCAATGGATTTTGGTTTTTGAATATTCTCCCATGAAATGAGGTGAATTTTCCTTTGTTCGTCATTGCCACCCCAAATGAATTTTCGCGTCTTTTTGTCTAGAGTATCACAAATAGATTTCGGGATTTTTGCCGTCTGCATACTATAATTAGCCAAGGTTGAGAGCGTAGATTCGACTAAGGTACTTCTTCCAGCCAAGGACAAGTGCTTTGTTTGCCATCCCGACAGTCTTTTGTTGAATTTTTCCTCGAGATGGGCAAAGGTTTCTTTTGTGACTCGACCATTAATGGTAGGCATGCCCAAATATACACCCAAGTCGGGTGTAGCTTCGAACCCCAGAATAGCTGTAATAGCCTCACGCTCGGTCTCTTGAGTATTACCCGAGAACAAAATTTTTGATTTATTAATGCTTACTTTCTCCCCTGAGGCAAGGCAAAAATTGTCAAGGACATATTTAATAACATGTGCTTGATCGGCTCTGACTTCAGCGAAAAGGACCATATCATCAACGAAAAAGAGATTAGAAATTTTTGGTCCACCTTTACATATGGGAATAGGTGAGTAAAACAAATTCACAAATCACACAATTAAAAATGTCCTTACTAAAGCAATTACACACACTCAGTATGTTTTCAACATAAAAACCTTAAAAACAAATACTCCATGTTTCCTTTAATTATTTTCATCTTTGATAAATTCTATTACCGGTTGCAGTCAAATACTTTTTAACGGAAGATATAGGTGAAGAATGACGCCTCTTGATAATTTTTTTTGGTGTTGACCACCAGGAGTATCCCCTACCGACAGCGGGTACTGAAGGCAATTTAATGGGTTGACCCCTCCTAAGTTTGGCTTTTTCATTCGCAAGAGTCAGGAATCGAACCCCTGACCACTTGTTTAAGAGATGAGAGCCCTTACCACTCACACCAGCCAACTTTGGTGACGCCTCTTGATAATTGAAAAGGGGAAGACGATTTTCTTATAGATGTTATGGAAATATGGTGTTATTTCCATATTTAGGTGTATATTGTTTATGGTAGTTTCGGATCTTGTACTTATTTGGTTATTATTCGGTTTCCTAATGTCGTCGAGTCTGTAATAGTATATATACATTGTATCGTCATATGAGAAAGACACACAAAATACAAAATACAAAATACAATATACAAAATATATAGAGTAAAACCCTAACCCTAGGTTTTTGAGTTTCATCTTACACATCTGGTTTCCCGTCTCATATAATCTATCTACGCCGCTACGGCATGGACGAGCCTATCATCTATACTCCTTATACGAAGAAGGATTTCAGCGGCGGCATTGACAAGTTAACCCTGGTTCAAAGGTTCTGTATTGCCCTCTCAAATGACGATAAACCTGCCTTTATGAGTCTCATCTCCGACCCTGGATTAGGAGGAGTGCCTAGTTCTCTTACAATTGATAACATATTTAATTTCGACCCTTTGGAAATTGCAAAGGCAGTCCTTAACGGCGAAACTCCGTGTATTGACACGGAAGACTTACTAAAGGATGGAATGACCCCTCTGCATCTTGCCGTTATCTGTGATGCTCCGAGGTTGACCAAGTATTTTCTTGAGAATGGTGGTGTAGTTGATGCTGTGTCTAATAACAAAATCTTTAAACACAAAGATGCCACCCCTTTAAACTGCAGCACTAATCTCATTAAACCTAGTAAAATACACACACCTTTTAACTTGCTTTGGTGGCTTTGCTATCATGAGAGAGCTCGTATTGAAATTATAAGACTGTTTATCCAAACTGACCAACATACGTGGGCCAGGGAAGCGTTTCTCAACTTTGCGCAAAAGGGGGAACTGCGTAAGTTAGCTGCACTGTTTTTGGCTGCTCCCGAGCTATTTTTTCCTTTGTTGAATAAATTAAATAATAAATTGAATTTGTTCGAGCTTAAGACACGTGTCAAAGACGAGTTGTCGTTATTGCTTGATGTTTTTGCTTTGGTCGGTCACAAGCTAGCAGCATATATAAGGCTTGAAGACTTCGCTCGCAAGTCTTGCACCGAGGAAGAAATTGAGGAGACAATGTTAGAAGTTGAGTTGTTCGTTCGTGAAGCGGCTATCAAAAAGCATGGAGATGGAGATGACTATGTTGATTATTATTTACGTTTTTTTGAAGCTGAGCACCAAAATTGTTATGATGATGTGAAGGAAAATCCTGATTATTATATGGACTCTGAAGAAGAGTGGGACAGATTGACTTGTTGGTTGGAGGGAAACGCTATATACAATTTCTTGCCGTATATGTTGCGAAGGTGGACGGGTTTGAAGCGCCTTGAAATTCATAGGCTGATCCCGACTCTAGAGAGCCAGAATCCAGTTAGAGCAGGTATTCTGACTAGAGCTATTGAGGAGCATGTTGCAGAAAATGAGGTGAATGTTGCAGCTGAGAATGCAGCGGTAGGCGAGGAAGAAATTGTTGATGCTGAGAAGGAAGCTATTGTGGACAAGGAATTTCAGTCAATGCAACTGGTGTGAAAGAAGAAGGATGATGAGAAGTTTTTTTTTTTTATTAAACTGGATTATTATTTGCTAGAATTATCTTGATTTTATGAGCCTGTGTGATTTAGATCTCAAATGATTCTTTATTTTTTTTTTTTTTTTTATGTGTGTGACTATCTCTCCCAATATTTCTTATGAAAGACCGCTCGCATGATGGGTAGTTATTAATTTAGTTTATCTTTTGTTTTTGTCTTAGTGTGAAACGGTCTCTCGGATACTTGCTAGGGAAGGTTTTGGGGATTGTGAATTTGCGATTGATGTGTGTGACTATCTCTCCCAATATACATATTGTCATTTGTATCTGTTACAATTATCACAAACTTGTGGGTGTTATAGGAATTTTTTTCCAAAATGGGGGTTAATAATAAACAATTTAACGAAATGGGGCAACTTTGAAACTAATTACCAAAAATGGGTCCACGTAGGCTTGGTTTTGGCGATGTTAGGGTCGGGATTAAGGTCGCTCAGCGGGAGAGCGACTTGAGGCCAAACCGCCGTGCGGCTGAGCGACTTAGCAGGAAAAAAAAAATTACAGGAGGAGAAGTTGATAGGAATCGAACCCGCAATCTGAATTCAGATACTTCACACCCCTAACCATAATGCCCAGCATAATGTATTGATTCGTTATGGTAATTAAAATACATATTTAATGCTTACTCATTATGGTAATTAAACTACATATTTAATGCTAAGAGTATTTAATAGCTGTTTGGGATTTGAATAATTATTACTAATTATAAAGTTTAAGCACTGAACTTTACCATGTTAATTTGTTTGTACTAGTGGTTAGCTTCTACAAGATAAGTGTTTGTTTTGTTGAAGATTATGGGTTCGATTCCCCTTAACAACTTTTTTTTTTTTTTTTTTTTTTTTTTTTGCACAGACCCAAGTCGCTGTGGGGAGGGCGATTTGAGCTGAAATCGCTCAATCCCTAAGCGACTTGCCTTGAAGTAGCATACTAAGGTTTGGGTGGAATTTAAGTGACACTTTGGGTAAGGTCGTTGAGCGGGAAAGCGACTTGAATCCGAGCTAAATTTTCGGTGATGACGTGGACCCATTTTGGGTAAATACTTTCAAACTCAACTCATTTCGTTAATTTGTTTGTGTTTGACCCCATTTTTGAAAAAAAATCGTGTTATAGACCTACATGATAGACATGGAGTAGCTGGAAGAATTGTTGATCCAAATTTATGCTAGACTGTATTGGGGTGTGTATGGGTGCGCAAAGACACTATTGCAGCGGTTTCATGTGCTGTGGGTACTTTCCATGATCAGAAGGACGTTGATGTCTATGGAATGACTGACTCAACATTTGAAGGAGTTCGTGGGACTCTTGGGATTTCGGATTACGTCGAAACCTTTATTACTCTTATAAGTCAGTGTAGGAGACGACTTTATGTAAGACTGTCCTATAGTGAGAGTGGCATGTATATGCAAATTGCACTATAACCGAATTGAGTGTGCGTGCTTGTTAGACGATTTTATGCAAACACAAAGTTCAGTGTCAGCTTTTGGGTTTTGAATCATGATTATATTGAGTGTGCTTGTTAGGAACAACTTTTGTGCTTTCGTATGTCGTGAACTGTTCGTAGCCAAGGTTAAACAAAGTCGGGAAGCAATTCATTTTTGCAATACTCGAATGTTTATGTGCAAACTGCACTATAACCGAATTTGAAGTCGATTTTTCTTTTAAATTTTCTGGTATGTATTTACTCTTCTGACTTATGATAAACAGAATATTCAGTTCCATGTAAACTGTGGAATTTGAGGCATTCTGTTAATAACAGGATAAACAGAATATTTAGTTTCCGCCTTGCTGCCTCACTGCGGCGTAAGATATAGCGTGAATTACTGACTTTCCGGAGCAGAATTTGGCTTCATCCGGTATGTAGAGGCTTCTTGTTTAAGAACTTGAGTACTATGTCGAATTTAACTTGTCTTTCGACTTTCAAGGTCGCTTTTGATCGCGCTTTCTGTGTATTTTCCACCAGGATTCAAACTTCCGACATAAAATTCACATAGAAATATTACTCCCATTAAAACATAAATAAACATGTCAGTTTGCCGAGTAATTTAAATTTTAAAGCATGCTATTAGTTTCGCACGGGTAAGATTTCATGATATCTAGAAATTGTAATAAAGTAGCTCATAAGTTAGCTAGAAGAGCGGTTAATATGTAAGACGTTCTTGCTTACCAATTGCCGGAAAAAAAAAAAAAGATTTCTATCTAGAATGTCAAATTCATTCTTCCAATGAAGATCCGTCTTAAAGTATGTTGGCCGATCCAAATGGATTTTTGGAGCATGGACTTGGACGTACGATCCTGTATCGTTGTCGCAAATTATTGGGCTCGAACCGGGATTAACATAAGTTTGGAGGGCTAGATTGAACCAAAACCATGCTGCTAAAGTAGGGTTTTGGTTGTGTCTTAATCATCTGTGTTTGTGGTTCTTAGTAAGGGTAATCATCTTTTTTTCAATTTTAGAAAGAGATTTAATCAAAGGTAAACAAATAATCGGGACAGATATCATAATAATAATAATAATTATAATATAAATGTGTATTACTAATGGCTTCATATTGGCTCGGATGTTTAATGAACAGCACAAGTGTCTTTATATAGTGATTGTATGAATATAAGTGATTGGGACGTCTAACGTCCCATGCAAATTTTGTGCGTATTAGTAGATGTCATGTTTGTTATATATCGTTTTCATAGGCAACGTTGCAACTTGCAAGCACATTAATTTGGTATTGTATGTGATGTCACGAGGGCGAATTACTTCTAGAACGTCTTATAAGTGTGTGAGCTTATAAGATTGTCTCACACACGAAGACCTTGTTATTATGTAATGAATTAAGGGAGACGGGAGGTTAAAGATGAGGTACTTAAAGGAAATTAAAAGAGTGAAGGGCGAGAAATGGTCACATGACCTGTTATTGCTAGTAAATTTTTGTATGGCTTGTTTTGAGAAGATAGAGTATAATGGTGAATTATTATGGGATTAACCAAAGTTGGGATTATTTGGAGAAGATAGGTGAAATGTGGGATTATTCTTGTTAATATTTCCTATAAACATATCACAAGTCTTTTTTTTTTTTTTTTTTTGAATCAAACCTCCGAACGAGGTTAAGAATTAACTATTAGATCATTCGAAGCAAAGGTTACAACAATCATCGGAAAGTCATTCGACCAAACTCGCCTACCTATGTGCCATGGAGCCAAACGAGCCAGCTCATTAGCCACCTTATTAAAGTCTCTCCTAACGAAAGACCACACAAATGTAATTAAAAGAAACACTACAAGCTATAATATCGTCAATAATAAGATTAAAATTACTCCGACCCTGTGACCTTCGCTTCACTGTATCAATCAGACATTGGCAATCACTCTCCATTATTACATCTCGATGACCTCGTCTTATCGCCTCCTTTAGTCCCACTAGCAAAGCTTCTGCTTCCGCATCTCTTGGGTCCGCCAACTCCCGCTTTTGCACAGTCATCCCCCACAACAACCCTCCCTCCTCATCACGGCATACACACCCCAACCCAACACCCACATTTTCCTGGACACTCGCATCGACATTGATTTTCACCTTCCCACTTCTCGGTTTAAGCCACCCATTCTGCCGCACTTCCCCACCACTCTGTCCCACGTTCCTCCTCCTTTCTCCTAGGTCGTCCCTCCGTCATTTCCTCCCTCAACCCTTCGACTCTCCGTATAACCTTATCTATATCCGAAACCGCCGCTCAAAAACCCACTTATTTCGTCGATCCCAGAGCACCCAACATCCCAACATTAATGTGCATACATCCGTAGCCTGCAATTCCTTGACTATATCATAAAACCGGTCCTCGCATTCGCAAAACCCCCTCCATTACCCATCCAATCCCCAACCTATTCCACAAACCCCTCAAGCCGTTGCAAATCATTTAACAAGATGGAGATGAGTCTCCACCTCCATATTACAAACCGGGCACCTTCCATCCGTACCTTGTATGCGCTTCATTATATTACTCTTCGTAGCAAGAGCTTCATTCTGCACTGCAGGATGAAGACCTTGACCCTAAAGCATTTTCATACCCCAAATCCTATTCCATACCCTTCTCTCCTCTGCCCTAGACGAAGACGAAGCCACATCAAAGCCATCCCCTGCGAGGAGTCGATACGCGGACCTTACAGAGTAGCAGCCGTCCTTCTCGAAATCCCAACACCAAGTATCCTGGGGCGCAAGTCACTAATGCGAATACCCAAAATACGCTCTTGTTCAAACGGTACAAAATATTTCCTAATCAAATGTGTATTCCAACCTTGTCCTCCATTATCGAACACCGCAACAACATATATCCGGTCAAGATCCCCTCTTGGCGAAATAACTCGCCTAGACTGTGTTCTCGGGATCCAAGGGTCCTTTATTTTCTCGATGTTACACAAATCAATCTTATAACCTCATTGAGTGTTAAACATTTGGTCTAGAATGAACCCGGACTGAATTCTTTTAGACCCGCTCCATAGTCCTTATTATTTGAAGTTACGGTTTTCGGTTTGGTCCGATTCAAGACCGATCATTTTAGGTCTGAATCAAATGAATCAAATATTTTATGCTAGAATCTCACTATAAACTCAATTATAATTATACCAATAATTCAAATACCTATTTTATTTGATTTGATGAATTTAAATTCAATAATCCTATAATAAATAGCAACAAATTGTACTTTTGATCCCTTTTAGTTAAAAACAGAAAGAAACGAATAGAGCAAGCGACTGGCTTGCAAATCAGGGCATCACATCTAGTACTTCTGTTACTTATTTAGACTCTCCACCTATCGCTCTTCGTCCTATCCTTCGAGAGGAAATTTTTGGGGTTGCTATTCCCCGTGTAATAGTTAATAACTAGTTTTCGGGGTTCGCCCCTCTATTGCACCAAAAAAAAAAAAAAAGTTAAAAACAGGACCGAACCAAAAAATTCGGAATTGGTCCGATCCAGGACCAAAACTTGTAGGCCTGGTTTTCGGTCCAGTAAATCTATTTTTCTCGATTTTTGCGCCGATCTGGTTTGGAGCGGCCCAATTAAAAAAATCCGTTTTACTATAAATTTGTGTAACTAAAAACCCCTCACTCGGTTATTTTGCAAGAAAAAATGGAAGTAAATAGAAAGAAAATGGTAGAAAATAGCAATAAGAGGATTATACATCTGATGTACTACCTCCAGTTCTATAGTTTTTGAGCATTATAATAAAGTTTTTGAGTTTTGTTTTAAAGTTTTTGAGTTTCACTATGAAGTTTCTGAATTTATTCACTTAAATATTAAGCTCTAAAAAATTACAATAAAACTCAAAAATATTACATATAAATATAGTTAAATTTTAGTTTTGACGGAAAAAATATTAAAATCTAACATATAAACTTTAATATGCTCAAAAAAATACACATATGCTCGAAAACAAATAAAGTTTGAGGTAATAAGCTCAAAAAAATATACTTATATGCTCAAAAAATAAAAAAGTTGGATGTAGTACATCCGATGTATGATCATTTTTCTCTAGAAAATAGAGTGGATTCTTACCCCCATAGTCCCATTCCACCCTATTAAGGCATTAATACCCGAAAACTAACAAGTTACAAGAAGCATGATAAAATGAGGGGTTGGCGAACAAAGGAATGATATCATAATTGTGGCAGTATAATCCATTTCTTCAATTCCTGAAATTGGTATGTGTGTTTTGATCTAATAATCTCTTCAATTATGCTATTGTTTATATGCTACCGGCCTACCCGTCCGTCTCAATCATTTGTTTACCTTTTATATTACATATTTATATGTGATATTTTAATCAAAGTTAAACAAATGATCGGGATGAAGATTTACATATTCATGGTTTTGGGATACAATGCACTTATCTATTGCTGTCTGAAAGTGTCATTCATATAAAAATGATTGCTGTAAATTTTGTGGTGGTAATGTTTGATGTATTCGATGTAATACTCAACCCAATTTTCATTTTGGTTCATACAGTAACAGTCTCTCTATGTAGCGAAACTAAGGAATCGTTTTGTTCGCCGTAGTAAGATAGAATTCCCGGGAAGATTAAATTCATATGAACTTGAAAATCACGTAATTGTATAAATGTTGTTTGGTTGAACGTGGGAACTTCAATTCATGTCGGTACTCTCACTTACCTAGGGATTGGAGTTCCATAATTTTAAAAGGCAATCAAACAACTCCGAAGATTATGTCTATGTATAACCGACCCCCTTCGGCCCTTACCCTGCAATTTGCGAGAGCCCTGGACACTTGGCAATAGAGCTGTACGGAATATTTAATTTCAGGTTATGTTGCTTACTTGCTGATTTTGATATTCCAGAATATGGAGTTGCCGGATGAATTGTTGATCCTAATTTTTGTATTATTACCCGTAAAATCCCTTTTGCGTTTCAAATGTGTCTGCAAACATTGGCTTACTCTCATTCAAAGCCCTCAATTCGTAAAGTACCACTGTCGTCTTTCTGAAACCAGGAGGAGTCGTAAACTCTTGTGTTACCGCAAAGACCCCGTCACTGAAACTTATGTCATATCCATCGTTGATCGTCACACCCTTGAAAAACTTGAAGATCTAGAATGGCCCCCATTTTTGGAGGAAGAAGGTTTCGATGAAGATGTAGAATGGCCCCCTTTCGAGGTGGAAGAGGGTTATACCGGTCCTACAAGTTTTCTTAGGCGAATCAAAATATTTGGACCAGTTAATGGAATTTATTGCATATTCAGAAGTTTGATTGATAGGTGGGTTGGAACCTTGACTCTGTGGAACCCGGCAACTCGAGAGTATAAACACATTCACCCCCAAATCTCTTTTCCATTTCCAATGCATTTGTTGGGTTTTAAAGATTATGCTTTAATGCAATTTCATCAGCAAGAGCCTGTATGTTTGAACATCGGGTTTGGTTTTGATCATACAACTAATGACTATAAGGTGGTGGTGATCTGCCAATGGCATGATGAGGAAATGGGCGAGGATGTACGCTGGCATCTCAGGGTATATAACCATGCCTCGGATACTTGGAGAACTGTTTATTCTCTCAACCGCTTAGTCGATCCACATCCGTTATTTGAAGGTTCATTCCCCCCTTTTCCACAAATGAATTACGATCCGCCTATTTCTCACTGCCTGCTCAATGGAGTGTTTCACTGGGCTTGTTCTGTTGGCCTTGGTAATGATAGTTTCAATGCTGTCCTTGCATTTGACATGACTAGTGATGTTTTGCGATTAATGAAAGGACCACCTATCCCGTGTCATCTCGTAGTGCACTCGAGTGTATGGGTGCTCAAAGACACTATTGCTGCGGTTATTTCTACATATGATCCTTTGAATGATTCTTTGAATGATCCTCTGAGAGATATTAAGGTATGGATGATGATGGAATATGGCGTAGATGATTCTTGGGTCATGCTTTTTAAATTTAATGGAGTTAGCAATTGGACTCCTGTTGGGATCCCTTTTGATGACCGGGTTTTCTTTGATGATGAGAGTGGTCATCTCATCTCGCTGGGCGTTGATGAAGATCATCAAGTTAAAGAACATGATGTCTATGGAATGACTTACTCAACGCATAACGGCATCCGTGGGACTCTTGGGATTTTGGATTACGTGGAGACCCTTACTACACTTAAGTCTTAACTACTTAAGCCAGTGTAGTCAGCTACAAGCCGCATATCCTATCTTCATGTGGTGTCATATCAGTGAGTGAGTCCTGTGTTAGACGGTCTTATATTATGAGATCAACGTAGACCTTTATGAATTCCTTATTTATTCATAGGGTTGATGATTGCATAGATATTGGGAATGTGAGTCTAACATTGGAGTTCTTTTATCTCATTCGGGCTACCATAGAGCCTGTGTAGTGTAGCAAATCAGTTGAGGACAATGTTGAATTGCGACGTAGGTTTATGCAGTCTTTATTTTTTTCTTTTACACTTTGTACTGAAACTCTTTGTTTTTCAGTGAGTTAAGGATTTACTAACTCTCTAGTCTTGGTTTATGATTTATTAAGCCACGAATGACTCGGATCAACTGGTTTCAAAGTCAGAACCACTTGGTTTGCAATGGCCTCAACTGATTCAAAGTCGGAACCTCACGGTTTTTGTTTTCACATAGAAAGTTGATCATTTACTGAAATTATTACACCATTATTTATCACTCTGTACTAGGCAGCTTATCAACTGATACTATTTCTCCATTACTTACTGTTTTACTGAGATTATTATGCAGCTATTGTAATCAGAATGTTAGTGTCACATTGCTTTCCTCCCGTGAGACCCATTGCTGCGCAAGACGTAACCTGAGTTCCCAGACGATCAACACAGATTTGAACTTCCACCAGGTATTGTTGTTTAGGGTTAGGCGTCTTGCTTGCACACACGAGTACTATGTCCGATTAAACTTGGCTTTCAATGGCCGTTTTGATAGCGTTTTCCTGGTAACTTCCTCCAGGGTTAAGACCTGGACATGGAATTCACATATAAAAACCATTGTTATAGGAGCGTAAACATAGGGTGTGATTAATGAAGGGACCACCACTCCCAACACATCTCAGACGGCATTTTAGTGTGTGGGTGCTCAAAGAGACTATTGCAGCGGTTTCATGTGGTGTGGGTACTTCCCATGATCGGAATGATGTTGTGGTATGGATGATGATGGAATATGGTGTCGAAACTTCTTGGGCCATTCTATATAGATTCGAAGGGGTTAATGGTTGGTCTCCTATTGGGACCCTTTGCGATGAGAGGATTTTTTTTTGATGATTGGAATGGACAGCTCCTCTCAGTTGGCTCTGATAAGCATCGTCAAGTTCAAAAACATGATGTCTATGGAACGACTTACTCAACGAGTGAAGGCATTCGTGGGACTCTTGGGATTTTGGACTACGTCGAAACCCTTACCACGCTCAAGTCAGTTTAGCAGGCAAATTTCTACCATCCTGTTATGTCATCCTTTAACTAGTCTTGTATGAGACGATCTTATGTAAGACAGTCTTATACTCCGTATGTTAACTGAGTTAATTTTAGGGATATTAATGAGTTAGTTTCACACGTGAAAACTTTTTAAACTCCTCTGTCATGTCGTACACAAACAGGTTAAGTTGATTGAATAGATATCTGGCTCCGAGTTGTTATGAGTTGTAGTTGGTTATGGTCACAAGATTTTATAGTGATTGAAGACAATGCTATCAAAGCTGTATGAAGAGCAGTGGCGGAGACGCGGAGTGTTAGTGGTAAGTTTATTTATCTTGTTTTTCTTATCTTGAAACTTTGCCCTCAGAGTTAGTATAAAACATATTCTGTTGTTCTGTATATACGTTATATGATAGGGGAAGATGATTAAGTCGCTTATAATTCAAAGTTAAGTGTCAGTTTCGATTGATCAACTGAAACTGAGTTCTAGGTAAGAGTTAAGCTAAAGTTTGAAGCAGTTCAGTTGGGGGCATACTGCATAGACGACTTTCTCGTAAATGAGAGTAATGTCTGTTGGGACTCCTGGCACAACATGGCCGATTGATGTAGTTTGCAGATCATTCTAATCGGCTGAGTATAAATCAAATACGTATTTGAATTGAACTTCATTGGCATTCGTTTAACTATTAAAATTTCGTTCAAGCTATCCGGATTATATGCTATTCCCCATAGTCCTTGCCCAATTCCCATTGCATTGTATATAGTGTAGTTAGTATTGTGCATAGTGTAATTTTGTAATTTCCCAGAGTTATAGTATTTATTGTATTCATACTTCTAGGATTTGTATAAATTGAGAATGAAATACAAACTCAGATCAGGGAAATTTTCACTTTCAATTTAGAAAAAATAAATAAATAATTACACTCTTATTATTCTATAAAATAAAATAAAAAATCTGGCTATCCCGGCGTTGATGATCACGATAATAATACCTTGCGGATTTGAATTATAATTCCTCGTGAAATTCGTATGTTGTTTATTACAGAGTATTTGATAGTATCGACATTTTACGATGTTATGTGATTTTGATTAATTTCTGAAATTTGCTATACCTATGTTGAGTTTAGAATCTTCGACTATGTTTTTTGAAATGCTGAATTGCTACCCATCTATTGTAGATAGCTTCCTCAATTATATTTTTGAGTACTCTCCTTGTCCCAATCTTTTTTTTTTCTTTTTTTTTTGTGAGAGCGTATTTTAATTAAAGGGTTTGAGGCAGAGGGAGTGTGATTCTTACGTCATTTATGTTAACTACAATTGTTGAATTTTGTGTGGTGGTAATGGTATAGTGACATAGTGTGACGGTTAGAACCTTGTGATGTCGCGCGGCCCCTTTCCTTTTAACAATATTTAAAAAACTTGTGACTCTCACAAATAAGAATCTATTGTGTTTATATCATGCGAGACCTGATTATGTTGTTTACTCTGTCTGAAATTCCAGAAGATGAAGTTGCCGGAAGAATTGTTGATTCTGATTTTGGTACTATTACCAGTAAAATCCCTTCTGCGTTTAAAATGTGTCTGCAAACATTGGCTTTCTGTCATACAAAGCCGTCACTTCATAGAAAGCCACTATCGTCTCTCCGACACCAGGAGGGATAGGTTCCTGTGTTACAGCAAACACCCTGTTACCAAAACTTATGTCATATCTGTCGTTGACCGTCACACCTTTGAAGAACTTGAAGATCTTGAATGGCCCCCATTTTTCCAAGAAGAAGGTGTTGAATATCCAGAATGGCCTTGTCTTGATGAAAATCCAAAATGGCCGCCATTTTGGGAGGAAGAAGGTATTGAGCTTAATGAAATTTCTCATAGGCGAATCAAGATATTCGGCCCTGTGAACGGAATTTATTGCATATTCCGGAGTTTGATTGATAAGTGGGTTGGTACCTTGACTCTATGGAACCCGGCAACTAGAGAGTACAAACACATTCACCCCCAAGTTTGCTTTCCCGAAAGTTTCAACATTGGGTTTGGTTTTGATCATACAACTAATGACTATAAGGTGGTTGTTATCTGCCAATGGGCGGACTTCGATACGGGTGAAGATCAACATTGGCATCTCAGGGTTTATAATCATGCCTCTGATACTTGGAGAACTGTTTATTCTCTTAACTGTGTTGACGATCCACATCCAGCTTTCGAAGGTTTAGACCCCCCTTTTCCGTTACTCATATCAGACCCACCTGTTTCTCATTGCCTGCGCAATGGTGTTTTTCATTGGGCTTGCTGCAAGTCGAATGATTGCTATAACATCCTTACATTCGACATGACAAGTGAAGCTTTGCAACTAATGAAGGGACCTCCTCTCCCGTCAAATTTCCCGCTTTACTGGAGTGTGTGGGAGCTCAGAGACACTATAGCCGGGATTTCTAGTCATTACTTGGACTATCCTTCTTCTGAAGATGTCGAGGTATGGATGATGATGGAATATGGTGTTGAGAATTCTTGGGCCAAAATGTTTAAATTCCGAGGGGTTAATGGTTGGAGTCCTGTAGGGATTCCTTGTGATGACCGGGTTTTCTTTGATGATCAGAATGGACAACTCGTCTCATTGGGAATGGATGACGATTATTGTATGAAAAAACATCGTATGTATGGAATGAGAGGCTCAACGTCTCATGGCATTTGCGGGTCTCTTGGGATTTTGAAATACGTGGAAACACTTACGCCATTAAAGCCAGTGTAATGTAGCAAATCAGTTGCCTATTTCAGGAAAATATTACATAGGCTGTCTGGTCTGACCTGCATTGGTGCAGGTAGAACTGTAGAAATGCTGCTGTTGTCTAGATTCTTAGGTTTATATTGCAGCCTCCGTTTTTCTTCTTTTACTTTTAATCATGAAACTTCTCGCTTTCAATGAAGCCAAAGAATCGTTAGTTTTGGGTTTTGAATCTTTTTTGCTCTCGTTGTACAAAGTACGTCGCGATCTTTTCGTAGCCAGGTTAAACAAAGTCAGGAAGCAGTTCATTTTTGTAATTTAAATTTTAAAACATAAATAAATATGTCATTTTGCCGAGTAATTTAAATTTTAAATCATGCTATTAGTTTCGCACGGGTAAGATTTCATGATATCTAGAAATTGTAATAAAGTAGCTCATAAGTTAGCTAGAAGAGCGGTTAATATGTAAGACGTTCTTGCTTACCAATTGCCGGAAAAAAAAAGATTTCTAACTAGAATGTCAAATTCATTCTTCCAGTGAAGAACCGTCTTAAAGTATGTTGGCCGATCCAAATGGATTTTTGGAGCATGGACTTGGACGTACGATCCTGTATCGTTGTCGCAAATTATTTGGCTCGAACCGGGATTAACATAAGTTTGGAGGCCTAGATTGAACCAAAACCATGCTGCTAAAGTAGGGTTTTGGTTGTGTCTTAATTATCTGTGTTTCGTTCTTAGCAAGGGATAATCATCTTTTTTTTCATTTTTAGAAAGAGATTTTATCAAAGGTAAACAAATAATCGGGACAAAAATGATAATAATTATAATAATATAAATGTGTATTAATAATGGCTTCATATTGGCTCGGATGTTTAATGAACAGCACAAGTGTCTTTATATAGTGATTGTATGAATATAAGTGATTGGGACGTCTAACGTCCCATGCAAATTTTGTGCGTATTAGTAGACGTCATGTTTGTTATATATCGTTTTCATAGGCAACGTTGCACGCACACAAATTTGATATTGTGTGTGATGTCACGATTTATCGTTAGGGGGACGAATTACTTCTAGAACGTCTTATAAGTGTGTGAGCTTATATGAATGTCTCACACACAAAGGCCTTGTTATTATGTAATGAATGAATGGAGACCGGAGGTTAAAGATGAGGTACTTGAAGGAAATTAAAAGAGTGAAGGGCGAGAAATGGTCACATGACCTGTTATTGCAGGTATGTTTTTGTATGGCTTGTTTTGTGAAGATAGAGTACAATGGGGGATTATTATGGGATTAACCAAATGTGAGATTATTTGAGAAAAATAGGTGAAAGGTGAGATTATTTTTGTCAATATTTCCTATAAACATATCACAAGTCTCTTATTTTCTTGATGGGGAACAAATCAATCTTATAACCTCATTGGGTGTTAAACATTTGGTCTAAACTGAACCCAGACTAAATTCTTTTAGGCTCGGTCCACAGTCCTTATTATTTGAAGTTACGGTTTTCAGTTTGGTACGGTCCAAAACCGATTATTTTAGGTTCGAATCAAATGTATCAAATTATTTATGCTAGAATCTCAGTATAAACTCAATTATAATTATAATAATTATTTAAATTAAACAATAATTCAAATACCTATTTGATTTGATTTGATGAATTTAAATTCAATAAGCCTATACTCCCTCCATACCACACCAATGGTAACATTGACTTTTTCACACTTGTCGAGACACATTTTGCAACGTAAATATCTTTTGTTACGTATTATTAAAAATTATAAAAATTTGATATTCTTATAGCATTTATGACGATAAATCAAACAAGATCTCACATGACTATATTTTGTCTTATAGATTAAGAATAATATCGAAAATTCTCAACGACCATAAATAGTGGTAAAACAGTCAATGTTACCATTGCTCTGGTATGAAAGGAGTATTAAATAGCAACAAATTGTACTTTTGATCCCTTTTAGTTAAAAACAGGACCGAACCAAAAAATTCGGAATTACTCCAATCCAGGACCAAAACTTGTAGGCCTGGTTTTCGGTCCACTAAATCTATTTTTTCGATTTTTGCCCTGATCTTGGGCCGATGTTCAGCCCCAATTAAAAGAATCCGTCTTACCATAAATTTGTGGAACTAAAAACCCCTCCCTCGGTTATTTTGCAAGAAAAAATGGAAGTAAATAGAAAGAAAATCGTACAAAATACAGTGTATTCTTACTCCCATTCCACCGGCATTAATACCCGAATACTAACAAGAAGCATGATAAAATGAGGGGTTGGCGAACAAAGGAATGATATCGTAATTGTGCCAGTATAATCCATTTCTTCTAAATCCTGGAATTGGTATGTGTGTTTTGATCTAATAATCTCTTGAATTATGCCATTGTTATATGCTACTCTGTCCGTCTCAATCATTTGTTTACCTTTTATATTTTTTGTAATTGGTATATTTTAATCAAAGTTAAACAATTGATCGGGACGGAGATTTATCATCGTATTCGTTTGTTATTATTAATCGGTTTTGAATACAATGCACTTGTCTATTGCTGTCTGAAAGTGTCATTCATATAAAAATGATTTAGAAGGATGAGAAATTCATTATTTGGTTAGCAAAATGGAGGTGGAGTGATTTAGAGGAAGGGAAAATGGATCCCTCCATTTACCTCCTCCAAGCCAAATTCTTTTCCCTTTCCCTCCAACAAATGAAAGATTTGGAGGGAAAATAACCCAACTCCATTCTCCCTCCCTTTACCTTCCCTCCCTTTCTTTTTCCTCCTTCCCCCTCCCCTCCCTTTCCCTCCTTTTTTGGTATCCAATCAAGGCTTAATTTATTTATCTAATAGGAGTATTAAATACTCCCTCTGTCCCGGTCATTTGTTGTCCTTTTTCATTTTTGGGTGTCTCAATCATTTGTTGTCATTTCTATTTTAGGATTGCATTTGATGAACAATTTGATCATTCATACTCAATTTCATCCACATGTCATTTAGCAATTGGTCATTTCCTCTTTCCTTGGTCTTTGTGCCAAAACAAAACGATAACAAATGACCGGGACGGAGGGAGTATAATATTACCTCAATAGGTCTCACTTGTGACAGATATAGACCGTCACAACTGAGAATTTGTGTATTACCTTTCTTATTTAGCGAAACTAAGAATTATGGCTATGTATAACCAACCCCCTTCGGCCCTTACCCCGCACTTTGCGAGAGCCCTGAACACTTGGCAGTAGAGTTGTACGGGATATTTAATTTCAGGTTATGTTGCTTACTCATTTTAATATTTCAGAATATGGAGTTGCCGGATGAATTGTTGATCCTAATTTTTGTATTATTACCCGTAAAATCTCTTTTGCGATTCAAATGTGTGTGCAAGCATTGGCTTTCTGTCATTCAAAGCCCTCAATTCGTAGAGTACCACTGTCGTCTTGGTGAAACCAGGAGAAGTGGTAAACTCTTGTGTTACCGCAAAGACCCCGTCACTGAAACTTATGTCATATCCGTTGTTGATCGTCACACCCTTGAAAAACTTGAAGATCTAGAATGGCCCCCATTTTTGGAGGAAGAAGGGTTCGATGAAGATGTAGAATGGCCCCCTTTGGTGGTGGAAGAAGGTTATACGGGTCCTACAAGTTTTCTTAGGCGAATCAAAATATTTGGACCTGTTAATGGAATTTATTGCATATTCAGAAGTTTGATTGATAGGTGGGTTGGCACCTTGACTCTGTGGAACCCGGCAACTCGAGAGTATAAACACATTCACCCCCAAATCTCTTTTCCTTTTCCAATGCATTTGTTGGGTTTTAAAGATTACGCTTTAATGCAATTTCATCAGCAAGAGCCTGTATGTTTGAACATCGGGTTTGGTTTTGATAATACAACTAATGACTATAAGGTGGCGGTGATTTGCCAATGGCATGACGAGGAAATTCGCTCCCCTAACGATAAACGGTGACGTCACATACAATATCAAATTAGTGTGCTTGCAACGTTGCCTATGAAAACGATATATAACCAACATGACGTCTAGCATAGCATACACTCACTAATTTGCATGGTACGTTAGACGTCCCAATCAATTATATTCATACAATCGCTATATAAAGAGACACTTGTGTTGATAATTAAACATCCGAGATTAAAATAGAAGCAAATATGAAGCCTATCCATGGAGTCATATGAAATGCAGGTTTGGATTAGAAACGAGTCATATTCGGTTTGTGCACACTCTTACAGTCCTATCCACGGAGTCTAGAGACATATAATCATGATTTAGAATACGTATCCTAAACTCTGATTTAAAATTTATGGGACTAGCACTCTAGCAGAGCAGTATGGAATTGCTACAGTAGTAAATAGTAAATGGAACAAATAGATTGCACTATTCCGTGCGCTTATAATAATCTCTAGGGAATACTCATCGTCAACACCAAAAATAATAATCTCTTTTGCTGGGTCACATTGCCCTTTGTTTGGCAAGACCCATGGCTGTGCAAAGATACGGCCTAAGTTCCTGTTCCGGGTGTAATTCCAGAGCAAGTATAGTTACCACCCGTGGCTTGTTGAATGATGTCTTGAGTTGGATTCTCCTTTGGTCTTAATCGTTCCTCTCGGCCTCTCCTTCAACAATGAACGAACTGAGGGCTTGGCTTTGTGCCAAGCGTACTCACTCCGACGCTCAAGTCAGTAAACTTAAAGGATAAGTTGTTACTTGGCTCAATGTGTATTGTAGAGAGATAAGGAAGATATTACCAGATGAATAGTGTATTTAGGTTTAGTTGTGTATCTTTGGGATCCTTTCCTCAATGAAGGTTGCCTAGTATTTATAGGCTTTCACCTTTTGTCACGTAGTGGCCAAGTGGCTAGCAGGTGGAAAGACTGATCTACCCCTCGGCCGAGGTTTCTATGGCAGGCCGGCGGGCCCTGTTGACTCACCGCCGAGGGGTCTTGGATGTGAGTACGCGGGTATGTGCCCCGGCTGGCAAGTTGGCATGCCGAGACCAGCCGACAGGCCGATGGGCCGATGGGCATCGGCTAGGGTTGTCTAAGTCGTTGACTTCTTTGTGGATATCTTTGACCTTGCTCGCACGTTGACTTGGTCGGCGGTGCGAATATGCCCCATCAATTTGCCCCGCCGTAGTCTATGCCGTGGTATGGGCTCCGATGTACGTTTGAGCGTATATTCTGCGTAAGTAACTTGCGGAAAATTTCTGCATCGGCTTCTTCTGCGGCGGCTTCTCTTACCTCGGC
Source organism: Silene latifolia (assembly GCF_048544455.1). Taxonomy (NCBI): domain Eukaryota; kingdom Viridiplantae; phylum Streptophyta; class Magnoliopsida; order Caryophyllales; family Caryophyllaceae; genus Silene; species Silene latifolia. The sequence continues at coordinate 6,354,059 of NC_133531.1, forward strand.
CTGGTCTTTCTTAGGCCGTACCATATCCCCCCTCCACATGGATGTGTAAAGGGCATCCGATGTGGAAAAGAAAGTGACGTTGGCCGATACTAGGATTGGGTGTGCCGGTTGTTTTTGATTGCCCCCGGCCGGCGCTACTTAGCTTGGTTGACCATGTGGCCGGCGGAGGGACGATGCTTGGGAATTTGTTGAGGAAGGTGAATAGGCGGAGAGATATGAATGGGCGTGCTGAAGACGCTTGGTCACTGTTGCATTGATTGATGTCTAACTGTTGCGACGATTGACATCCCGTGGTTGCATGTCCGACACGTGTCTGCACGCTGATTGGTTGACGCTTCATGGGCTGTTTTCTGATTGGTCCTTCTTCATGGGCTTTTCCCTATAAATAGGGCAGTTATCCCGTGAAATTGGCCACCAATTTCATTCTCCAAAATTTTCTTCTCTCTAAATTTTCAAGGGTTTTCTTTGTCTTCGATTTTTCAGAATTGTTACTCCGGCGATTGTTTTTCTTCAAGGTAAACAAACAAACTTTCAATTTCTTAATTTTGTAAGTCTTTATGGTAAACATGTCTTCTGCTGATGCCGGTCCTAGTAGGCCGGCGCCGGGGGGTTCCCCGTCGCGTCTTGATGAGGGGGAGAAGTTGGACGCCCTTCTGATAAGGCCTGGGGCCCCCAGGTCTCCTTCTCCTGAAGTCGATCCTCGAATTTTGGAGGAATGGGAGGATGACTCTGATGTCGATGATGACGCAGACGATTTTGGTGATGATGCTGAAGAGGCTCGTCCCAAAGAGGTGAGGGGGTACGTTATGGATCACGGTGATGTCTGCAAGGTGCGCGTTGACCGAACTTGGACCCATAAGTTGGCCAGTTGTTCTGGTGAGGAATTTTTCGAGGGCCATTTCTTTTTTGGCAGGGGGTACAAGATTGTTATCCCCGAGGAGGGTCAGCCGTCTGTTGCCCTCCGCCGGGCCATACCGGCGTATACATGCGACACTTGGAGTTCGGGCTCGGTTTCCGGCTGAATGAGTACGTGATGGCCATCATTAAGGCTATGAACGTCGCCGTGGCCCAACTGCATCCGTTGGCCATGAGGACGATAGTCGGCTTTGTGTGGCTTTGTCTCTTCAAGGGGGAGGCCCCGACGGTGAATTTATTCCGCCGGCTTCATTATCTCCAGCCGTCAATCGCTGGCCGCGTCGGTTGGTACAGTGTGCACACGGAGAAAGGTTATGTTTCTGTTGACAAACTTACTTCTTGTAAAGACTGGAGAGATCGGTGGGTGTATGTTAAGGTGCCGGATGACTATCCCCGCCCTCTCCTTTCAACACCAAGTGAATTTGCGGTGTGAGACTAAGGCGGAGCATGACGGATGGGTCACCGGAAGAAGCTCAAGATGGATGCCGCAAGGTCCTTCTTTCGAGGATGAGAAGCGCGATGAGGCTTTTTGAGGCGGACAAGGGTGGGGTGTCGAAAAAATGGATTCCCCCAACGAGATCATTCTTCGAGATGAGCCGCTTTGCCATGTCGGCCTCATACCGCCCTAGCACGGGGAGTGAGTAGGGGGTCGGTGTGAGGCCCATCACCGCTCTTAATGTTCTGTTTTTCGAACTTCGATTTATTTCTTCTACTTAATTCTTGCTTTTTTTTTTTCGCAGACCACTTTGGACGGGACTTGTCTGAGGATATCCTCCGGAGAATGGGGCTGCACAAAGACAAAACCGTTGCTAACCTGCACCCCAAGGCTCTGGCCCATGACCGTAGGACGTCGCCGAATGATCTTATGGACCAGCGGCTGAAAAGCTTGAATGCGGTGGAGGCTCAGGCGAAGGTTGTTAGTAACATGCCGCGCCATACTCGAAAAACAAAGCCTTCGGCGGTGATGGCGTCGACATCGGCTCCACCTTCCATCCCCCCTGTTCAGAAGGAGACGGTGGAGATCGTTTACATCTCTAATGGGGATGATTCTGACGAGGAGGAGGGGTCTCCCCTTGTCCGTAAGAGAAAGCAGACAACCTTTACCGCTGCCGTTGCTTCTGCTGCTGACGAGGAGATGCGCCCTTCGGCCAAGAAGGCCAAGCACGGTACTGATCTATCCGGTGGCTCAGATTTAGCCGGTTCATCAGGCGCTGCCGATGACAGGCTCTTCGGCATGTCGATGTATGTTGATACTGATGCTTTCTTTAAATTTTGTAGATCAGCCGCTGTCAGTCGCCGCTCCTATTGAGCAGCAAGTGGAAGAGAAACCCGCGCAGGCTGATGATCATGACGTCGCCATTGGGTCTTCATCCCAGAAGGTTTCCCTTTCCCGACCGCAGACTAGTGATCGAAATGTCACTGTTGACCCTTCATCCCAGAAGGTTTCCCCTCCGGCTCGTGGCGGGAGGTGCGAGGTTGGTCGAGGAGCTGGCGAGGTGGAACGAGCTGGCCGGTGCTCGCATTATAGAGCAAGAGAAGGCCGTGGCTCAGTCCGCTCTTGAGCTTGATGTCACTAAGAAGGTGGCCGCGAAGGCGAGGCTGGATCTCCTCAATGAGCAAAGGCTTAGGGGAGATGTCGAGAAAGCGCTCTTGGCTGAGAGAAAGCTTAGGGAGGACGCTGAAAAGGAGGTCTTTGCTGAGAGAGCCAAGGTCGAGGCTGCTGCGGCCGAAGTTGCAAAGTTCTTTGGAGAAGTGTGACCTTGTTCAGAGGCATGCCGACCTTTATCTCCAGCAGAGGAATGAATTTAGGGGCAAATTTCAGATCCAGGGGAAGGTGATCCGGAGCAAGGAGGCCATCATCAGGCAAAAGGAGGACGACATTGAGATGCTCCAAACCAAAATGCTCCCTGACCTGTGTTCCGATTCCGGATCCGCCGAAGGCATTTGCCGGGGAAGTAATTGAGGAGCTTTTTCCTCTTGAAGGTTCCTTTCCGTGGGACAAATATGACGAGCTGTTTGACGATAAGCTCGAAGCTAAGGAGAAAGCCGTGGAGGAGAGGGTCAAGGAGGCGGCGAGAGTGAAGATAGAGCAAAAAGCGGCCGAGAAGGCGGCAGCTATCGCTGAGAAGGCTAAAGCGGCCAAGAAGGAAGCCGATTGGGCAAGGGCAGTTGAGGCTGCCGAGGCTAAGGCTGGGGCTGCTGAAGCTGAGGCTGCTGAGGGAGCTACTGGGTTGCCCCTCGAAGAAAGTGCTGCTACCGCTGCTGATGGCGAGCAACGGCAGACATAGGGAGATGATATCCGTAGCCTTTTGTCTTTTGGTTTGTCCTTGTAATTTCTTGTAATTCGTTGAACATTTTTTAATAAGAGCTCGTTTCCTCTGCCTCCGGCCTGGCCGAGGTTTTTATCTTACTTCTTTTTCTTGCGCTAGTATTTGAGCCTCAACTGTACTTTTAGCGTCTCTGTCTTCGTCTGGGTTGTCTCCTTACGTTATTAATTGAGTGTCTCTTTTGTTTCCGCCTCGGCTTGGCCGAGGCAGTCTAGAGCGCGTATCTCAATCGTGTTAACGCTTCTAAGGCATTTTGATTGCTTTGCGAGTATCAACTGCGATGGTCGTGATTGCCGCTCTTGTCGGTGTGACAGTGTGAGAAAGATTCGCTTCTTCATGAGTCTGCCGTGGCGTCTACCACTTGGAGTGACTGCGACGGCGTCCAACCTCTTGGGGTGACTGCCGTGGCGTCTACTACTTGGGGTGACTGCGACGACGCATATTTCTTCATGAGACTGCCGTGGCGTCTATCACTTGGAGTGACTGCGACGGCGTCCAAACTCTTGGGGTGACTGCCGTGGCGTCTACTACTTGGGGTGACTGCGACGGCGCCTATTTCTTTATGAGACTGCCGTGGCGTCTACCACTTGGAGTGACTGCGACGGCGTCCAACCTCTTGGGGTGACTGCCGTGGCGTCTACTACTTGGGGTGACTGCGACGGCGCCTATTTCTTCATGAGACTGCCGTGGCGTCTACCACTTGGAGTGACTGCGACGGCGTCCAACCTCTTGGGGTGGATCGCCGTGGCGTCTACTACTTGGGGTGACTGCGACGGCGCCTATTTCTTCATGAGGCTGCCGTGGCGTCTACCACTTGGAGGATCGCGACGGCGTCCAACCCTCTTGGGGTGATCGCCGTGGCGTCTACTACTTGGGGTGACTGCGACGGCGCCTATTTCTTCATGAGCTCGCCGTGGCGTCTACCACTTGGAGTGACTGCGACGGCGTCCAACCTCTTGGGGTGGATCGCCGTGGCGTCTACTACTTGGGGTGACTGCGACGACGCCTATTTCTTCATGAGATCGCCGCTCTTGTCGGTATGACAGTGTGAGCCGACATCTCTTATCGATAAAGACCGCCGCTCTTGTCGGTATGACGAAAGTGTGAGTCGGCGTCTGCTGCTTCCTAGTTACTATGGGAAGAATGAACATTTTGATGGAAGACTTGGATGATTTTTCATTTAGGTAAAAACACGCGTCGGGGTGCCCATTTGTTTTGGACACCTCCGCCGCTACATAGAGTATTCCCGAGATTACCAGCGTCCTAATGGCCTATCAAAGGCACAACGTCCTAGTCAGCCGCTAGTTACATCCATGAGGTCGCCCTCCTGTTGTAAGGATAGACTTTTCCCTTTCTCTGATTTCTTTGCCACTTTGAGGGATTGCATGTTGCATCCTCTGGCGGCTATCTGGACGTTGACCACCTCGTCATTCTCGTCTCTGGAGACGAGCTTATGCGCTTCCCCCCGGTCCGAGACGTACATCAGTGTTAGGGCTCGGATGGACATCACTGCGTCAGCCTCGCTCAGGGTGACTCGGCCTATGAGAACGTTGTAGGCGGACGAGCCGTCGATGACCACGAACTCAGCCAGGACATTCTTAGCCGCATTCTTTTCGCCGAACGTCACCGGGAGTCTGATCGACCCCAGTGGTACCAGGCCGGCCCCGGAGAAGCCGTATAGTGGGTTGGTGCGGGGCTCAAGTCCTCGACTTTCGGCCGAGGCCGAGGAAGCACTCCCTGAACATGATGTTCGTGTATGCGCCTGTGTCAATTAGGCACCTCTTGACCAGGTGGTTGGATATGTCCAAATTGACTACAAGTGGGTCGCTGTGAGGAGCGATGACTCCTTCGTAGTCCTTCCTTCCGATGGTTATATCGGGGATATCGGAAGCGGGGATCGCTGTGTTGGGCACAAAGTTGATGGCCTGATATAGCTCGTTCAGGTGCCGTTTGTACCCGTGAGTGGACCCTCCGTTCTCGTTGCCCCCGATGACAACGTGGATCACTCCTATCCGTTCGAAGACGGATTTCTTACCTGAACCGTCGGCGTCAGTCTTTTGGCCTTTGGCAACGTACTTGCCGAGGCTCCCCTTCCGGATCAGCTCTTCAATGGCATTCCTTAGATGCCGGCAGTCGTTGGTTAAGTGGCCGGTGTGGCCGTGGTACTCACAGTACTGGCTCGTGTCACCGTCACTTTTTGGCTTGGGGGGTCTCTCCCACTTCTGGCCCTCGATTTTGCTCAGGGCAAAGACCTCGGCGGCTGATACGACGAGAGGGGTTTTATCACTATACCGCCTCTGGTGGTACGTTCCCGAACTCCACCCGGCGCCTGTCGAGTCCTGTCTCCTGGCAGGTTTGTCCGACCGCGACCTATTATTCTCACGGCGTCTTTCATCGGTCCGTGACCCGTTGTTGTCGCGGCGTCTCTCATCCGGGTTGTCCTCCCGGTGACTCTTCTTTTCTGAGTGCTCGGCCTCGCTGGGGCCTACCCAGGTCTTGTGGTAGTCCTCTACCTTGATGGCCTGGTCGGCCATCCTCCTGGCGGCATCCAAGTTCAGGCCTCCGCACTTGATGAGCTCATTTTTCAAGTCTCCCCTTGGGAGGCCTTTCATCAGCGCGAAGGCCGCCAATTCGGGATTAATTTCCCGAATCTGCTGGACCTTTCCGTCGAACCTCTTCACATAACTTCGTAGAGACTCGCCCCCCTCCTGTTTGATAGTTAGGAGGTCCGACGTCTCCACGGCCCTTCTCTTGTTGCAAGAGTACTGGGCTAGAAAGGCGTCCCTTAGGTCGGCGTAATAGTATATCGAGCCGTCGGGAAGCCCTTTGTACCAACTTTGAGCCATCCCATGCAAAGTTGTTGGGAAAACTCGGCACCAGACCTCATCGGGCTGCTCCCATACCGACATGTAAGACTCGAAAGCCTCAGCGTGGTCGGCTGGATCACTATCTCCTTTGTATGATAGGGGTGGCAACTTGAGCTTAGTTGGCACCTGGACTTCTAGGACGTAGGCGTTGAGGGGCTGTCTGACCACGTGTCGAACGACACGCGGCGATCGGCTCCTCGCATTCCTAATCCGGCTCCTCTCCTCGTAGCGGGAAGGACTTCTTCGACTCGGACTTCTTCTCCAACTCTGCTGAGTCGGACTCCTCTGGTTCCTTTGGGGTAAGCCTCGTTCGTGTTGCGGGGACGCTGTCCTCCCATGAGTGCGGGAAGGACTTAGGTCTACCACGCCCACTTTGGGCTCCCCCGGCGACTTGGCTGGGTCAGCTTCTCCCAGTGCTCGTTCAAATTTCTGAGTCACGTTTTGGGCCCCGGTCTCTCGGGCGTTTTCCGCCGCTCTTGTCGGGCGTGACGGTGTGAGAGCGGGCGTATTACTAATTAGGTCCAGGACCATTTTCAGTTTTGCTATGTCAACCACGTGTCCCATGATGGTGACCTGGTTGGCTGGCAGCGGCGTGTCCGGCATTATTGGCATCCCGAACTCTGGTTGGATTACTCCGCCGATGGAGGGCTGCACGACTCCAGAATTGTTGAAAGTATCGTCGTGGTAGAACGCGGTTTCGTCGGTCACGACTGCGTCTTGTTGTTTTGACATCTTAGCTTTTTGGGTGGGTTTTTGTTGTTTTTTTTTTTTTTGTTGTTTGGGAATGAATGTGACTAGCTTCTAGTGTCTTTCCCCACAGACGGCGCCAATTGTTCCGGGTGTAATTCCAGAGCAAGTATAGTTACCACCCGTGGCTTGTTGAATGATGTCTTGAGTTGGATTCTCCTTTGGTCTTAATCGTTCCTCTCGGCCTCTCCTGCAACAATGAACGAACTGAGGGCTTGGCTTTGTGCCAAGCGTACTCACTCCGACGCTCAAGTCAGTAAACTTAAAGGATAAGTTGTTACTTGGCTCAATGTGTATTGTAGAGAGATAAGGAAGATATTACCAGATGAATAGTGTATTTAGGTTTAGTTGTGTATCTTTGGGATCCTTTCCTCAATGAAGGTTGAGGAGTATTTATAGGCTTTCACCTTTTGTCACGTAGTGGCCAAGTGGCCAAGTGGCTAGCAGGTGGAAAGACTGATCTACCCCTCGGCCGAGGTTTCTATGGCGGTCGGGCGGCCCCGTTGACTCACCGAGGGGTCTTGGATGTGAGTACGCGGGTATGTGCCCCCCGTGGCAAGTTGCCATGCCGAGACCGGCCGACAAAGCCGATGGGCTGCATCGGCTAGGCTGTCTAAGTCGTTGACTTGCTGTGGATATCTTTGACCTTGCTCAGTACGTTGACTTGGTCAGCGGTGCAGAATATGCCCCATCAGTTCCCTTTAGCGATTTGGCATTAAAGTATATGTATATTCTTTTTGAGCTTATTACCTTCGATTTTATTTGTTTTTGAACATATGTGTATTTTTCTGAGCTTATTACCTTCGACTTTATTTGTTTTTGAACATATGTGTATTTTTCTGAGCTTATTACCTTCGACTTTATTTGTTTTCGAATATATGTATATTTTTCTGAGCTTATTAAAATTTATAAGTTAGATTTTATTTTTTTCCGTCAAAATATAAATTTAACTAAGTTTATATGTAATGTTTTTGAGTTTTATGATAACTTTTTTAGGGACGTGCTAAATCCCGCACAATATTTTACTAAATCCCGCACATTTTTCCTATTATTCCGTATATACCCCTCTCATTTCTCACCCCCACCAAAGAGAAACAAAAGAAAAGAAAAACCCAGAAAATTAACTCATCTCATCCTCCCCATCGTCACCCAGTCACCCACCCCCTCTCATTAACGATGTACTCCGACGATGATGGTTGACGGCATGAATATTTGCAGCCACCAAATTTGGCAAATGCTTCAATATGCAAAGTAATCAAGAGAACACACCATCTTCGATTAGCACCAATTAAAACGAAAACGAAAGAGTTTATATGGCGATGAATAAGTGCAACATCTTATATTTGCAGAATTGCAGGTGATATCATTTGTCAAAAAGAGTTTGCATTTCAATTTAATCTACCTAATTACTATCCAACTAATTGTGGTACACTGTTTAATCAAATTAATCGGATATCAATCCAAACCCTAATTGTAAAAAAAAACCCTTTAAAAAAAATACACTAACTAAATCAATTTAAAGACCATATTAATAAAATTGTTGATAAAATGGAGAATTTACTTGTGTATGTGCAAATTACGATTCATAATTCTCGACTGGTTAATGAATTGGTTAGTTTTTTGAGAGAGAAGGGAAATAACTCCTTTTAGATTTTTTTTTTATGGTGAAGGGTAGTTATGGAATATTAGGGCAAAATGTGTGGGATTTAAGTAAAGAGGTGTGCGGGATTTAGCAATTGCGCTTTTTTCTTGCTTAATGTTTAAGTGGATGAACTCAAAATATCTACATAGTATAAAAGATGGGTTTTTAAAGGATTTCTATTGGCTGAATTTTTCTTCATTTTTTTTTCTTTTTTTAGTGGGACCCCCCATTATCTCTATACAATTAATTACACTACTCCTATTACTCTCTTAATCATATTTAATTAAGATTACACATTTACAAAACAATATAAAACCATATATTATACAACTAGTAGAGATCCCGCGCAAATGCGCGGGTTTTTAGATAAGAATATTAGAGAATTTAACAATTATACTATTGGTATTTAACTGCATTTGAAATTTAATTATAAAATTTACTATTAATAATATTTTGTATTAAGAGCTAGAAAAAAAATTATTCAACACTTTTACTTCGTATAAGATTGTTGAAATCGAAATTATTTTATTAACTTTGTTTTAAAAAATATTGTTTTTAATTATATCATTATATCTACTAAAACCATTATATAAACAATTAAAAAAAATTAACCAAAATTTAAGTTTTCATATAGTATGGAGCAAAGATATATATTAAGTAAAAGGGTAAGAAAAAAAATAGTTTTTCTTTTTAGAAGGCATAACAATTTATTGATACTCTCAACCTGTACGTTTGTATCAAAAGATAGAAAAATAGAATTAATTAAAAAATGTTTCTTAAAAACATGTTCTTGGCCGTAATGTTTAGTTTTAAAAATAATAATAGTAAAAATATTTCTACCACATTGTACGTATAATTAGTGCAATTTCATGTATGTAATAAAATAAGAATATCATATTAATATATCTATACAAATTTTAAAAAAAATTATCCCTTTTTTAAAATGGTATAGAATTATTTATGTATGAAATTAATCAGTATGGTGCACTTGTAGATATGCTATTATGAAGCCCATTTATAGCATAGATCAAAATTAATCAGGCTGGCCCAGTTGTATATATGATGTTATGAATTCCATTTATAACCTAATTCATTTAGGCGGGAAAACTTAGAGATCTCTTATTCTTTTAGTTTAAGGGGGATTACACATTAATAAATTAAAATTTAAAAACGTAATAAAACTTTCAAATAATCGTCCCCTATCTCTAAGTCGGACAAATAAAATGTGAACAATGCATATTGATTAATCATCCGGAATTAGTAGTCAAATTCATTGTGTAAATCAAACAAAAAAAATCAGCATGACTATTATACTCCAACATCACAAATTTAACAAAATAAATATACTAATATGACATTTGTATTGAAAGTAAAATAATTAGATGTAAATATATGGAACTATTTGGTACAATTTACTCATATATTCAATGATAAAACCTCCTGTTACAACCCGTGCATTTTTTGCACGGGTTTAAAACTAGTTTTTAGTAAAACTCAACTTTTAAAACTAAAGTTTAATTTTTTTATTATAATTTTCAAAAACTAGGTTATAGTATATCGGATATACTGTATAATCTACTTATAGATAAAGTTACTCCCTATCCTAGTAGTAGTATTATTTTAAATATTCTTAACTTTGAGAGCGTTGTACTTGTACCCAAAATTGGACCAAATACAAAGAATGTAGTTAAGTTCTAAGTTCTAACCCTCTACCGTCTAGATATAATATTTTATTCCAAATCTATACCAACACACGATAAAAACACACCTTAAATGAGTTTCTTTTGAATTGATTTACAAATGTATACATTTTTTAGTGTAAAATTCTCTTAAACAAGACTAACCCATAAACACGCTAACCACTACACTAAGATTGTCACACACGTTTTGTCCACTCATGCACCCAAATTATGGTATTATGGTTTTGATTCTTCAAGTTCGGCCAGCTTTTGTCCAGCTGGGACTTTATTGGAGCAACCTAATGCAACGTAAGTCATATTAGAAGTTAGAACAGATTTAATGAAACATTAAACATGACAGTGATAAAGTACTCCGTAGAAACCAGAAGATACCAGCTTTGGGTCAAATGGTGTATTTGAGCACGGCCCTGGACTCGAAATCCATGGGATGTAACTATCCCACAGACCGTGTATAGTAAAATTGTCGTGTATGATCGGGCTTGAACATTTAGCAAAGTTACAAAAGGCTGGAGGCCATGTTTGGGAAAAAATCATATAGTTAAAGGCCTTTGGCTGTGCCTCGACTATTAGGTTCAAGGGGAAGAACAATATCATGGAAAAGAGTGTCACTAACGCCTTCATATTGGTCGACATCTTTATAATTATTTGTCTATTAAAAATTCAGAATTGTTTCTCGTGTGTTCTTTATATTTAATTAGCCAAATCTGACTTGTTCCTATGCACAATGTTTGTTAAGGCCCATCCGCAACCGCCATCGCCACCGCCACCACAACCGCAACCACCTCCACAACCCTTTGGCTACATGGTTTTAGCCCAATCTTGGCCTCCGGCATTTTGTACCCACGTTATCCAATGTTCAAGCCCAATAATCTGGGATAATTTTACTATACACGGTCTGTTGGTGACTTTGCTTGGGCTATAAATTTATAATCTAGTTTTTTTTAGTCTAGTTGATGAAGTTTACCATAAAGACGAAAAAAATAACAATTGCTGATTTTGTAAAAATGAAAAAAAAAATCACTAATACTATATTTAGTAAATTATTTTAACACGTCGAATTGTTTCCAATCAATCAATTAATACTATATATTAAATCCAGAAAATAAGGCATTTCAATGTAATTAAATAAATCTATACACATTAATTATACTATAGTTTTAATCATGGCACTGTGTGATGGACCCGACCAAAGGACTTCAATGTAAATATTATATAGTTTTTGTTAAAGTATAAATTTAGAGAACACTATAATATGATGATTTTCCTTAAAATAACATGCGCCACTTATAATATTAACTAGTATAAAGATGTTTTTAACATACACGAATATAATATAATATAATATAATATAATATAATATAATATAATATAATATAATATAATATAATATAATATAATATAATATAATATAATATAATATAATATAATATAATATAATATAATATAATATAATATAATATAATATAATATAATATAATATAATATAATATAATATAATATAATATAATATAATATAATATAATATAATATAATATAATACAATACAATACAATACAATATAATATAATATAAATATTTTATATTTTTGAAACTATTAAAAGGTAAATAAATTAATTAGATTTTTAAAAAATATAATATTCCATAATTCGTTAGATTTGTAATTTAATTAGTAATAATAATGATTTCTTAAATAATATTAAGTATTTTAATAATCTAATATTTCAGATTTATTTAAATATATAACTCTAATTCAACTAGATAATCAACTACTATGATATGATAGTAATCACTCATCTGAGTAGTAAAAGCAACAATAATAACAACCGGAGTAGTGAAAGTCATACTAGCAGCAATGAGAGTAATGAAATTAACAATAATAAATGCGGGAGTAGTGAAAGAAAAAATTATGACGGCGGGAGAAGTGAAAGTAATAGTACTATAGTAGTCATAAACATGTAACGAAAATAATAGTAGAAACAATGGAGAGAGTATGAAGAATTAACTAACAATTCGATTTTAAGAAAATATCAATGTATTTAAATATACGAGTTTGACAAAGCTATCGGGTTAACCGTAAAAATAGCAGGAGTAGTTAAACAAACAACAGTAACCGAAAAAGTAGTGAAGATAATAGTATTAACAAGGGTGTAGAGAAAGTGATAATATTGACAGCGGGAGTGGTGAACGTGTCACATAATTTGTTGATTAATTTTACATCTCATCATAATTTAAAGATATAAATTGTAAATGTATGTGTTAATCAAATTTAGCGAACAGATTTCATACAAAATAAAATTTAAATGGTAAATAAAGGTATTCCGAGCGTAGTCGGGCACCAAACCTAATAGTAAGCACAAATACTATCCTAATTCCTACAGGCTACAACAAGTTGTATAATAGTATTGTATAACCGTCTGAAAGTTGTTGAACTCTTATACAAAGTTGTTGAACTATTTTACAAGTTATTGAGCTATTTTACGAAGTTATTGAGCTTAATAATTATTCTGTTAAGCTCAATAACTTTGTATCATAGCGACATAGCTCGATAATTTTGTTGGTAAAGTTCGATAATTTTATAACAGAACTCAACTACATTGAATAAGTTGTATATACAATCAGTTGTATAATAAATTAACTGAGTAATAAGTATAATAGCAATCATAACAACAAAAATAAAAGAGAAATGAAGGATTGTGAGGAAAACTAGTTCACTACGACTAACGAGATGAAAGATTGTGAGGAATCTAGCTCACTAGTCACTACGACTAACGAGATGAATAACATATGCATCTCTTTTCCTTTTGCATGAATGAATTTCTTACATGTAAAAGCAATAACCACAAATGTAGTTGAAAGTTGCTTTTTGAAATTAACAAAGTTTAAAAAGCTACATTTCCTAATACCTAAAAAGAGGTAATATGTCTACTGCGTAATTTAAGGATATCCCAAATTTGCCCTTCTCAAAAGGGCTTTGCTTTATTCTCGTTTGACTATTTTGCCCCTCCGTCATAGTAGTAAGGAAGTAATCTGCATGCTTTTTTTACTGACACGTGTTCTGACGTGTTACTCTTCTAATTCCCCTGATTCATCTGTAATATACATATAGTCATACACACTTCTAATTCACCCCATGCTTCTCTTCTCTTATCTTCTCCTAAAAATCAAGCTTCAACATTCACTCCAAAGTTTTCGTCCGACTAATAAGATGAAAGATAGTGATTTTATAATATAATCACAAATATACAAAGAAGTTAAATATCACATTCAACTATATCATCATAATTCATACCCAAACAACCTTATATAAACACATATTCTGATTTCCGAGAACTAAACAGATAACAAAAAAAATTGTCAATATAAAGCCATTACTAATACTCATTATTGTTAATTTATTTATCATGTTGTCCCTGTGCAAAGTGTTTGTTAAGGCCGAACCACAACCGCAACCCAAACCCTTTAGCTACATGGTTTTAGCCCAGTCTTGGCCTCCTACCTATTGTACCCCGTTAGCCGATGTTCAAGTCTGATAATCCGGTATAATTTTACAATTCACAGTTTATGGATGGGATAACTACAACGCATCGATGATTAGCCCAGGTCCATGTTCCACAATACCACTTGATCCAAAACTGGTATTCATTGTTGTCTTAAAAAATACTTAATACTTTGTTTTAATTTGGTTCTTAAGCTAGTCTTGTATAACACGATTTTACATTGTTGTGTGAAAAGTGATACTAAAAAATGTCTTTTTACGATAAATTGTGTAAAAAGGGTCTTAGATAAGTATTTGTGTCCAATCTTTACTTTTTTAACCTTTTCTTTTATGTTGATCAAAGACTATACCGTAATTACATTGGCCATGTTCATCTTCAATAAACGATAAATTACGTGATATTATAAATTTATTATTCGAAGATAAATACTACCTCCATCCCTGACATTTTTGTGTAGCTTTATTTTTATTTTTGTGAGAATCTCCTATCTACTAAACGAATAGAAAAACTAGAAATTTTTCAGCCTAAACACCCTTAATTAGAAATTGGGTCCACTTTTTGGTGGATATTCTAAACATATATTAGGCCTAATATATAATAAATATATAGTATATAATCAATATCCATCACAATATCTTATAAAATATCGAAAATTTTCATAATTGGGCCTTACGTTTTTGATTCGTTATTATCTCATTTTTCCAATACATGTATTTTAAATATTATATTTAAAAACCACAATTTTCTTTAAAAATTTTGCTCATATTATTGAATTAGTGTGTATTTTCACATTTTCCTTTATCTTTGTTACTTTGTACGGAGTATATTATAACAAAATTACAAAAATAGTCATATGCTACATCGGAGGCTTTAAACGAGTGTAAATAATCATAAGTTATTAAACTAAAAGTAGAATTTTTTTTTATAAATAACTTATTTGATAAAAATAGTTTCATTTACATAGTTAGTTTATTCAGAGTAAATATGTCAAAATTTTTGTATTTTAACTCTTAATATTACAAACGAACAATTGTAGATTTTAAAATTTTAATTTAAAGTGTATTTAAATATTATTAGCTCAAATTGTTATAAGTTCTGTATAGATGACAATCTAAAATACCGTGCATTCACATAGGATACACACTAGTTATAGTATTAGTTAAATAATTATGATAAGTGCATGGGATATCGAAGATAGTTCATCTAAATTGTAAATCCCAGTTAATTAGCCAATTTTGTAAAAATATTTAGAAAAACATGTATTTATTATTATAGTTAAATACGGAGTATTACAGTAGATTTTAGAAAGTAGTTTAGTTCTTCTTCCGATCCATGGTCCACAATCCATCTGGCTTGATTCAAGATCAAAACAACATAACCGATAAAATGTGGACCGAGCCAAATAAATAATGAATGGATCTAATACGAACTAAATTGTGCAGTTCAATCTAATATGAGCTAAATTGTGCAGTTTGGTCTACTATAGAGTAACTAGTTTTGGAGCCCGTGAAAATCACGGGATCGTTAATAATTGATTATGTTTAAGTGTTTAATTTGTGAATAACTTATATGGAGTAGTCCCCCTCTCTCAATCATTTGTTTTGTTTTAATTAAAAAACCACTCACAAATAATTTAAAAAAAAAAAAGGTAAATAAATGAACATGACTGAGGGAGCGGTATTTTAAAACAAAAGTTTAATACACTCCAAATTTTGGATTTGGGATGATATGCAAACCAAAATGTGAATAACTTGGTTGTTTTGAAGCGAGGACGCAATCCGTCAAACTAAATTTTCGGGTACTTCTGGTCTTATGGACAACCTTGACGCTATAGAAGTATTGGAACATGAATTTGCGCTCCATTGCATTGTCGTCTCTTGTTTTAAAAGGATTTAAAAATATGAGTACAAGTTTCTACCAATAAAACAAAACATTAAAATAAATCACCCTTCCATACATGAACAAATTGCATTGAAATTTATTTTCTACTACATATGCAGTTAAAAACTTCATAACTTCGAAATATATAGCGTGATTACTTTTCATTCATTATCTTTTCTTTCTCTACAAAAATATAACCTTCTTATTACTTCACTTATAGTAAGTACACATATAGATATAGAATTTAAATAAATATTCCCGTCAAAATCCTAAAACTCGTACAATATGGATAATTATGCTAGTCTCGTAAAAATATTTCTTATTGGGTATGCAAAAGAATTACGCGAAGTTTAAAGCACATCCATTTTAGGATCGCATTAACATATACATACCTCCTACAATAACATCATTAATTAAATTATCAAGTTAATTAATTGAATTGATACCTCCAATTAAGACTATTAAATATAAATACATGAACAATAAGAAAAGGGAAAAGGAGACACAAAATTCAAATAAAATACTCTAAATTACAAAGAGAACAAAAAAACTGACTTTTGTAAGGACGAGTAATGTTGGTTTGGACAACCTGGTATCAAATAAGACAATATGAATTGGTATTTTGATGAGATTTTATAGAAAGAAAATCAATGACTCTCAATTTTCTCGTTTGAGTTGCTAATGATTTTTCAATTACCTGTTTAATTAATGGTTTTTCAATTTGCTCTTTAATTAGTGATTCTTCAATTGTCTCTTTATTATTTAACCATTGCTTTGACCGGCTTAAAGATTATAGAATATGAATGGTTTTCTTCACCAACAAACATTACAACTTGTCTCTTTATTGCTTGAATGGAGATATTGTTTTTATTGTCGTTTTGGTGCATTTTAAAGTACTTGGCCCTATGTTTATCTTGCAAAGAACCGACTGTGAACTTTTATGTGAACAACTTTAACAACTACTCCGAATAATTTCAAGGAAAGGTAACATATATTTAAAATATCACATTATGTGTTGTAATAATATACTCCGTAGTATATATAAGATTAGATTTGGGACAAAAAATAAGAGAGTAAAGTAAGGATCAAAACTTTATAGGTGAACTCTTATAATTATTATTAGTAATATAAGATGAGCAAAACTAATTACACATTTCTCGGAATCACGCAATAAATATAGATTTATGCATATACGATTCTAAACATAGCTTCTTCTTATTCGATCATTCATCAAAAATTATACTCAAAACAATATTATTATACTTCATACGAAATATATTCTTCCTATTCTTCTGAGTAAACGATTAAGCCTAAAAATGAAAATAAAAATAAAATATACTTCGTATGTAGTATATATAAAAAAAAAAGAATAATGATATGGCGCCACTGGGTGGCGCCCAATTTCGGCGCCACCCTCTCACATCCATCCCTTATTATTGGGGTCCCTACTTATTTTATGGGATATATATCCATTATTTTGTGGTCCCCATTTATTGCATGTGAGAGGATGACGCCGAAATTGGGCGCCATCGGATGACGGCGCCATGACGCTAACTCATTTTCCAAAAAAAAAAAAATAGGTTCAAACTAAGTAAATTTATTCACACTTAAGAAGTTGTGGCTATAAATCTATACTCTAGAGTTTTTTTTAGTCTAGTTAATGATTGGTGAATTTGTAAAAATGAAAAAAAAAATGACTTTATATTTAGAAAATTACTTTAACACGTCAAATTGTTTCCAATACTAAGTATGATAGCAATCATAACAACAAAAATAAAAGAGAAATGAAGATATGATTAGAGAAAAAAGGTTGAATTTACGGCTATCTCTACCGCGACGTTGGTGATCATGATAACATTTAAAGAGTGAATATCTAATATCTTGTCATATTGGTATGTTATTAATTGATAATGTATTTCGATATTGCTTCATTTTATGATCTTATACGATTGAAACCGTAGGAATATTATATTCATGAGCATTTAGATTAATGGTACGAGTTGTTTTCGCTTAACCAGAAATTTTGAATTCTAGCCCTGTAATACAAATGTGTTAAAACTCATAAGACATAATTTTACCGCCCTAATGACGATCCTAACTCGAATCCAAAAAAATAAAAAACTTTTGAATTGTTGATCCTAATTTTTACATTTTTAACATTCCAGAAGATGGATTTGCCAGATGAATTGTTGATCCTAATTTTGGTACTGTTACCCATAAAATCCCTTTCGCGTTTCAAATGTGTCTGCAAACATTGGCTTTCCGTTATTCAAAGCCGTGAGTTCGTGGAACAACACGGTCGTCTTTCCGAAACCAGGGAGAACAACAACAGTAAGCTCCTATGTTACCGCAAAGACCCAACTACAAAAACTCATGTCATTTCCATCCTTGATCGTCACACCCTTAAAAAACTCGACGATCTAGAATGGCCTCCGTTTTTAGACGAAGAAGGCGTTGAAAACGTAGATTGGCCTCCTGATGAAACAACTTTTCTTAGAAAGATCGAAATATTTGGACCAGTAAACGGAATCTATTGCATATTCAGAAGTTTGATCGATAAGTGGGTGGGTACCCTGACTCTATGGAACCCGACTACTCGAGAATACAAACATATTCGCCCTCAAGTGTTCTTTCCGTTTTCAATCCATTTATTGGTTTCTAACGACGATCACCAGCAAACCCCCGAAAGTTTGAACATCGGGTTTGGATTTGATCATACCAGTAATGCTTATAAGGTGGTGGTTATCTACCACTGGTGTGATTCTAATTCCGGTCTGAATCAACATTGGCAACTCACGGTTTATAATCATGCCTCTGATACATGGAGAACTGTTTATTCTCTTAACTGTGTTGACGATCCACATCCGGAATTTAAGCATTTAGATCGTCATTTTCCGTTACTCGGTTCAGACCCGGCTATTTCTCATTGCCTGCTTAATGGTGTTTTTCATTGGGCTTGCAACAGGACATATTATGAAGAAGGATATAACATCCTCACATTCGACATGAGTACCGAGGTTTGTCGAATTTTTTGGCAAATTGGTGTTTATTAGCAAAATAATTAGGGAGTTGGGGTTGGTTTGAAACTATTTAGATTTATGGTGTCCATGTCATCAGTTTTTATTTTTTTTCCAGTTTTTATGGTAAGCCGCTAAGTGAATAGTAAAGCCGCTAAGAAACCTAGCGGCTTTACTATTCATTTTTTTTTTTCAAAAACCGTCACCTTCTAACACTGATGACAGCCTATTTTAGAAATGAATAACCACCAAAGCCGCTAAGAAAGTTAGCGGCTTCCTTATTTCTCTATTTTTCATAAGCTTATGACATTTATTATCAAAAAAATGACAAAGAGACAAAGTTGCCTAAAAATTGGAAAAAAAATAAAATTGATGACGTGGACACCATAAGTCTAAATAGTTTCAAACCAACCCCAACTCCCTAATTATTTTGCTAATAAACACCAATTTGCCAAAAAATTCAGGTTTGTCATCTAATCAACGGCCCTCTTCTCCCTGATGAGCGACTTTACTGGAGTGTGTCGGAACTCAAAGGCAATATTGCAGGGATTGTTACTTATTACTCTGAGTATCCTTCTATTGACGAGGCTGAGGTATGGATGATGATGGAATACGGTGTCGCGAATTCTTGGGCTAAATTTTTCACAGTCCGAGAGGGTATTGGTTGTATTTCTATTGGGATCCCTTGTGATGAGTGGGCTTTTTTTTATGATTGGAATGGAGAACTCATATCGGCGAGAATTGATGACGATCATTGTGTTGAAAAACATGGTGTCTATGGAATGATAGACTCAACATATTGTGGTATTTGGGGGTCTCTTCGGATTTCAAAATATGTCGAATCTCTTACCACGCTCAAGTCAGTCTAGTGCAGCAAATCATTGTACACTGGCTCCGGCTCTGATACCATGTGAGAAAACCATCTCAATTAATGATCTTATACAGTTATACGCAAACAGTTGTCGCCCTTATGAGCGAGGGCTTACTTCGCAACAACAATAACCGGGAATAAGAGCACAAAGCGAGGTTGATCCGTATTCATTAAGGTCTGCTATAAGCAAAACATGTATTCCGTATTCATTAAGGTCTGCCATTATTTACTGATATGTTATGGAATTATTAACATAGTGATTGCACCATTGATCGCTTTGATTATTTTGATATCATAATGTATTTTCGATGATCACATTGATTCCAATGGCATTTATGTACGACGTAGTTCAGTCGCTTTCTAATGGCACTTCTGAGTTCTGACAAGAAAAGTGATGATTATATGTCGTCAGGACTCAGAAGAAGTAATGAGATACGAGATGAGACATAAAATGGGACAAAAGATTTGCATCCATAGTAATTGAAATTTAATTTAGCTTACCCTTTGCTTGAAAAATGAAAACACCCGCACGTAAGAATTATGTCGAATCGATTTTTTTTTTTTTTGGGTTTAATAAAGCATGCACTTAGTCGCATAACAATAGAGGGGAGGGGATTGGGAGGATTTGAACCTAGGACCTATTGTCCACAATGTCCCCGTCTTAACCACTAGACTAAGGCTCTGTTCTTTTGGACTGAAACGGACCTGATCTGAACTGAACTGAACTTATAGGATCGAATCGAATCGAACTTATAGGATTCGAATCAACTTATAGGGTCAATCGAATCAATCGAACTTATAGGATCTGAACTGAACTTATAGCATCTGAACTGAACTGAACTTATAGGATCTGAATTGAACTGAACTTATAGGATCTGAACTAAACTTATAGGATCTGAACTGAACTTACACGATCCGAATTTAAATTAACTTAAATAAATTTAACTTAAATATTATTATTATTATTATTATTATTATTATTATTATTATTGTTCTTGTTCATGTTATTATTATTATTATTATTATTATTATTATTTTATTATAAAATTACAACTTATTATTATTATTATTATTAAAATGCAAACTTTTATTGAGATTAAACAAAAAATTTACAAGAAATTAGTGGGCAACCAAGAGAGAACACTGGTAAGAAAATATAGTCTAAAACGCAAGGTAAGATAATACTCTCTCCTATTCTATATTTTATTCCTTATTTCTGTATTCGGTTATTTGGGATTCTTCCCTATTTCCTTTTTTAGGATGATGTATGTGGTCCAAATTCAATGGTATGTGGGTTAGTGTGTTTGGTGTGGTCTAAATTCACTTCTTATTTTTTATGCAAAAAGGAAAGGGGAATAAAATATAGAAAAGGAGGGAGTAACATTTTTCCGCTTTATATACATTATACTACGGCTACCTTACGATAAAAAATAATGAGAAGAGTGATAATTTTGTTTTAAAAATAATTGTATATATATGTAACGAATAATTAATAATGTCAAATGTTTTTGCGTCGGTTTTTAAAAATAATACTCTGTATATAACTTTTCTAAACTGAATTTATAGGATCTGAACTTATAGGATTTGAACTTAACTTATAGGATTTAAACTGAACTGAACTTATAGAATCTGAACTGAACTGAACTTATAGGATCTGAACTGAACTTATAGGATCTGAACTGAACTGAACTTATAGGATAAGATCTGAACTGAACTTATAGGATCTGATCTGAACTAAACTAAACTTATAGGATCTGAAGGGAACTTAAATTAAGTGACTTTAAGTCCAAAAGAACAGGGCCTAAGATATCTTCGGTGAAATTATATCGAATTTGTGGCAATGAAACCCTTAATTCTTTCATAATATAAAATTCTTTAAAATGCCCCTTTTTCTAAATAATTTTAAAATCACTACATCACTGTTTTCCTAATGTTTTGGAGGAGTACATAATTAGAAGGCCTAAGAGGGATCGGAGTCATAAATTAAGAAAATGACATGCAAGTATATTTCAAGCCGGCCATTTACGGTTGATTTTGATTGTCACCGTATGTATAACTTCGGTCTGCGTCAATCTACGACGTGCGTGACATTGTGTCCGGTTTGAACTGTCCTAGTGACCGTCTCTCATAGTTTAAAATGGCTTCTTCATTATTATTTATTTTATGTATACTATACCGAATGTAACCCGGCCTCTTGCTTTTAGGGGTGGGCATAATTCGGTCCGGACCGGAAAAATGGACCGGTCCGGACCGGAATCGAGTGGACCGGAACCGAAATTAAAAATTCCGGTCCGGTCTCTAGTCCACCAATTTTCAAGATTCCGGTTTCCGGTCCGGTCCGGTCCGGGACCGGTATTTTCCGGTCCGGACCGGTTTGGACCGGAATGCCCGGAATTATTGTTATTTTCATTTTTTTCTTAAAATTGTATTTTTATTCCGGTCCGATCCGGTCCAATGGACCGGAATTTTTGGACCGGAATTTGAAAAAGTGGGTAATTCCGGTCCAATCGGTCCGGTCCGGTCCCGCTCCGTGAATTTTGCCGATTCCGGTTCCGGTCCGGTCCGGTCCGGTTTTGGACCGGTGCCCGGCCCTACTTGCTCTTGTTACATGGTTAAGTTGTTGGTAGAGTTATATTGACCTAAAAGTACTAATCACAATGAAATTTCATATGTTCATTTCTTATATATGAGAAAATTAATCTTGAATTATAAATGTCGAATGTAATATGACAGATTAGCCAATACGCCATTCTCTATAGGCGATGTAAGTGTTAAATAACGATATACTTTTGAACTAAAAGAGCCCAATTATAATAATTGGCAACAATATAGTATATGCTCCGTATATAGGTTGACTAAAACCTCAAAACAATAGAGCTAATAGTTTAATACTTCAAATGCTAACATATCTTAATTTTTTAACTCTTAAGAGATCTAAGGCTCGATGACTACATTCACTCCAAAAGAAAGACAATGACTTAGAGGACTGCAATTTTGTACACAATAAAAGAGTCGTCTTAAACTGTCTAAAGTTAAATAAAAAGTCGTTGTAAATAGAATAGAACAATTTATTATTACACAGTCTCGTATTTTTTTCGCATATAACAGTATGGTTGATCTCAAATATTATTACATCGTCTCATTTTTTTTTTCTATTAATTTATTAGCATTTGATTAAATCAACATAAGTGATTATGTTCATTACTTGTTCCTTTCAAAGGGGTATAGTAACAAATACGTCCCCAAAGAGAGTGGTGGGTTAAGTATGTTACAATGAATACATTGAACATTTCTTGATTGAAAAGTAAAAGCTTAAAATGACTTTGGAAGTTAGAGGCTCTCCACAATACATTACTACTTGTAAATGTTTATAGCTCACTCGGGTTGAAGGTAGTTTTCAAAGAATTATAATCCCTATAGATTTAAAACATATTAATTCAACTTTTTTAACATAATTAAAGCAAAAAAACAAACATACAATATAATCTAAGAGACAAACCTAAACTCAATATTCAATTACTCGATAATTACCAAATACCTATATACTTGTTTTGATAATTACCAAATACCTAAATACCTAAAAAGTACATCGGCTTGTCGAACATTTACATGACATTATTTTTACAATTTTGCACAATGCAAATGAGGAAAAAGATGGTAATAGTGTCTGTTGCCATTAGATGACAGGTTGATCATCTTGCGTCAATTATCCATGTCGATGAACCAACGAACTTACATATTACAGTAGTATCAACGAAGTACTTATTAACATTATCATAATTAAAAGGCAAATAAATGGTATACTGAAATATGTAGGTGATGGTATCGAAAGGATAAAAAACAATGGAATAAGGAAAAATATATCCAAGAAATTTAAGTTCCATCAAATCATTTTTTTTAAAATATTTTTATGATAAATGATTATATGCCTTTGTATAACGGATTGAACAAGGCATAAATTTTTCCCATCGATTAACATCCTAAAAGAAAGTACAAATTCTAGAAGCATTAAAATCAAAATATTCTTATTTAACGATTTTCTTAATGCCCAAGGCAAAATGTAATCACCAACTTAATTAATGCACCAAAAAAACCGTAAATCCACATTTTTCAACCAATGAAAATTTTCTTCTATTCTCCTATTTATTTCCTTAATTATTACTGTACAATCAAATCAAATATTCTGATTTGATTATATCGTTTTCTTTATGCCCAAGGCAAAATGTAACATACTCCGTATCAACTTAATTAATTAATGCACCAAAAATCACATAGCTCGACATTTTTCGACCAATAAAAATATTTGTTTTACCTGTTACGTGATTTGCAGGTATTACGTATGCCCAGAATTATCTAATACGCACTATAATAACCGTTGCAGATTTCCACATCATTAAAAAAAATAATAATAATAATAATTAATAGGACTAATAGGAATAAATAATTAACAAAAAGCGTCACTGTTACACTTCACTTTCTAAAATCCGTATAAAACGAACTACTCTTCAACTCATTCTGTCGTCTATCTTCTCGATTATATTTGTGCCTTCGTTGTTCTTCCCTAATTCCAAACCCTAGAAAAAAAAATACCAAAAAAAGCAATTCGGAATTCCATTAAAGTAAGTAATTGAGTGATTCTGTTCCTAATTTCTTCGATCAACTTCATAATCTAAGGTTTCCGAACCTTCAATTGTCTCAATTTGGGCGAAATTTCTCGTGTTCATTCCAACCCCGAATTGATTCGCCAATTCTATCAATTTAGGGTGGATTTGATTGGAGGTATGCGATTACTTTGATATCATTGATGTTTTGAAGCCTTAGGGTTTCACTAACATACGAGTAATTCCGATTTTTATTCAATTTACTGTTTCCTTGTTGTTCATCGTAGATAATAGTACAGAAATTATAATGTCGAATTTGTAGTTATTTTTCGTAGGGTTAGTGATAATGAATATATATAGATCTTGATTGAAAGTTCGATTCTTTAGTAGCAAAATGTCGTCGGCTGCATTAGTTGTTCCTAGTAGGTCGGAGGATCCCGTAGATTTGTGGCGGATTTACCGTAGTTTGCTTGATTTGAGATTGGATGAATCGTTTATGATAGTAGTAAATGGGTTGGGGAATATGCCTACGGCCCCATTACGGGTATTCAAAGACGAAACAATTCTGGCGGTTAAACTAAAGATTCAGAATCGCACTGGGGTTGTGTTCAAGAACCAGAAATTAGTGTATGGTGGGAGGGAATTGTCGCGTAGTGATTCGCTGGTTAGGGATTATGATATTGCGAATGGGGATGTTTTTCATATTATGGTTAAGGTTTCTGATTTACAGGCGATTGAGATTAGGACTGTGTGTGGGAAGAAGCTTAGCTTCAATGTGAGTCGGTTTCAGGATGTTGCATCTGTTAAGAAAGAGATAGCAAAGAAGGTTAAGGGGTTAGGGTATGAGGAGGATCATGAGCTTATTTATGACGGGGAGGAGCTTGATGACCAAGTATTGTTTAATGATATTGTCAAGCATAATGACAATGGTGTCATTCTTTTGATTGTTAGGAAGTCGTCTAAGGGATTCGAGTTGTCAATTGATGCATCTGATGTGATTGGTAAGAAGAATTATGAATATGAATGTGATGGAAATCATGAGGGGCTGGAGAAGGACATTTTGGTGCCAGTTGTTGGGAATCCAAAGAGCGGTCTGCCAAAACCCATATTGGATGTAATAGAGATGACTAAAAATGGGCTAGCTAATGGGCATTCGCCTATCATGTCGGCCGAAGGGTCAGGTGGGGCCTACCTTATGCGTGACTCGACTGGATCTGAGTATGTTTCTGTTTTTAAGCCAATCGATGAGGAGCCCAAAGCAACGAACAACCCTCATGGACTACCTTCAACTCCAAGTGGCGAGGGGTTGAAGAGGGGTACAAGAGTCGGGGGAGGAGCATTTAGGGAAGTCGCGGCTTACCTCTTGGATCATCCAATTAGCGGGAGGCGTGGCATTTCTAGAGATGCAATTGGGTTTTCTGGGGTGCCACCTACTGGCATGGTCAAGTGCTTACATAATGGATTCAACCATCCTAATGGTATAAAGGACAAGATTGGATCTCTGCAGAAGTTCATGAAGAACAATGGCAGCTGTGAGGATATTGGTCCTGGTGCTTTCCCGGTTGAGGAGGTACACAAAATCTCTGTTCTGGACATGAGGTTGGCTAATGCTGATAGGCACTCTGGAAATATATTGTTTAGCAAAGATGGTGAAACTGGGCGAATTACCCTTATACCTATTGATCATGGGTACTGCTTGCCGGAGAGTGTAAGTACCCTTTCCTGCTTTTTATTTAGCGTCTTTTTGGTCCTGTTTACAAGTCAATGCTGTGATTCTATGGGAGTCCTGTTTGCCAACTGTTATGGACCTTGTCAATTATTCAATAAATCATTCTATTTCGGTTTACTGGTCTGTATTCTGTACTCCGCTCTGATAGATATATTAATTGTTTGTTGGGTTTTCTTGTATTAGTTGTACACATGAATAATCACATATAAAGGTACTAAACTAATAATCCACTAAATGATTGACTTCTGTTTCTGCGATTGCTTGGATCTTGGACATATGTAATGGTTTTTTGTATGTCTATTAGGTATAATTGTATATATCTATGTCACCGCTTTCAGATTGTTTCCATTCTCTTGAATAGCTTACTTAATGTTTGCCCTATTATTAATATACGAGTAACATGGTGTCATCGTTGGTAAATTTCTGCCTGATTGTGTGATTTGTGCCTCGGAGCTTATTATGCTATGACTTCAATGTTTTTATTTCTATGTCATAACAGTGTGTAAATTACTGAGTCCGTCTCTCTGTGCTTGATTCGGATCTTTGATAAGTATTTCTTGACTTCACGCCGAATTACCATTAGTTTTGTCAGTCTTTAGAAAGTGACTGGAATTATCAAAAGACTTGCTGAATTACAATCTCTTTGCTGTACCCTCGTCTTTTTCAACTCACCTTGACAAGAACATTGCCTGGACTCATGGTTTGCCATTCAAATCCTGATCCAGTCCCCTTTTTATTTGGATGTTGAATTTTCTTTTATGTTCTTAGAAAAAGCTTCATGTTCTTGTTTCACGTGTAATTCATTGATTAATCCAACCAAGTTATCTCTTGTAAATATAGTTTGAAGATTGCACTTTTGACTGGCTCTACTGGCCGCAAGCTAAGCAACCATACTCTCCAGAGACCGTTAACTACATCAAATCACTGGATGCTGAGGCAGACATAGAACTTCTCAAGTTTTATGGGTGGGACATGTCTGTTGATAGTGCACGCACTCTGCGTATCTCCACCATGTTGCTTAAGAAAGGGGTGGAAAGAGGACTGACACCATATGCAATTGGAAACATCATGTGTCGTGAGACTGTGAGGAAGGAATCCGTAATAGAGGAGATTGTTCAAGAGGCAAGGAATGATGTCCTCCCAGGCACGAGTGAAGAGACGTTGATGGAAACCGTGTCCCAGATCATGGATCGTCGTCTTGATGAGATGTCGGGATAGTGGGGCCGAGTGATGGCCATAAGTACATACATGTCCATACATTCGGTACATATGCATGAATGAATGGGCCATGGGGTAATAATAGGGTCACCATTTATTTGTCAAATTGTTTTCGTCAGTTTGGATTTCACCACGTCTGGATTTCACCACGTCTGGGAGCCTATCAGCTTGTTGAGTCGGCTTTGTCGGACTAGTGTTATCTCTATCCTATCATTGTCGCGTTTTCTTAGTTTGTGTTCTGCCCAATAAAGTATACTTGAAGTAATCAGGTTACTAAGGTCAGACTTTCTTTATCCAGTGGTTGGTGTTCTGAAATCGGAATGCTCATGTAGAACGCTTAATGTTTGTGTATCTACAATTTGCTGTTTCTGTGAACCTTTTTAGGCTCAATGTCTCCTGAACTCACCCGAGTAACTGACTGTACACGATAATTCCAATGACTAACTTTAATCGTTCAAATCTCAGGATCAATTTCGATTTGAGCAATTGACTTGAGGCTTTATCTATAACACGAGAAATGAAACGCTATGTTTTTAATTTTTACCTGTAAGTTGTATGATCGCCGTATTTTGCTCTCTCAATTCTCTGGAAAAACATCTTTACCAATTGGATCCGAAATACTAGACTCCAATTTCTTCCGTAACACACATTGAATACATCATGATTTTTTTTTTTTTTTTTTTTTTTTTTTTTTTTGATTTTTTTTGACGGCAACAAATAGCATAGCTTATACAAGAGCTCTCTGAGCAAGGTTATGAGCTATCCTATTCACTCCCCTAGGACAGAAACTAAGAGAGCAACAATGAAAATTAGACGCAATAGACTTAATATCTTGGATAATGCAGTTGATAGATGCAATCGGCTTCTCCGCTCCCGCATGACTGCAAAACCAAGTTAAGACAATCTGTAACAAGTCTAACATGAAGGAACCCTTCGTCCGAGGCCCATTTTAGCGCCATGAAAACTGCAAGACCTTCGGCATGCAGTCCAGAAGAGGCAAACGAGCGAGCGTAAGCAGAATTCCTTAGGGTCCCATTATCATCCAAAAAGCACCACCCCATGTCAGCGCTTCTATCAGCCCTCCAAGCAGCATCACACTTGACAGTACAAACATTTCCGCATCCAGGTCCACCAACGATCCAAAAGGGGAAGGAGTTTCTAATCCTCTTAGCTAAGCCAAAACCTGGGGAAGAGTCCAGCAAAGGCGCTCGAAGAAGGCTAGCATCCTTATTGCACACAACCTCCTTCATACACTGAATGTCACCAAGAATAGAATGTAAAGCATTCATAGGCCAAGGGCGACGATTTTTGAAGACCATCTCGTTCCTGCAACACCAAATTCGCCAGAGGGT
The DNA here is from genome assembly GCF_048544455.1 of Silene latifolia. Classification (NCBI taxonomy): domain Eukaryota; kingdom Viridiplantae; phylum Streptophyta; class Magnoliopsida; order Caryophyllales; family Caryophyllaceae; genus Silene; species Silene latifolia. Next base: position 6,382,423 of record NC_133531.1, read on the forward strand.
AGCGATAAGGGGGAAAAGAAGGGAGTTAGGATCTGGGCCAATAATTAGGAAATAATTAACCCAGTTAATGACCCAAACCCTAACATCAATGTCCACCCCTCCCGTGATTCTAAGTCCTAAAGGACAGCCAAACCATAGAGCCTTTGCAAAGCTACAATCTCTGAAAAGATGAGAAAGAGATTCCACACAAGGAGATGAGCCATCACAAAGAGTACAGAAGGAACGCCAAATCATTTTTCGTTTGAGGAATTTAGAGCCCACTGGCCACTGGTAGGGCATTAGCCATAAATTTCCATAAAAACACCTTAAGTTTGTTAGAGATGGGTAACTTCCAGAGTTTAGATCTGCAAAAGGCCACAATAGTTGCAGAAATTCTAGAAAGATCAGCAGTCGAGGTAGATCCATTAGATAAGGCCATAGCAGCAACATAGTATCCCGACTTGACAGTGAATGCACCATGTTTAGAGAATTTCCAATAGAAGGAGTCATTCGAGGGTTGACACGGGATATAAGTTGCGAAGATTTTCTTTGTAACGTCCTCACCCGGATCGAAACCAAGAGAAGAGAGGTCTCATCTCCTATAACTATCATGAAGGTCACCAACCAGTAACGAGGAATCAATAGGAGCATCAATAAAATCTCCACAAAGATCAAGAAGACTATAACCTTCTATCCATTTGCTTTTCCAAGCATTAAGACGAGAAGAAGATCCAATAGTCCAAGCAATATTATTGTAGATAAGATCGGATCCCCATACAAGGCTTTTGAGAGCCCAAGACGACGCTTGGGGAGCCTTCCAACGATTCTGGAATAAAATATCATCTTGAACACCAAGCTTATGACCAATAACTTTACTAATAAGACTTCCTGGAACACATAGGATTCTCCAAGCAGATTTGGCGAGAAGAGCTTGGTTAAAGCAACCAATATTTCGAAGTCCAAGACCCCCTTCACCCACGGGCCTACTAAGGAAGTCTTTACTACACCAATGAATAGACTTATTATTTCTGGTTCCACTACACCAAAAATGCACCATCAAGGACTGAAGTTTTGATGTTACACTTACCGGTATACGAAATACCGATAGAGAGAAAAGAGATAGTGAAGATAGAACAGAACGAATAAGAGTCAATTTACCAGCCGAAGAGAGAAGAATGTTATTCCAGGAGGAAAGTCTTCGTTTAGTCTTGTCAATAAGGAATTTAAATAAGTCCCTTTTAGAAGACCCAATACTCGTAGGAAGGCCAAGATAGTTGCCAAGGTCATGTTTAGGAGAAAATTTAAACTCAGTCAAGCACTTCTTGACCGTCATAAGTGAGCAATTTGGACTGAAAAGAATAGAGGACTTATCTTTATTAAGGCATTGCCCAGAGGCAGCACAGTATTCATCGATAATGTTCATAAGAAAATCCAAATTCCCAAAGTCACCACGGATAAAGAAGAGTGAATCATCCGCAAACAATAAATGGGAGATTTCCGGCCCGGTCTTGCAAATTTTGATACCTTTTATAAGGTGGCTATCCTGGGCATAGAGAATCATTTGAGATAGGACTTCCGTGCAAAGCGCGAAAATATAAGGGGATAAAGGATCACCTTGCCTAATCCCACAACCGGGATTAACTGTTTCCATAGGAGCACCATTTATCAGAATTTCGTAAGAAACAGATTCAATAGTACTCATAATAAGCTGAACCATAGAGCCTGGCAAATTTAAGTAAGAGAGCACCCCTCTTATGAAATTCCAGTTTAATTTATCATAGGCTTTACTCATATCAGCCTTAAAAGCCATCATACCCATCTTACCATATCTCCCACGATTTATGGCGTGAAGAATTTCTTGGGCAATGACAATATTATCTGCAATACTTCTATTAGGGACAAAAGCGCTTTGAAAAGGACTAACAAGATCATCCATAACCCCTTTTAATCTATTAGCAATACACTTTGTGACAACTTTCATAATAACATTGCAGAGGCTAATCGGCCGAAAATCCCCAACTCTCTCCGGGCAATCATTTTTCGGAATAAGAACAATAAAGGTTTTATTGAAATCCTTAAGCACGGTACCAAAATTTAGGATATTGAGAGCTCCTTTAATAACATCATTCTTCACAATGGCCCAGTACTTCTGGTAAAAAGCTGTCGGGATACCGTCAGGACCCGGAGATTTTAGAGGTCCCAATTGGAACACAGCCGCACGGACTTCATTTTTCGAAAAAACACGACCCAATTTGGCTCTCTCCTCCATACCCACTTTGTGCTTAAGATTATTAAATAAGTAACCAAACTTATTTAATTAATCTTCAAAGCACTCAGGTTCCGAGTCAGAATTAAAGATAGTGGAGAAATGTTTATGAAACAAACCACCAATCTCCTTCATATCAAAAGTCCATTCATTAGACTCCTTCTTAATGCCTAAGATAAGATTAGCACCAGATCGTCCTTTAACCCAATTGAAAAAATACTTCGTGCACGTGTCACCCTCACAATTCCATTTCAATTTGGTACGTTGACGCCAATAGGTACGGTGCCAGCAGCAAGGGAGAATTCCATAAGCTTTTTGTGGCATGATTCGTAGTTAACAGAATCACCACCATTCTCAATATCCAAAAGATAGGACTCAAGATCCTGATCAAATTCGCTCCACTTTAGTCCCCATTCGTCCTTTTTGTTACAGGCCCAAACTCTGAAAGCATTATTAATAAGACGAAGTTTTGCCAAAAGAACATGAGAAGCATCACCCATAGCTTTTATATCCCAACTTTCTTTAACCAGACAACTGCATTCAGCATGATCAAAGCACAAAGACTCTAACCTATACACTTTCTTCTTGGTATTCAGAACCATATTTGTATCAAGGATTAAAGGCGCGTGATCCGAAATTTGAATAGGTAAGTGTTTGATAAAAGTATTTGGGAAAAGAGAAAGCCAATCACTGGAAGCAAGCCCCTTATCAATTCTTTCGTATATTCGATGTGGACCATCCCTATTATTGCACCAAGTGAATCTAGGTCCCTTAAAGGGAATATCCATCAGACAATGAGAATTCTTCCAATATGAGAATAAGTTTGCTCCTCTAATCAATTTATCACTGCCACCTAACTTATCAGAAGCGAACTCAACTTGGTTGAAATCACCTATAAGCAAGAAGGGTTTGTCAAGGTAACTAAGATGATGAGTAAAATTTTCCCAAACAGGACCCCTCTTAGAATGATCGGGTTCACCATAAACACAGCACAAATACCACATGCTACCCTTACACTGATTCACCAAGAGAATAATAAGATTACAACTGATAAAAACACATTCTAGTTTGCATCATGATTAATGCCACGCTTCGTAAGATAATGGCATAGTTCTAAATTACATCATACATCGACAGAACAAACATTTCCCAAACTTTTTTTACACTTGGTAATGATCTTATGACCGTGATTTCGAAAAAAATGACTAATCAATCGAATTCACAAAGAAGAAGCTTTGATCGGAATAGGGTCTTGCCAAAAATGCGATACAAGACGGGATCAATCAAAGTGATCAACAACTAGTTTTTGAACCCGTGCCCTACACGGGTGGTAATGTAAAGTGTTAATCGAAGTAGATCTTAAATATATTCGTAGGTTTTAGATGGAATTTTTGAGAGTTTTTTATTTATGCATATATTTGTAAAGTTATATCTTGTAATTTTATTCATAGTACTTTGTGATTTGTTTTCTTTTCGTCTAGTTAAATACTTAAATTATGTGAGTATTAGTAAATATACATATTTTTTTCATCTAGTTAAATACTTTGTGATTTGTTTTCTTTTCGTCAAGTACTACGCAGGAGATAATAGAAAGTATTATTAAAAGTAAAATATACATTTTTTTAATTATTAAATTACTAAATTTTGGAAAATTTAATTTCGTCTACTCATATACTTTTTGAAAAGTTTATATTTCTTAATTTAATTTGAAGTACTACTTCTGCCATTTTTTTATTTCAACAGAAATCTGAAAATTAGATTTTAGATTATTGTAGATATCACAACGTGTTTATTTACGCAATGCACATTATTTTACTCATTACATTACGTTTTTTAACCATATTACCGTCTTCTCAATTCTCTACTTTCTCTCTCATTTCATCCCCCATCCATCATCTCCTGAAAGCTTGGAATCCTTTGCCACCACTGACTGACTACCTCGAGGCCCACCACCAGACTCTCCACTGCACCAAGCACCTCATTTACCAGTGGACCACGACCTCCCTCTCAGCCCATATCTCAACAGCACCCACAACCAACCACCACCCTCCAATCCATGTATCACCTCCTTCAACCACCTTTACCCCCTCTTACCTCCACCATCTCTTATGTCTCCCGTCGTACCTCCAACACGACCCCCATCCCCCGATCCCACCACACACGTGACTCCCAACCCTGATCATACCTTTGTACAACCTCTTATGTCCCATGTCGTACCTCCAACATGACCGTTGTCCCCCGATCTCACCACACACGTAACTCCCCCCCCCCCCCCCCACCCAATCGCGACGCCTTCAATTCCTTGTCAATGACCTCCCATTAGCAACATGACCCTTTCATTTGGCTTTTAAATGCTAAATACTAATAGTTTTGTTTCTTTTCTTTGTTTATGTGACATATTAACAAATGACACTTTTCTCTCAACATTGTTCATCATTTTTGTCATGCAACCAAAAAGTTCTATAACATTTTCCGCTATTATGTTTCCACCATTTTACTTGATCCATTCATCTTCATGCCAAACTAAGTCTAACTACAAAGTATACACATGTATTATCACCATTTCTAATACCATTTGTGTTCAATACCATATAAGATTTTTAAAATTGTATTAAAAGTTTTGATACTCGTATATTTGTAGATTTAAACAGCCTTAATAGTCTTGATCGAGAAATGCTTCGAATGACATAATGCATACTACCCTTAAAATAGAAACCCAAAATAACCATGAATAGACCCATACGTAAACAATTCAAAAACAATAAATCATATACAACTTACCTCTAAACTAAACTAAATTAAACACATGGAAACTCCAATTAACATGAGTGGAATCTCCCAATTTTTTGTGCACTTGTATTTTTTCTTTGAAAATTACTCTCACAACTCGATGTCACATAATTATTGTTTTTATAACTTGAAACGTCAAGATTTAATCAAATTTAATTTCTGGACTATCATGAAATAAATATTTGACAGTATATATGAGTAATCCCATCATAATTTTATAAGGAAACCGTTTCATGCGATATATTGACTTTGGTGCTTATTACTCCGTAGTATATGTAACTTCAGAAATAATGATGTTAGTAATCAAATTATTATTGCAGTCTTGTAGAGTATGTATGTAGACCATTTTTATTATTTACCATTTTAAATATTAAGAAAATAAGAATTACCTCCCTACGTCTACACTCCAAAACCCAACTGTATAATTTTCAAACCAACCCTAATACAAGAAAAAAAATACTTCACGATTTACCTCGATTTTGGGGATAATCAAGCTCATGGACTTAGCCGTTACACATTCTACATTCTAAACGTACAAATTTCAAACCTACATTTTATAATGAGATAAAAGAAAAGATAATTGGGATTGGAATTTGGTAGGCAAACCATACATCAAACTTATCATGGTAAAAGGTCTAATTTTGTTAAGAAACCTATGTTTAGCAAAAGATACCAATATGTAGAAGTAACGAAAGATAGATTATGTGAATAAAATTAAACCAAATAAAATTAGTGTCACAATAAAAAAAAGGGACGTAATAAATCCCGCACACCATTTTACTAAATCCCACACATTTTCTCTTATTATTCCGAATGTACCCTCCCATTTCTTAGACCTCCCAAATGAAAAAACTAAAAAAACCCCAAAAAATAGACATCATCTCACCCGTCCCCTTCCAATCACCCGACCCCCTCCCCTATCACCCCCGTGCACCGGCCACCCTCCCTCGCCCCCTACATATACCGGCCACCCTTCCCAACGCCGAGCTCCCGTTACACCGGCCGAACAGGTGAATTCCACGTCAATAAAGACATCGTACTCCGGCGATGGCGGCAATGATGAATATTTGCAGCAATCAAATCTGGAAAATGCTTCTTTAATTGATCCATCATCAATAAAATTAATCAAATGAGTTTATATTTGCAGCCTTGCAATTCGCATCATGTTTAATTGTCAAAAAGGTTTGCCGTTTCATTTGAATCCACCTATTGACTATCAAATTAATCCATCAATTTAGTCCCTAATCGTTAAAAAACCATTTTTTTGTTTAAAAAAAACATTAATTAAATCAATTAAAGACAATATTAACAAAATTGTTGATAAAACGGAAAAATTACATGTGTGATTTGCGAATTACAATTATAAATGTCGAGTTGTTAATGAATTGGTTAAGTTTGTGGGACACAGAAGGGGATAACTCTTTTTAGGTTTTTTCTATGATAAAGGGTAGTTATGGAATAGTAGGATAAAGTGTGTAGGATTTAGTAAAAGGGTGTGCGGGATTTAGCAATTGCGTAAAAAAAAAAGTTCAAATCCTCAAAATTGAAAAAAAATAATAATAAATGGAATCTGCTAAATATATGACATTATTATATAAATGGTCAATGAAAATCATTTCCATTTATTGATGGAGATTTTATGGAGAATGATTTCCGTTTTGATCACCGAGTTGGAAAAATAATAATAAAAAACAGATATTATAGCCGAGATTTTAGGAGTTAATATATTGAGAATAGAATATGAGTCACAATTAAATTTAAATTTATATTATGGTGACTCTTGGTTAGAATCTTACTAAATGTGTGACTTATTTTCTGCAAATGACATGTGGCACATGACACGTGGCAATCAAAGAGGAACCGGGTTAGAGCTTTAATATAATATATGATATGATGATTATATCCAAGAATGGATCCATCAGCAACACAAACACTAACCCAACACTTGGCAGAAACCTCAACACGATGAGAAAACACTGTCATCATTAAACTTAAAAATAATCTTTTAATAAAAATAAAACAAAATTGGTATAAAACTATAATCTATACATAAATTGTTACCCCTATTATTAATTTCGTGACGAAAAAAGAATTTATTAAAATAATATGCGGTAGGTAAAATATTTTCATAAAAAACACACTTCATGAATTACTCAATTCTCTTGATTAATTTTAAGATTAATTTTTGTTTTTAAAATTCATGACATATAAATCTAAAATCTATAAGTATTATAGTTAAAATTAAAAGCTCTATATATACCGCGTATTTGCGCGGGATCTACACTAGTGATTAAGCAATACAAAAATATACACTCTAAAAATCACGCGCATTAATTGCGCGGGATCTAAACTAGTTAATTATTAAGGGCATCCACAATAAAGGTTTGTTAACTTGTGTACTTTTTAGAGGTTTGTCAACAAACCTTTTTATTGTTGAAAATGAGGGTTGATGTTCATAGACGAGAAATCGAGAATGGTTGCATATTTGTATACAGGTTTGTGGGATGACATGACAAGTGGTGGTCCCTAAAATGTACTCACCATATGAGAGATAAAAAAAAATGAATAATTTTGAAGTGGATCCTATAACATGAACCTTGAAAAGGTTTGACTATTGTTATGTATGAGTTTGTTATTGAAGAAGTTTGTTAATTTGGTGATGTGTCATGTAACAAACCTCATTAGAGGTTCATCTATTGTGAATGCCCGTGTGGGTTATTTTTTTGGGTAATGCTAATTTGGGTTGTTAATTTAAGAACTAGTATAGTTCCCGTGCTACAGCACGGTATTTTTTAGATTTGTTTTATAAAGAAATTTTCTTATTAAATTAATTGTATAAATTAACTATATTTGGAGTTTAATGTTATAATTTACGGAATACAAAATATAATCTTAGTAAGAGGTAGAAAACGAAAGTTTACTACCATCAAAAGACACTTTATAAGTTATTTTTGTTTCAAACTGTTTTTACTTTACTGTTAAAAATAACATTATAATGTTATATCGTTATATGATATGACCTAAAATAAAATTAAGTGATGTAAGATCTAATTAAAATACATATTACCTTATAACGAAAACAGGTAAAAACAGTATATTACGCATTTAAAAAGACAATTTACAAATAATTAACTAATATTTTTTATTTTTATTTTTTATTTTTAATAAAGAAAATACATAAAAAATTGTTACCACATTTAGAAAACCATATTTTGAGTCTAACCGATGAAGATAATTCAATAAAAAAGAGATTTGCGTAATTTTAGAGTGTAACTGATGAAATGATTGTATACTAATAAATTAGGGATAATAATTGTTTTTTGTAAAAGAGGTAAATATAAATGTAATATTGTTTCCATATATAGTTTTGAGAGTTATTTTTTTAGGCGGGAAAACTACTAAGAGTTTTTATTCTCTTAGTAGTAGGGGGGATTAAGAACTAAATTACACATTAACCAATATAATTAATGCATATATCAAGAATTTATTTCCTCTTTTAGTTTCTTAAATACAACCCACTAAATTGTATTTACCATTAACCTATTTTTTAGTGGGTCAGTCCTATACTATAAATTATTGTTTTATTGTTTATCTTTAGCCTAGTGAGCGTAATTTGAAAAATCGAGTAATTTATCAAATACACCCTCCTCAAATACACTTTTTTTAAAATAACTCCCACCTCAAATTTTTTTATTTTTTTACACCCATTTTAATGTCTCCGTTTATAACTTGCACCCATAACCGTTTTCAGGTGAAAAGGCATGTGAAATGACGAAAATGCCCCCGCGTGTTTAAAAAGCCATGACTCTTCATTTCCCTCCCTTATTTCACCTGTTGAACAACATAACACTTGTTAAAATTCCCCCAAAAATCTTCCCAAATCCCAGTTTAAAATTTCCCCTAAATTTTCCCCAAATTTCCGCTTAAAACGCTAATTTTCGAGGGATTGTTCATTCATCAGGATTGATTTATGTAAGTTTTCATTCTATCTCTTATTTCGAATTTCTTTGTTTGTTATTGTTTGATTTCTGTAACCTTTGTCTTCAATAATGTTGATTGTAGAAGCTTTATTTTCTGGGTTTGTAATCCGATAACTGTATAAGCTTAATTTTGAGCATCCTAATTTCTGGGTTATCTATTTCTGGGTTTAGGGTGTTGGGGTTTTGTATTTCTGGGTTTATGATTCTAATTTTAGTATTTGTTAGTTTAGGTTTTCCAATCTTTGATTTTGTCCTTTGTTATAGGAAATGGCTTCAAAAAGTACTCCTACTAGGGTGACTTTGCGTGTCAATCATGGTGGTAAATATAAGGTTCACGAAGGGAAGTTTGACTATGTGAAGTCTTTGTGCATCTTCAAACTGGTGTTCTGTTTGATGATGTAACTGCAGAGATGTTTAAGAAATTGGCTCTTAGATTAACTAGAAGAGATGACTCAGAAATTTGGTATAGAAGACCAATGAGGAGTATTAGGGATGCGAATGGAAAAGGGTTATTGGTTTCCTGTTTTGATTTAATCAATTTAGTAAAGACTCTATGCAAGACTACCAATACATTGACTGTGTGGATAACTGAACCCTTAACAGTAGAATCTTTTGCTTCTACTTCAACTATAGTACAAACAGAAAAGACCAAAAGTGCAACAGTGGTCCCACTAAGGAAAGATGCTTTGGTGGGAAGTACCTCTACTTCTTTATGCACTACAGAACAAAAAACAAAGGCCATAAATAGCCTTCTTTGTCCCATCCCAATCCAATTCAAAGCACCCACCCAACAAATACCTACCCCAACTTTAAGAAGAAGCCCTCGACAACACAAAAATACCACAGAAGCTTCACCAAAAAAGATCACAAAAACTGACCTTGTTATTGTAAATGAGGCCACTGCTAGGGAGAAGTTACCCTTCAGGAGGAGGGTAAACTTTGGTGCTCAGCCTGGGATTGTTATAAGGGATTCATATGTGGAGTCTGAGTAGGAGAGTGGTTGTTTGAATGGTGTAGTAACTGGGTTTATTGAGCTAGGAAGACATAAAAAAAAGGGACAGAAAATGGAAAGCTAAAGTGAATGAAGGCATAGAAGTGAGAAAGGAAGGTAAAGGTAAGAAGATAGAAACTGTGAGAAAGGAGGAGAAGAAGATAGTTGTGAGAAAGGGCCAGAAGAAAGAAGTAGATCTTGGGAAGGGGAAGAAAGCAGATCTAAAGAAGAAAGGAAAGAAAGTAGATCTGAGAAAGGGTAGGAAGAAATTGCTTGAAAACATAATAGAAGAAGAAGAGTTTGTGGGGTAATATCCGTATAAGACCCTTTAAATTTAAGGATTATAACGTAAATTTAACATGCGATTATCGTCATAAAACATAAATACAATATAGAAACGACAAAGATAAAGAATCAACCTCGGGTCCTTTGTAGTGCGGCGTAAAGAACAGAAATCAACAGAGATTTCCTCCTAATCGTTGCACCCAAGACTGTCTGAGACTATGCCCTTGTGCTAGAAATGCTCTCTAATTGACTTGCAATATCGAGAGAGCTATTGTGAGGTTTTTCCGATGTGAGATCTAGGTTTCAGAGAGAAATGATCTCCAAAACCCTAGTTTTTCTGTAAATGAAAATCACTCAGTCAAAAGGAGAGGGAGCCTCTCCTTTTGTTGCCTCGGTCCGCGGGTCATGAGAGGAGGGAGTGGGCTTTCCACTTTCTCCTCATTTAACTCGTGATCCGACTGATCCGACTCCACTCGCTAAAATGTATATGACGCGGTTTTTATTATAAATCGTCATCGGTTATCGGCTATTAAAACATCAACTAATAACACGGGTTAGTTGAAGTATTAATGCATGTCCGACAAAGACGATATTGTATAATTTATTCAATATACATTAATTAAATATAATCGTTTATATTTAATTTACGAATTAACTGTTTAATTCGCCTTAGCCCATTTTATTTAATCCGTATTAAATATAATATCTCAACATCACATTTTGACTAATTACTAGTCAAATAACTCGGACTAACCGGTTAGTCAAATTTGGCATCAACATGATTTGTATTTTCATTTTGTCACATCTCTCAAACGTATCCTATAGGTGTGACTTTTAGGGACCAGTTGATCACCGTCATCTGTATGACAATAACGTCAAACTTATCTAGCAAGCCAACCGTTATTGATAAACGTGGATCAACTGATAATAATACCAAAAGTATGCCCTTTGATCCTTTTAGAGATTTATAAGTCCTTGCACTAATTGTTAAGGACACCAGCCCCAACAAGCTCCCACTTGTCCGTACAAGTGTATGTGCAATGACGTTATCCGCACTAACTGGAGGACACAGCTCCAACAAACTCCCACTTGTCCGTACAAGTGTATGTGCGATAACCGATTCTCATATTCATTTAAAATTTCTCCCACTCAATGTAAAACAATTTGCAGATCCGGATCCGCAAAGGTCGTATTTTACAATCGATCTGTATCAAGAGTGGTTTCCCCGACTAGAGAGTAACTTAACTGATAAAACGAATCCGTATCCGAGCATGGCCATGCATTTCGATTCTGACTCCTCGAGTGGCCCCGAGAAATATCGAGTACACGATAAAGGCTGAATATTTCCTTCAACTCGACTCCTTCCGATCTAAGCACGGCATGAAATGACCCGAGAAAAAAACTACTTGGCCCCCGTTATTACGGATGACCGTGAGAAAGAAACCAAAGTCACCCAAAATGCCTTAGTCTCAAGAGACAGTCGATAGTCAAAAAAATCGACTCTTAGGATCACCATGGAGGTCCTATCCACGACCGGGCACGGAATGTTATAAAACATTTAGGACTCCACGTCGATGTCACAATGGTGTCCTACGAGATATCCGTATAACTCGCCTCGTGATTGGTCCAGTCAACCGGTTGACTTATGGCTCGTTGAACCCACCATCAACCAACGTCACAAAATAATTGCCAGAGTTATCAGCTCATGTGGGCAATTAAGGACTAAAAATATAATGTTTGTTCAGTTCACTTTGTGGTGTTCAAAATTGTCGTACAATTCCACATGAAAAACAAAATATATAAATATCAAAACGATGATGTCGTATAGAGTACAAACGAGAATGAATCTAATCCATAAAAAGTACTACAACTCAGGAACATGTTTAATTCCCATGGAATTAACATGCCCTTCATGTTTATCTTGTCGTAATGGTTTAGTGAGAGGATCTGCTATGTTATCATCGGTAACAATCTTTTCTATCACTACTTCCTTTTGCTCCACGTAATCTCGGATTAGATGAGCTTTCCGTTGTACATGTCTAGATTTGTTGCTAGACCTAGGCTCCTTAGCTTGGAAGATGGCACCACTATTGTCACAATAGATGGTGATAGGGTCATTCGAACTAGGCACTACAGATAGTCCTTGTAAGAATTGACGCATTCATATCGCTTCCTTTGCAGCTTCAGACGCGGCATAGTACTCGGACTCAGTCGTAGAATCTCTGTAACAGATTTGTTTGGAACTCTTTCCAGCTGATCGCAGCGCCATTGAGAGTAAAAACGAATCCGCATCGAGATTTCGAGTCATCTCGATCCGTTTGGAAGCTAGCATCTGCGTAACCGGTTGCGCATAGCTTTTGAGGGCCTCCATAAGTCAATGCCCAATCTTTAGTCCTCCGTAGGTACTTAAGAATGTTCTTGACAGCCAACCAATGTGATTCACCTGGATGCTGTTGGAATCGACTTGTCATACTCAATGCATATGCCACGTCCGGACGTGTGCATATCATGGCATATATGATTGATCCTATAGCCGAGGCATAAGGGATCCGTGCCATGCGCTCTTTCTCTTCCGGTGTCTATGGTGCCTGAGACTTGCTCAAATGCACCCCTGGAGCCATAGGAAGAAACCCCTTCTTGGAGTTAGTCATGCTGAATCTCTCTAGGACTTTGTCTATGTAAGACTCCTGACTGAGAGATAACATCCGACGTGATCTATCTCGATAGATACGGATGCCCAAAATTCTTTGTGCCTCACCCAGATCTTTCATCCTGAAATGGTTCTTCAACCATACTTTCACCGGTTAAGAGAGGTATGTCATTCCCAATCAGGAGTATGTCGTCAACATACAATATTAGGAAGACAATCTTGCTCCCACTCGACTTGATATAAAGACATGGTTCCTCGACTGATCGAATGAATCCATTTTATTTTATCACTTGGTCGAAGCGATGATTCCAACTCCTTGATGCTTGCTTAAGTCCATAAATGGAACGCTTAAGCTTGCACACTTTCTTAGGATGTGCTGGATCGATGAAACCTTCAGGTTGTACCATGTACAACTCTTCCTCCAAAAAGCCGTTTAAGAAGGCGGTTTTCACGTCCATTTGCCATATTTCATTGTCATGAAAAGCGGCAATCGCTAAGATAATCCGAATGGAACGCAGCATGACTACGGGTGCAAAGATCTCATCATAGTGCAAACCTGGCACTTGGGTGAAACCTTTAGCAACTAGTCGTGCTTTATAGATATCTTGTTGACCTTCCACAGAATGCTTTATCTTGTAAAGCCATTTGCATTGAAGGGGACGAACCTTAGCAGGTAAGTCAACAAGATCCCATACGTTGTTCTCATACATGGAGTCCATCTCGGATTGCATGGCCTCAAGCCATAGCTTTGAGTCAGAACTAGTCATGGCACCTTTATAGGTTGCGGGTTCACTACTCGTTAAGAGTAGAATGTCATCTATGTCATGTTCCTCGACCATACCAATGTATCTGTCTGGAGGAATAGAGACTCTTCCCGACCTTCTAGGTTCCTCAGAATATTAACGCAGTAGGGATTGAAGGAACTGGTTCCTCCAATGGTTGCTCGGTACTTGGTTCTGGAATCTACGACAGTTCGAAGGTTCTATCATTCTTTGCATTCTCGAGAAATTCCTTCTCTAAGAATGTCGCACTAGCCGCAACAAAAACACGTTGTTCGGTTGGCGAATAAAAGTAATGACCAAGCGTTCCTTTAGGATAACCTATAAAGTATGTCTTGACCGATCGCGGGCCGAGCTTATCCTCGTGTCTCCACTTGACATAAGCCTCGCAGCCCCAAACCCGTATAAAGGACAAGTTAGGGACCGTTCCCTTCCATAGTTCATATGGAGTCTTGTCAACAGCTTTAGACGGACTTCGGTTGAGTATTAGAGCGGCTGACAAAAGAGCATAACCCCATAATGAATCAGGTAATTAATACCGTGTGACTCATCATGGATCGAACCATATCAAGTAGTGTTCGATTTCTCCGTTCGGACACACCATTCAACGGAGGTGTTCCAGGTGGAGTTAACTGTAAGGCAATCCCACAGTTTTTGAGGTGTTGATCAAACTCGTGAGAAAGATACTCGCCACCACGATCTGAACGTAGTGCTTTAATCTTTCTACCCGATAGGTTCTGTACCCTATTCTGGTATTCTTTGAATTTCTCAAAAGATTCACTTTTTTGCTTCATTAAGTAGACATAGCCATATCTACTTAAATCGTCCGTGAAAGTGATGAAATACCTATAGCCTTCTCGTGCGGTGATTGACATAGGTCCACATACATCCGTGTGTATGAGTCCTAATAGGTCAGCAGCGCGCATTCCAACACCTTGTGGACAGCGGGCCGCCCACGGGGGCGCTTGGTGAAGGGGCTCGAAAACAAGCGTTTGCATTTTGTATGGAGTCGCCACCAATTTTTATGGGAAATTGGAACCGTTCGAATACCTCATGTCATGTCAAGACATAAAGTAGTGACATGAACACTAAGCAATCGTTACCCTTAGCATTCTATGTCTAGAATGACTCTCGTGGATGCCAATGAACACGGGTGCTCACGGAGATCTGGAGTAAGGGGTGAGGGTACGTATTAGGAAGCTCTTTTGATCGAACACCTAATCCCGCCCGCCTCGATAGCGGCCTCTACTAATGATTAGGGAAGTTGTTTATACTTGATATATCGTCGGCTATATGCATGCAATGCAACATCCAAGTTTTAATCCTAGCATGTGAGAATTAGGCTAAGTCGGTTAACAATTAGTTAGCATACAATTAGGTCGAAGTTGGATTTTAGTCAAATTACATGTGAAAACATACAAGAAATAGGAAATACAATGAATACAATAAATATAAATTACAATAATGAAAATTACAATAATTACAACGGATTAGGCGATTTATGTCGAAAATACCTTTAAAACGGATAATTTGATAAAAAAGAATAAAAGAATAAAACACGACAGGTCAGAAGGTGATAATACGAATATTAGTTAGTTAATACGTAAACTAATTAAACTAGGTCAAAGCAGAAAAGGAGTTCAGAGACAGAAGTCATCCTGGAACAGGCGCAGCAGGCACTGCGCCCTTTGGAAGAGGCGCAGCGATTCTTTGCGTCTGTTCAAGGGTGAGTTTCGGGCGTGAAGCTGAATCGCAAACCGTTAATGTTAATCGGTAAATTAATGGATTGGTTTAAATTAATTGACTCGGATGAAAGTGATTAGCATATTAATTACATATGATTAAAGTCATAAAAACAATAAAACATGGATGAGGCGGAAATAAACGGATTAATTATGTGAAGGGCCGATGTTAATAAATGATTAATGAATTAAACTAACCGAATTAATTAGACTAAACATGATGAATTGACGACGGATTAACAATGAATATGGATGCAAATATATCAACAATGAATCCCAGAAACTCAATATGAACGAATTGAATTTCTAAAACTCGGATTGAATATTAATGACGAAAACCCGCAAATATGAATTATAAGGGATTTAAGTCGGATTTATGACGATTAAAACATGTTAATGATGACGGTTAAATATACATGTGAATTATCATGTGAACGAATTAAGGAACAAATATATTAAAACAAATAAGAAAACACACGAATTACAGAGGACGAGGAAGAAGAAAAGAAGCAGGAACTGCGGCAGCCTCACGAAGAGGCGCAGCAGGTGCTGCGCTCCTTCGAAGAGGCGCAGCAGTTGCTGCGTCTTTTCTCGACGTCATTTCGGAAATCCGCAAAAAAGGTTTTAAAGACGGTTTTTGAAATCGGTTTTAATGAGGTACTTTCGACATAAACCTTACAACGATGATTCAATAAATAAAATACAATAAATAAAAGAGAGATTAATACACCCTCAGACTTACATGTTGACGGAACGAGATGAACTAAGAAGATCGATTAGTGATGCTCGACGCGAACGTAAGGAAAGAGTGCCCTCGTAAGAGGAAAACGATTTAACAAGTTGATTAATTAGATTGATTGAGTGTAGTGGTCAAATTGGTCGGTCATGCAACGGAGAGGCTGGTACCCGGAAGGATCCGAGCTTACGTGGTCGAATGTTCAAGCACGTAGGCGCCAATTAGTAAGAACAAAGTCTAGAATGCAAAGGGAGAAGAGAAGGGCGGACACTCGCGTGAGAAATATGAGGAACGGAGGCTCCTATTTATACTAATCACACGGAGGAATAGGGTTTCGGAGACTCTTTGGAAGTGAATCTCGGAAAGATATAAAAAAGATACGTAAATCATGCAAAGAAGGGCCTGGGAAGAGGCGCAGTGCCGCTGCGTCTCTTGGAAAGAGGCGCAAAGACTGGCGTCTTTCCCGGGAGGTTTCCTCCTACTTAAGAAAGATTTCTGTGTTTAAGTTATGGTAGGACGGAATTAATTCGATTATCTTTTGAATATTACGGGATATTGTTTGCCAAAAGATAAAATTTAAGAAATATGGAATAGAAATATCCGGAACATTCCAGAACATTCTGACTCGGGATTTAACAAAGATTATCGAAAATGGAGACGGTTTTTGACCGGACTCGAATTTACTCTAATTATCGCCAAAACGACCGTATCGGGACGTAGATGACAACTAAGAGGTTGACATTAATATTTGAGCAATCACTTGACGATAATCTTACGAACTGTCACAAATCGTTCCGCGAATCAAACATGCGGCCCAATCATCACCGGGTGGTTTGCGAGGGGTGCGGAAACGAGGTGTCTCTGAGCCCCCACTTTGACCGAGGCTTGGACAAGGCGAAAGTCAAAGTATAGCCATCAGTCAATCGAGGATTACAACTCGACGACTATGGCGACGCGAGGCGCTCAAGGGGTCCGAACCAAGGACCTGTCGTCGGGAACATTTTAGAGTCTGTCGACTATCGGGGAGGGTCGTTTAAAGTCCATTAGACTACGTAAGGAAGCTCGCCACCATAAGAAGAGACCATACCGAGACTTCTTCGAGATGCTTTTCGGAGGTGCATAGGAGCTAAGGTTAAGACCTAAAAGTTATATATGAATGTGCTAGGGTGTGGGACCCTAAAGGAAAGCATTGACGGGAAGGAGGCCAAATATGAGTTCAACTTAAAGGTAACTAAGGTTTGGGTATAGGAAACCGGAGAACGACACCGTCGAACTCCGTGGGAAACAAGAAATATTGAAAGCAAAGCAGGACGTCGGTAGAAGCTCGCTGTGGGAATCCGCTTGCGTCGGTCTCAAACGAACTCGGCAAAACTCGAGGTTGAATCGCTTGCGTTGGTCTCAAGCGAACTCTTGTTGGGGAATATATTGACGACTAGGAACATCTTGATCGTCATGGGAGAAATCTTGAGTGAAAGATCTTGCAAAATACTCTCTATTTGGGCAAAACAAATCGAGCAATATCGCAAAAATATGCTGCGCAAGGATAAAATGGGTTTGGACGATCATCGCAAAATATTGTCGCTACTGGATAAAATGTGGGCGGAACGAAGAAAATCGCCGAAACGGACCAAAATGATATAATAGCGTTGAAGAAGAGGCGCACCAAAGATGGGCCCACGAATAACGAACTCATAACGAATTTTGAAAATTCGTGTGGAGGGAAACAACAGGAAGAGGCGCAGCAAGAGCTGCGTCTCTTGGAAGAGGCGCAGCGCCTGCTGCGTCTTTTCCCCAATTTGGCAATTCCTGCGTAAAAACGCGAAATCAAAAGGTTTATTTCATTATTTTCGAAACACATTTCTTCAATTTCTCTCTCAAATCTTCACCATTTCCGTTGAGGTTGGATTCAAAAGCTTGCTTTAAATATGACTAATCGAGGTATGTGTCTTAATCTTGCATTAATCATCCGTATTTGTCGAATTTCGAGCCGCAAGAACTAGGGTTTTCAACCCATTTGATCGAAAATTTGGGGCTTTTCCCCCAAATGGATTTGCTTTGCCGAATTGATGCTAGGCATGGATAATAGGTAATGTTAGGAACATAACCATGTATTTACTTTGAATTTTCATCGAGTTTGGAGCCCTTGAGCGAATTTTGAGACTAAGTTTTTCACGGCTAAACCCCAAATTGCTTCGAAAATAGCCTTAGGATTACCCATTTGCGATGAAATTTGATATTTGGAATCCTTGGATGATGGGTAAACTTCCCGTCATCTCGGAAGTTCGGTTTGTGACAACTTTTTCAGGACACTCTTCTAGGGCATAACCGCCATTATAGCGAAATGCTGCTGAATTTTCGACTTGAACCCGGAACTAGGCTTTGACTCGGACTCGACTTGATCCAATTTGTCACATGAGTGATTGAATTGGTGAGAACATGGCCAAGGATGGCCAGAAAGGACAGTTTTCAGGGCTCCGGAGGCTCGAAAACTTCTTAACAAAGGCTCGCCGTCATGTGACGCGGCCTAAATTTACTTCAATGTTGCAGGCGACGATGCTTCTACTTCTGGGAGGACTCCCATGGAGGTAGACGCCAGTGTGGTTGAGGAGGCTTTGGAGCAGGCCTTCACCGCTGCGATGATGGCTGCTGCAGACGAGGTTCCCGAGGAGGAGGCCGCTGATGAGGAGGAGATTCCGAGACGGGCCCACCTCGGACGAGGGGGTCGTCAGCTGAGAGGAGCTCCCGCGTGGGCTGAGACCTGGGAGAGTAGGCACCTTGTGTGGGCTGCAGAGGGTCACTTGTCCTACAGGACGGTGAAGAGCTTGGTAAATAGGAATTCCCTAACTCATTACCTATTCCTTTCATTCTTTTGTTCAAATTTCCTTTCAAATTTACTCAAAACTAAAGATAGCTTTATTTCAAATCATAATAGGAGGCTGGGAACATCAGGTCGTTCTCGGGGTACACGACGGCGATGGAGCATTACGAGCGGTTGTCGGCGGAGGAGAGAGCCATGATCGAGCGCGGAGCGTTTGGTCCTCTGGTTCAGGTCTGGAGGGATATCGTGAAGAGGAAGTTGCGGGCCAACCTTAGCCTGGTCCGCGCTTTCTTGGATCGATTTTGGGATACGACTTCCACGTTTCACCTGCCTTTTGGTGAGGTGGGAGTCACTCTGGAGGACTACGGCATGATTTCTGGTCTGCCGCGTGGGACTGAGGAGATGGTGTGGCCGGAGACTGGCATGAGGGCGGATTTGGCCGAGGCGAGGAGGTTGATCGGCTGGAACCTGTCGCCGAAGGCTGTTGCGGTGCCGGGTTTGGTACCCAAGACCACGTTCGAGATTACTTTGCGGGGAAGACCCCGGATCGGTGGTGATCGATGGGAGGGAGACGGCTCCCCCTCCTTGTACTGGTGAGCGAGAGGGCTCGTCTCGTGGCTTTGGTGGTTCTTGTCTTCGATTTACCTCGGAGACAAGGGTGAGAGGTCGTCGACTAAGCTTCTCCCCTTTCTTTTCGACCGAGCTCCTAGGGCGTTGGGACCGGGTCATCACGGCTTTGCGGTCCTCATCCGCTTTATGAGGGCCATGGTTCGTCCGGAGTTGATGGAGAAGGGGACTTCTCCCGGCGCCTGTCGGACACTGGGCTCTTTGTTGGAGGTATGAACCTTCCCCAGAGTCAATTTCTTTCTTTGTCGACGACCGACAGATCGTCATTGATTATTATGCTTTGCAGGCGTGGGTGTACTCTTACTTTCCGGGCCTCGCGCCCAAGAGGACGGAGCCGCTGGAGAGGGCCTACCCCGTGGTGAGGGATTGGGTCATGTGTCGGACGAAGAGCAAGCGTTCTTCTCACAATGTCTACCGGCGGGATGTGAACGCTCTTCAGCTGAGCAGCGTGAGTATCCTATTTGTATGCATTTATTCTTCTCATACTTTGTTTTAAATTGATCATAGGAATGATCTCCGCTTTATATCTTTGTCGCGCAGTGGGTGCCGGACCTTGGGCGGAGAGTCGCCGGAGCGCCTCCTTTTGTCGCCGAGGTTCTTCGACCTAGGAGCTCGAGCCTGGCCGCTTTGTTGTGGACGTCGATGGGTCCTGTGTGGTATCTGGGTGAGCGGTTAGCTCGTCAGTGTTTTCGGGGCGCGTTGACGGTTCCCGTCGATCCTCTTAGGACGATGTTTAGGGAGCCTTCTGAGGCTGAGAGGGAGGCGGACTTGGCTGGTGCCAGTGGCGACGACCTTCTTCTCCCTGACGAGGATTACTCGGCGTTCCTTTACGGGAGGTTGGCGTATTGGCCGGTAGTGGTGAGTATCTTTTGTTTCTTGTTTTGATTTCGAAGGTTATGATGAAAGATCATCGATTAATGAGAGCTTATTTGTCTTTGCAGGAGGTCGAGGCGGCGGGCATCGAGCCCCCAGCGTACCCCGAGACCCTCGAGTACACTGACGCGACCGGGAGGACGACGATCTCCGAGCTGCGTGACTTTGACGTGGCTGTGACGGATGCTGGCCTAGATGACTGGCAGCATCTGATTCGGAGGGTGAGTTCTTATTTTGCATAGTTTTCGTGTAAGAACACATTTGATTGAACTTGTTCGCCATCGAGGACTCTTTTGAAACGCAGGTCGCGCCATCTCGGTTTGTGACACTATGGAGGGTGGCCAACCGGCTACGAGCTACGGCCATCGAGGCACTCGTCGGCGGTCGAGGTCGTCAGGTATGAACCTCATTTGTTTTTCCTCGATCCTTGGTTTTTTCAGTTTTGTTTGAATTGATTGACATGAGCCAATTTCTTGTTGTCCACAGGCCGATCGTGAGCTGGCGCGAGAGTTGACCCAGTCTCGGGAGGAGACGGCTCGTTTGTCGAGGGAGCTCGAGTTTCGGGACGCCGAGATTGCCGCTCTTATGGCGAGGGTTGCCGAGCTGGAGAGTGCCCAGCAGTAGTCTGCGTGGTTTTGTAGACTCGATTTTGAACATTTTTGGATTTGTTTGGGGCGCAAGCCCCCAGTTTACATTCGGACTTGTTTGGGGCGAAGCCCCCAGTTGCACATTTGGACTTATTTGGGGCGAAGCCCCCAGTTTGCTTGTATATTTGCTTCTTTGTTGTATATACGACGGCCTGAGTGCTTTTTGCTGCTGGGTTGTGTTATTTGTACCTGCAGGTTAGCTTTTGAACAGGTTTGGTAGACAACGGTTTACACCGTCATGCTGCCGAAATTTACATAGAAAAAACACGTAACACATACATTTTTATATACATAAGGCCTTTAATTAGTGCAAAATGAGACTCGAAAGGACGTGAAAATGCAAAAATTTTGTCGGAAATGACCGGACGGTAGGGAGGGTTACCCCGAAAAAAAAAAGAAAAAGAGAAATCTATAAGTTAGAAAATGGAAAAAATAGAAATTAAGAAAATGAAATGACTAAGTAAATGTTGAAATTAAAAAGGAATTAAAATGAAAACTAAATATAAAAGTGTGAGAAAAAATGGCGGAAAATGTCGATGTCGCCTCGAAATGCGCGTTTGCGGATTAAGGAAACCTGAAGCATGGTAAATTTCTCGGATTTACCAAAATAAAATCCCGTAGGAATAGGAAATTACTCGTTCATAGAATTAGGAAAGATCCAAACGCGGAAATCACGAAGTGAGGGGGAAGAGGCGCAGCATGAGTCGCGTCCCTTTGAAGAGGCGCAGCAGTGCCGCTACTGTTCCCAAGGTGCCTGCCGACGGATTTTTGAAACAAAGAATTAGTATAAATAGAAGCGTCGGCGAAGCTTTAAATCATATAATTCTTCCGTCTCTTCTTCGTCGATTCACACATAAAAACTCCTAATAAATTTTCAAGAGAAAATTATCATCATGAATACCTTAGAGATTCGCTTGAAGGAATGGACTAATGAGTTTTCGAACATTGAGAAACATGACATGGGTGCTTATAACCTTGGGTCTTTGTTGAGTTTGAAACTCATTAAGGTTGTAAAACCGTTCTTGGATGCTTGCCTTGATTATTGGGACCCAAATTATCATGTTTTTGCGTTCCCAGGAGGTGATATTTGTCCTTTTCCGGAGGAAATTGCTGCTATTGGCGGGTGGGACCCCGAACATTTACCTGCCATCCCTTCCACTGCCCAAGGGTATAAGAGCAAGTTTAGAGATTTGCTTGGACTTACTAGACTTGAGGTAGATCGTCTCGTTACTCCGAAGGGCGTGAGGATGCTAGATTTTATAGACCGATTCATCAACAGGGCCGACCCTACTGTCTCTTATGTTGCTAGGAGGAGAGCATTTGGCTTCTGTTTGCTTCATGTTTATGTCTTTCAGGGACATGTTGATGAAGATTTAAGAGGTGACCCCAGTCTATTGGGTTTTATTGAGCAAATGGAGCTGCGCAGGAGCCCAGCTTGTCTATGCTTAGGGGAGATTATCTTGGGTTTGGACAACAGGAAATCCAACCGCGATCTTCCATTTTTGGGGAGTCCCGTTATCCTACAGGTAAAAGACACCTTCTTTCTTTTCTTTTTTTTTTTTTTTTTTTTTTTTTGCGGGTGTCTAATACCTGTTTTTTGGTAGGTTTGGCTTATGGAACGGCTCCGATTGCTCGAGCCCCCAGTTCATGCACTTTCCTATCATGCCCGTATGATTTCGATGAGGACACTACTGTACATGGTGGACTTCACCCGGTCTGCGATTATTGGAAGAACAAGTCAAGAATGATGATGGCCCGCCGATCGGGTGGGTCGTTCCGTGGTGGCACCTCAAGTCCTGTCACCGGAGTGTCTTCTTTGGATCCTACTAGGTCCGTGCGCATTCCTGGATTGGAGTTTATGGTTTGCATCTTTCCTGAGAGATTGATGAGGCAAGTCGGGTTGAAGCAGATGATCCCTAGGCTTGACACCGTTCCGCAGACTGCTATGGCGCTTACTACAGAGAGCCGAAGAGAGTGGGCTATGAAGTGGGCCCAAAGAAACATGTGGTTCTTGAGCTTCTCCGCCAATGCTTTGTGGGTGTCGGACTCTTATCTGAGGTGGAGGAAGGCCGCAACTTTAAGAGCGAAAGATCGAGGAAGCGCGAGCCGTTGACTACAAGGTGCGCGAGGGAGAGAAAGAGAAGGAGAAGCATCTGACTGAAGGAGAAGAAGAAGCCGGGTTCCAAGTCATTCATCCTTCGAAGAAATCGAAAACTACTCCTGTCGCAGAGATGGTGGTTGGCAAGAACGGAAGAGTCAGGCCTCGAGAAAGACCTTTGGTGACTAGGTCTGAAGTGGTGCAAGAGCGCCCGGCTCGAGGTCGTGACAAGAAATATGACAAGAACGACAAGGGCAAGGGAAAGATGGAGGAATAGCCCAAGTCTTATTTATTATTTGATTATTATTATTATTATTGTAATAAGAAAGGAGGGATTTTTAGAATCCTAGCCTAGTCTATTTTTATTATTTGCCGTATTATTGTTATTAGAAATTGAATGAAATAAAAAGGTTAAGTGGTTATGAAACCGTTGTGATTTTCTTTAATTATTCTTGTCGAATTTCAAATGCAATGCAAGTGTCCTTCTATTTACATTTTAAATATAATGGTGGGTTGAATCCCGTGAAGGATTGCCTACGTATTCACTTAAAAAAGCGAAATCAAACCCTTGCGCGTAGTTCGAGTAAATGTAAAAGAATAATTGTTCGAAGCAAGAGCTTGTAATGAACATAGAAAATAAGCATGAGCCTTTGCTTACTCTGGAGGTGCGAATTTAGTTTGTTTGATGATATGAGGATGACAAGTTTGCCAAGATGCAAGAGCATAGTGACATTCAAATGGGCCAGGGCCGTTTATTTAGTGCCACAAGAGCGACACGTAGGTTTACGCGAGGCGCGTTTTTTTTGTTCCTGTTCTAGGCATAATATCGTTTCAGTTGGTCGAGATTTGTGGGGTTTGAGAACTCATTCCCGTCTAGGTCTGTGATTCTAACCGCACCCCCTGGGAGTATTGATTTGACTAGATATGGTCCGGCCCAATTAGGTTTGAATTTTCCCCTTGGGTCAACAGGTAAAAGAGCTCTGACCGATTTGAGTACTAAGTCTCCTTCTTTGATGTTTCTTGGTCTAACCCTTTTGTTGAAAGCTCGTTTGATACGTGCTTGATATGTTTGGACATTATGCAAGGCGCGAAGCCTACGTTCATCCAGGAGGATGAGTTCTTCGTATCTATCCTTCTTCCAATCGGCCTCCGGGATTTGACTCTCTAGTAGAATACGCAAGGATGGTATTTCTAGCTCGACTGGTTGCACGACTTCCATGCCGTAGGTCAAATAGAAAGGAGTAGCCCCAGTGGGCGTCCTGACGGATGTTCGATACCCCCACAAAGCGAAGGGTATTTTGCTTGGCCAATCTCTATAATTGTCAGTCATTTTCTTGAGGATTGTGACGACATTCTTGTTAGCCGCCTCTACCGCGCCGTTAGTCTGTGGTCTATAGGGCGAAGAGTGGTGATGCTTGGTCTTGTACTTGGCTAGCAATTGTTCGGTTTCGGCTTGGAAGTGGGACCCATTATCGCTGATGATTTCATGTGGGCAACCATATCGACAGATTATGTTATTTTGTATGAATTTGGCTACATTTTTGGCCGTAAGAGCGGTGTAGGAAGCCGCCTCTACCCATTTGGTGAAGTAGTCAATTGCTACTAGGATGAAACAGTGGCCTCCTGTTCCGGCTGGGGTTATTTTCCCAATTATGTCAATTCCCCATGCGGAGAATGGCCAAGGAGATGTCATCGTGTAGAGCAACGAAGGAGGGACATGTTGTACATTCCCGAAGATTTGGCAATTGTGGCAATGTCTCACATATTTGATGCAATCGGATTCCATTGTGGTCCAATAGTATCCCAGACGTGTGATTTTCTTTGTCATCATAGGTCCACTCATGTGAGGACCGCATTCTCCGTCGTGGACTTCTTCCATCACCTTTCGTGCCTGTGAATGATCAAGGCAACGTAGGATTACACCAAGAGGTGTTCTTTTGTATAACTCTCCTTGCATGAGAACGTATTGTGAAGATAATAGGCGTATGGCTCGTTGTCCCCTCTTGTCCATACCTGGTGGATAGGTACCATTAAGCTTGAAGTTCAGGATTGCTTGGAACCAGGGTTCCTGTGCGATTTCTTCTTCATCGGTAATTTGATGGACGTAAGCCGGCTCCGACCGTCGTTCAATACACAAAGGCATTTCTATCATATGATCTGGCATGTTTATCAAAGATGCAAGTTTCGCAAGAGCGTCTGCAAATTGATTTTCCTCTCGAGGTAGGTGTAAGTAGGTTACGTGATCAAAGAATTGAGCGACTTGGTCTATCCTAGCCTGATAGGGCGCTAGGCTTTCACTTCGGATTTTCCAGGATCCCGTAACTTGGTTGATGATTAGTGACGAATCTCCATGCACTCGGAGGTTTTTGATGCCTAAGCTTACTGCCGCTTGTAGTCCAATTAGACAAGCCTCGTACTCTGCAGCGTTGTTTGTCACCTCGAAGTCGAGTTTGACAAAGAATCGGTGTATGCTCACCTTCGGGAGAAATGAGCAACACTCCTATCCCAAATCCTCTTAGGTTTGATGCTCCATCAAAGTATAGGTCCCAGGAGTCTACATCTGTTTGAAGTATATCTTCGTCGGGAAATGACCAAGTATCTATGGTTTGTGCGTCGTTGATGGGATTTTCTGCGAAGAATTCGGCGACGGCGCGACCCTTTATTACTTTCAGTGACACGTATTTGAGGTCAAATTCCGAGAGCATCATGGTCCATCTTGCCAGGCGTCCGTTGAGGACAGGTTTCTCGAAGAGGTATTTGACTGGATCCATTTTGGAGAATATCTTGACGGAGTAGCTAAGCATGTAGTGACGTAGCTTCTTTGTTGCCCACACAAGAGCGAGGCATGTCCTTTCGAGTTGTGAGTATTTGCACTCGTATTCCAAGAACTTCTTACTTAGATAGTAAATAGCTCTTTTTTCACTTCCTACGGTTTGAGCTAGCATGGCACCCATGGCGGTTTCGGTTACCGTGAGATACAAACCAAGAGGTTGTTGTTGTGGTGGCATGAGCACTGGTGGTTTAGCCAATATCTCCTTGATTCGGTCGAACGCCTTTTGACAATCATCATCCCACATGGTGTGGTCTGTTTTCTTGAGTTTCTTGAAGATAGGCTCGCAAATCATCGTAAGTTTCGATATGAATCGACTTATGTATTGTACTTTTCCCAGGAATCCTCTGACTTCTTTTTCTGTTTGAGGTTGTGGCATTTCAATCAGAGCTTTGATTTTGGAAGGATCTATTTCTATACCTCGTTGGCTAACGACGTATCCTAGGAGTTTGCCGGATGTTACCCCAAATGTGCATTTCTGAGGATTGAGTCTCATGTTGTACTTCCGTAGCCTTGCGAAGAACTTGCGAAGGTTCGCAATATGTCCTTCTCTCTCCTTGGATTTGACGATCATGTCATCTACATATACCTCAACTTCTTTGTGCATCATGTCATGTAAGAGTGTAGTTGCGGTGCGTTGGTATGTAGCTCCGGCGTTGATCAATCCGAACGGCATTACTGTATAGCAATAGGTTCCCCATTGGGTAACGAACGCGGTCTTATGCATGTCTTCCATGGCCATTTTGATTTGGTTATAACCCGCATATCCATCCATGAAGGATAGTAATGCGTGGTCCGCAAAGATTGTCCACTAATATGTCGATGTGAGGCGGAGGGAAGTCATCTTTTGGACTCGCTTTGTTCAAATCCCTAAAGTCAACACAAACTCGGATTCTCCCATCCTTTTTGGGTACGGGTACTATGTTAGCTACCCAGTCAGAATACTCGGAAACTTTGATGAACCCGGCTTTGAATTGTTTGTCAACTTCCTCTTTAATCTTTAGAGCCCATTCTGTTCTCATTCGTCAAGCTTCGTTTCACAGTGCTTGAAACCCGCTTGATCGGAATCCTATGTTCGGCGATATCCCTGTCGATCCCTGGCATGTCTTTGTAGGACCAAGCGAAGACGTCTTTGAATTCATTTAGGAGGTCTATGAAATCGGTCCTTTCGGTAGAGCTCAAGGCAGTCCCTATCTTAAGTTCTTTGGGTTCTAATTCAGTTCCTACGTTGATGGGTTCGGTGTCCTCATTCATCGGTCCCCCTTCCCCTTCCCGTAGTATTTCTTTGGCTACGTAGGGAGGTATTTCGGTCAAGTCCGGGTCTTGGTCATCCTCAGTATCATCATAAACAGAATTGCACTCAAGATAACGCAAAGAGTAAGCGTAACCCGATTTATTCATATTAAGATTCGAGTAAAGTTGAAACAAAGAGGCCAACCGATCCATGGTCGTGGTGGTAAAGGGACAAGAATTGGGGCATTTCCGAACTATCGTGACTACTCGATGCTAGGCTAGGAGAAACGAAGGGAGTGGGGATGACAACGGGAGTAGACTCTCTAATGACTTTTCTAGACTCGACTCGACTCGACTCGACTCCGACTCGAATTCGTCGTCTTCTGGTTCTCCTTTGAACATCTCTCCTTCTCCAGGAGTGAGCTTGAAGAGTCTTCCTTGGTTGTTGGTCCATTTGATAGATTTCCTCCATCCTTTCTCGCCGCTTTGCTTTGTCGATTTCTGTGATCAAAGCGGTGGGGTTGAAGCGATCGTCCTGAAGTATCATAGTAATGATCTCGTCCTGCGCGGCCCTAATGAATCGGTCCTCTCCAAATAATAGGCTAACGGCTTGCTCGTCTAAGCAAGGTGCTTGACGGGTTTTGACGGTAGGAACCGTTTCTGGAGGGATGAAATAGCAATCGTGAAAGATCTCGATTCCGGCTAACTTCCTCTCAAGATAATGCCAAGGTTCGGGAAACCCGTGAAAGAGTTCTGAACTTCCTTCTTGAACGAAGTATCCATTTAAGGTGGGGAGATATGGCCTCATTTGGACTCCTACATACTTGCGATTTTGGACTTGAGCGAGCATTTCGAGAACTTCTTCAGCTGTGGGTTTGTATCCTAACCCAAGTGGTATTCTCGATGAGTTGCCTTTCTTGTATGGTGCAAAGGTGTTCTTCCGAACTGGGTTTAAAGGCATTCCAGGGAAGTATCCTTGGTTCTTGAGTATGTGGTTGACCACCAAGTTGGAGTAGGGATTATAGTACAAGGGTGCCAACTCACTTTCTATGACGTTCACACTTTGGAAGCCCCCAAGTTCGTATATGGGATCCGCAAGGACTTGATTGTTCGATTGTTTCTCGATTATTGCCTTGATAGGCGACGAAGTGATCGTCACAACTTTGCCATTGAGTGGGATCTTGATCTTTTGGTGAAGGGTGGACGTTACCGCTTTGGAAGCGTGAATCCAAGGCCTTCCCAGAAGTATGTTGAATGAAGCTTCGATGTCCACTATTTGGAAGTTGACTTTTCGTTCGATAGGTCCCGTGGCTATGGTTAGGCTAGCAAGTCCAACCACTTTTCGTCGTGTACCGTCATATGCGCGTACACCTTGATTGGTGGGAGTCCAATCCGACTCTTTCATGCCTAGTTTGTATGCCGTTTTGAGGGGTATGACGTTGACCGCGGAGCCATCATCTACCAAGGTCATTGGCACATTCTTCTTTAAACAAATGACAGTGATGTATAGAGCAAGATTGTGACTAGCGCCAAAAGGTGGCAAGTCTTCATCTGAGAAAGTAATAGGATTACTTAGCTTCGGTGATTCTTGGAAGACCAAGTTGACTACATCTTCGGGAGTAGAGTTATGTGCTACATTTAGTTTGGCCAAAGCTTGCAGTAAAGCTTGGCGATGCGGAAATGAGCTTGCCACTAGTTGCCGGTGACCGAAAGATCAGCCTTGGTTTTCTGTAATTGCTTGAGCAAATGATCAGTGGGGTCGTCTTCGTTGTCATTTGGTGTGATGAAATTGGTTGGACCGTTTTGAGTGGTGCTTTGGTATGGACGACCCGAACGAGTTAGGTGATCCACATCTTGGTCTTTGCCATTTTGGACTATCTCCTTGACTACGGAGTTTTCAATGAGGTACTCGTCCTCATCATCATCGGCCCAAACCCCGTTGATTGCAGCTAGTTCTCTCATTCTTATGATGTCACTTTCTAGTTGTATGATTTGATCGACCAGCTTGTCGACCACGGCGACTACTTCTTGCATAGTAGCATTTTGAGAGAAGATCAATGGTACACGTTCTTTAGGCGTTGTGTTGGGATTTACCATGTTTTCTAGTTCCCACACTTGTATATCTACACTCCTTGCCCATGCGATGAAGTCGGAAATGGTAGGGGAGATGGTAGAGTAGAGTCTTTCGTTCTCAATTGCATGAATTTCATTTTCGGTGGGAGAAATGAGGTGTGAGCAATCTAAGGTAGATTCATCACTTGTAATCACTAGAACTCCAAGAGGATTCTGAGTGTTGTTGGGTTTACCTCCCGGTGGTATTGGGAGTCGGCCATCTTCAATCATATCCTGAAGCACGTGTTTCAACTTGTAGCATTTTTCCGTGTCGTGCCCCTTGCCTCTATGGTATTCACAGTATGAACTTTCATCCCAGAACTTGGACTTTATTTCGGGTTCGGGAGTAGGTCCAATGGGTTGGAGTTTACCTTGCTTCATTAGCCTTTTTAGAGCGTTGGAGTAAGTATCCCCAAGGTTTGTGAACTTCCTTGGTGGGCTAGTCTTCTTGGATGGCTCGAGAAGGTTAACTTCGTCGGTCTTGCTAGTAGAGCCGTATGAACGACTCGTGGACCCTTGATATCCTCGATCTACCGTTTTGGACAAGAGTCCTTTACGGATGTCATCTTCGATTCGTGTTCCCAGTACAGTTAAGTCCTTGAAGGTCTTGATGTTTTGATATCTCAAATGGTTGGCATATATGGGCTTGAGATTATCTACAAACTTTTCCACAAGAGTGGCCTCATCCGGGCGTTCAACTAGTTGAGTACTAGTCTTCCTCCACCTACTTAGGAAGTCGGTGAATCCTTCTTTGTCATTTTGGGTAAGAACCTCTAGAGTACGCATGTTGACTTGGATCTCGGCGTTATCCGCATATTGTTTAGAGAATTCGATTGCGGCGTCTTCCCAAGTAGCGACCTTCTTGTGATCTAAAGTGTAGAACCATTGCTTCGGGATGGTGTCAAGAGATGAAGGAAAGATCCTTAAGAACATCTCGGGTTTGATGCCTTTGATATACATGTAGTCCTTGAAGGCGCGGATGTGGTTCAAAGGGTTCTCGTGTCCTTTAAACTTAGGGATATCCGTCATGCTAAAGTTAGTGGGCAATTTGGAATTGACGGCTTCATACTTACGATTGTTCTCCCTGTAAATGTCATCCCCCTTAAGGTACATCAATTGCTCCTCTAGGTATTGGAGTCTTTTCTGTTGCGATTGTTCCTAGGACAGGATTCTCATCTTTAGACTCGTCATCGGAAAATTGTAGCTCTCCACCTTTAGGGGGAGGTAGCTTTCCCTCTACATCAAAGATACGGTCTTCGATAAGCTCAAGGCGGTCATAGGTTTGTTCTTGAGTGATTTGCATTTGGGTTATCGCGGCCAGGATTCGATCATTACTTTCTTGAATTTGCTGGAGGTTCGTTTCATCACTTGACCCAGGCATCCTGGAAACTGGATAAGAGATCGGCGACGAATCAAAACACGATCGACCATTCTATCACACTAGCTAAAAGAGGAAAAGATTTGACTCGTGAAGTGGGTGTGTGCCACTTGTGTTGAGTGAGTTTTGAAGAAAGACAAGGTCTTTGAAAATGTGCATCCTAGTCAACTGTAGTGTAGTTGTAGGAGTGGACTCGAAGTGAGGTTTTGAAATGGGCTTGTGGCCCGAATTTTGACTTGACAAACGGACAGAGTTTTGACCGGATTTTGTGCTAATTAAAGGCCCTATTTCGAGATTTTTGATTGAAATTGGGTTTTGATTTTTGAAAATTCGTCATGATTTGTTTTGAAATGGTGATCACGTATGGTTTACATATTTATACAAGCATTATAACGGGATGCTGAGTGCATTTAGAAGGGTTTTGGTTTAAAGGGTGGGTTGCCATACCGAACCATCAAACTCGAAGTCTGTGGAGAGGCTCGTGCCAAACAAGAGTAAGGCCGATTCCTAGTCCATTTCCTCAAGTAGTGAAGGCCCTTGATACAAACAAGAGTAAGCATCATGGTATGGATGACGTCAATCGCTATCCATCCTTAGGCCCAAATAAGAATTAGGACCGTTTAGACGGGACGATTGGTCAAAAGGGTTGGGTTGGGCCTAGGAAGGCCGAATTAAACGGTCTAGGAAGACCGAGTTATGAAAACCGACAATTGTCTTGTACAAACTATTCCCTAACCTTGTTCAAGTTTCACCCTAGCTACACGTAAGTGTATTATCCCCAGCGGAGTCGCCAAACTGTGGACAGCGGGCCGCCCACGGGGGGCGCTTGGTGAAGGGGCTCGAAAACAAGCGTTTGCATTTTGTATGGAGTCGCCACCAATTTTTATGGGAAATTGGAACCGTTCGAATACCTCATGTCATGTCAAGACATAAAGTAGTGACATGAACACTAAGCAATCGTTACCCTTAGCATTCTATGTCTAGAATGACTCTCGTGGATGTCAATGAACACGGGTGCTCACGGAGATCTGGAGTAAGGGGTGAGGGTACGTATTAGGAAGCTCTTTTGATCGAACACCTAATCCCGCCCGCCTCGATAGCGGCCTCTACTAATGATTAGGGAAGTTGTTTATACTTGATATATCGTCGGCTATATGCATGCAATGCAACATCCAAGTTTTAATCCTAGCATGTGAGAATTAGGCTAAGTCGGTTAACAATTAGTTAGCATACAATTAGGTCGAAGTTGGATTTTAGTCAAATTACATGTGAAAACATACAAGAAATAGGAAATACAATGAATACAATAAATATAAATTACAATAATGAAAATTACAATAATTACAACGGATTAGGCGATTTATGTCGAAAATACCTTTAAAACGGATAATTTGATAAAAAAGAATAAAAGAATAAAACACGACAGGTCAGAAGGTGATAATACGAATATTAGTTAGTTAATACGTAAACTAATTAAACTAGGTCAAAGCAGAAAAGGAGTTTGAGACGAAGTCATCTGGAACAGCGAAGAGAAGTAATCGCGCCCTTTGGAAGAGCGCGCAGCGATTCTTTGCGCGTCATTCCAAGGGTGAGTTCTGGGCCGAAGCCGAATCGCAAACCGTTAATGTTAATCGGTAAATTAATGGATTGGTTTAAATTAATTGACTCGGATGAAAGTGATTAGCATATTAATTACATATGATTAAAGTCATAAAAACAATAAAACATGGATGAGGCGGAAATAAACGGATTAATTATGTGAAGGGCCGATGTTAATAAATGATTAATGAATTAAACTAACCGAATTAATTAGACTAAACATGATGAATTGACGACGGATTAACAATGAATATCGATGCAAATATATCAACAATGAATCCTTAAACTCAATATGAACGAATTGAATTTCTAAAACTCGGATTGAATATTAATGACGAAAACCCGCAAATATGAATTATAAGGGATTTAAGTCGGATTTATGACGATTAAAACATGTTAATGATGACGGTTAAATATACATGTGAATTATCATGTGAACGAATTAAGGAACAAATATATTAAAACAAATAAGAAAACACACGAATTACAGAGGACGAGGAAGAAGAAAAGAAGCAGGAACTGCGGCAGCCTCACGAAGAGGCGCAGCAGGTGCTGCGCTCCTTCGAAGAGGCGCAGCAGTTGCTGCGTCTTTTCTCGACGTCTGTTTACTGGAAATCCGCAAAAAAGGTTTTAAAGACGGTTTTTGAAATCGGTTTTAATGAGGTACTTTCGACATAAACCTTACAACGATGATTCAATAAATAAAATACAATAAATAAAAGAGAGATTAATACACCCTCAGACTTACATGTTGACGGAACGAGATGAACTAAGAAGATCGATTAGTGATGCTCGACGCGAACGTAAGGAAAGAGTGCCCTCGTAAGAGGAAAACGATTTAACAAGTTGATTAATTAGATTGATTGAGTGTAGTGGTCAAATTGGTCGGTCATGCAACGGAGAGAGGTCGGTACCGGAAGGATCCGAGCTTACGTGGTCGAATGTTCAAGCACGTAGGCGCCAATTAGTAAGAACAAAGTCTAGAATGCAAAGGGAGAAGAGAAGGGCGGACACTCGCGTGAGAAATATGAGGAACGGAGGCTCCTATTTATACTAATCACACGGAGGAATAGGGTTTCGGAGACTCTTTGGAAGTGAATCTCGGAAAGATATAAAAAAGATACGTAAATCATGCAAAGAAGGGCCTGGGAAGAGGCGCAGCAGCCGCTGCGTCTCTTGGAAGAGGCGCAGCACCTGCTGCGTCTGTTCCCAGGAGGTTTCCTCCTACTTAAGAAAGATTTCCGTGTTTAAGTTATGGTAGGACGGAATTAATTCGATTATCTTTTGAATATTACGGGATATTGTTTGCCAAAAGATAAAATTTAAGAAATATGGAATAGAAATATCCGGAACATTCCAGAACATTCTGACTCGGGATTTAACAGTTATCAGAAAATGGAGACGGTTTTTGACCCGGACTCCGAATGTACTCTAATTACTGCCAAAACGACCGTATCGGGACGTAGATGACAACTAAGAGGTTGACATTAATATTTGAGCAATCACTTGACGATAATCTTACGAACTGTCACAAATCGTTCCGCGAATCAAACATGCGGCCCAATCATCACCGGGTGGTTTGCGAGGGGTGCAGAAACGAGGTGTCTACACACCTTTGAAGGAAATCCGAGTCATCTTACCGATGAGACATGATTCACACGTGCCAAATGATTGAAAATCAAAGGCCGAGATAGCTCCATTCTTTATGAGCTGTTTTACGCGTTTCTCATTAATGTGTCCCATGCGGCAGTGCCATAGATACGTTTGATCTTTGTCACCAACCTTTAACTTTTTATTCATTACGTGTAATATTTCATTGTCCGATCTAAAACATAAATTCCATTCATGGAGACTGCCTTGCCGTAAATCATATCGTGTAATGAGAAAATGCAAGTATTATTCTCTATTACAAATGAAAAACCAAGTTTATCAAGTGCAGAAACAGAAATAATGTTTTTAGAAAGACTGGGTACATAATAGCAGTTATATAAAAATAACTCCAATCCGCTAGGAAGCTGGATCACATATGTTCCCCTCGAGACGGCAGCCACTCGTGCTCCATTCCCGACACGCAGGTCCACCTCACCCTTTACGAGGGGTTCGATGTTTCGGAGCCCCTGCACATGATTACACAGATGAAAACCACAACCAGTATCTAGTACCCAAGTTCCGTAACTTGCGTGGTTAATCTCAATCATATGAATAAAAGTAGAAGAGGAAGAAAACATACCAACAGGTTTAACACGACCTGCCTTTATGTCCTCATGGTATACGGGACATGTACGCCTCCAATGCCTGGGTCTTGTGGCAATGGTGACACTCCATGTTACCATCCTTGCTCTTTATCGCGCCTGATGAGTTGCTCGACTCACCAGGACCACTCTTACCTGAACCCGACTTCTTAAACTTCGCCTTACCTATCGCTAGGTCTCGCTTTAGCTTTGCCCTTACCCTTGCCTTTGTTTGACACAACGAGAACATCTTGTTTCATGCTCCCACCGAACTTCATGTCCTTCTCGTGCCCGTACGAGAAGGAGTGCAGTTCATGGGAAGTTTTCTTCAAATCATTCATATAGTAATTCGCTCTAAAGAGCGCAAAACCATCGTGGAGTGAATGAAGCATGCGGTCAATCACAATGTTCTCGCTGATTTTACAATCAAAGGTCTCCAGCTTCTCGACATTCTCAATCATGCCGAGAATGTGTGGGCTAACCGGTTGGCCCTTCTGGAGTCTCGCATCAAAGAAGCGAGTGGTATGCTCATAGGTCACGATTCTCGGTGCTTTCGAGAATTCCTTAGTGAGCGTGGTGAAAATCTTGTTTGCACCATGGGCTATGAAGCGTTTCTGCAAATTGGATTCCATTGCAAAAATGAGTACGTTTTTAATCGCACCCGCTTCCATACAGAAATCGTTAAACTTGGCGATTTCATTAGCTCTAGTCGTGGGACCGGGTTTGGGATGGGCTCTAATAGATATTTGAGCTTCCGTCGCCAGCGGCAAAGATTCCGTAATGCCGCCTCCCATCCGCGAAGTTTGATCCATCATTCTTGATCGAGTAGACCGATTCATCCGATTCATGAAGATCCGAAGCCAGGACTCACGGTCCAATGTGGCACTTGGCATTGGGTCGTTAGTGGGACCAGCCATTTCGTTATAGCAGTTTAAAAGTTCGTGTTCTACACTGAAAAAGAAAGAAATACAAAAACGAAATAAGCAACTCATCGAGGTGATTTAAGTCTATTTAATTTATATTAACGTGTAGACTCAAGCACTTGCATAATTGATCTCCCTCAAGAACAATACAAGTGATCCCAAGACTCAATTTCTGTAAATTGATAAGCCAACTGTTTAGCTAATTCTTCCGTAAGAACTCTTGGTCGATAGATTTCCGTAAATCCTATCTATAGTCCACCATGATCACAGGATCGTACGAGTGACCATAGTGTTGAGATAAAATAGGTCAATCGGTTCCAACTTACCCGACGTAGAAGGGGTCATATTATGCCTACCGACGAAGAAGGGACTCATTGGAGTTTGACCTATAAAGACCGTTCTCAATTTTGGTTTATACGAGGGAGATCCCATCAACTTAATTATAATTCATATTAAGTGAACGAATAACTAGCGTCTGCGTGAATGAATTAATTTAGGTGATGGCTTAGCATAGATCGTGTGACATGAGAATGTCAATGAAAACTAACTCGTGACCTCTATATGTGTCAGTTTTCATGCAATAAATAGGTGGTTTGGTTTTTAGGCGGAATATGATGCATATTATCGTTACGAAAAATAAATAAAAGAATGCAATACGTAAATAAAATTCCTAGTGTGGCCTATCCTAGTAAAAGAACATAATACAACTTTGGAATCCACCGTTGGACCCGAAAAGCTTGTCTTGATGTTCCATCTTGATCCAAGTAGCGGGAGTGAGCATCCGGTTCTCCATCTTAGGTCTTCTCAAAATTACAATTAAAAATACAAAATATAAACCTATTTACATTCTAATTAAAAACTGTAATTACAAGTGAAAAATCCAAAACGGAGATACGAGATCTCAAAATACAACCAAGACCGTGTTCCATCATTACGGTAACACGTTCTACTAAGGCCACACTAAGTTACAACTGATTGTAAAAATAAATACGTAATAAAAAGCATTCAAAAGCATTCAAAATTAACGATAAATAAAAATGCATCAACTAAAAACAAATTCATTCGTGACATAATTCCGTAATTATGTTAAATTTATCCAAACCACCTTTTAATGATTAAAATTCATGTGATAAAACCGCTTCTATCAATTTAATTTTAATCTAATACAATCCGTTACTTTAAATACGCTTTAAAATAACTTAATGGTACGTGTGTGAACCGTTTCACAATCATAGCGAGTGTACAATATCCGTATAAAGTACATATTCAGGCCAAAAGAAAATTTAAAACAAAAGAATAAATTTTCAAAGCTGCCAAACCAAAAATCACTCGATCCAGGGACATAAGTGCTCGACCGAGGAATAAAAGAGCTCGATCGACTGAACTGCTAGTCGATCGAGAGGATTGCCAAACAGAAAGTGCTCGATCGACTAATCTTGTGGTCGATCGAGTACTTTTATCAGCAAATCTGCTCGATCGAGTACGAGGACATCTCGATCGAAAGCGAAAGTGGTTTTAAAAGTGGTCGATCGAGTGCAGCAAGGACTCGATCGAGTAAAAACAAGACAGAAAAACCACTCGATCGATTAAAAACTTGCTCGATCGAGTACAAAAGTTTCTGGAAATGCAAAACCCTCGTGAAAACAGATTTTACGATACAAAACCAATTTCAATTTGATCTAAAACATATAAAATCAATTCAATAATTGACAAAACTTGACATGTTGCTGTAATCTCCGTATAAAATAACATGTAAAAGAACAAAACGAAAAACAAACCAAAACAGCCGTGTAAAACATGTGACGGCACGGTTTTCTAGACAAAAACAATCGTTTCAAAATCGTTTTATGAAAAACACATAGAAAAATTTACGTGGCCTCGCTCTGATACCACTTGTGGGGTAATATCCGTATAAGACCCTTTAAATTTAAGGATTATAACGTAAATTTAACATGCGATTATCGTCATAAAACATAAATACAATATAGAAACGACAAAGATAAAGAATCAACCTCGGGTCCTTTGTAGTGCGGCGTAAAGAACAGAAATCAACAGAGATTTCCTCCTAATCGTTGCACCCAAGACCGTCTGAGACTATGCCCTTGTGCTAGAAATGCTCTCTAATTGACTTGCAATATCGAGAGAGCTATTGTGAGGTTTTTCCGATGTGAGATCTAGGTTTCAGAGAGAAATGATCTCCAAAACCCTAGTTTTTCTGTAAATGAAAATCACTCAGTCAAAAGGAGAGGGAGCCTCTCCTTTTGTTGCCTCGGTCCGCGGGTCATGAGAGAAGGGAGTGGGCTTTCCACTTTCTCCTCATTTAACTCGTGATCCGACTGATCCGACTCCACTCGCTAAAATGTATATGACGCGGTTTTTATTATAAATCGTCATCGGTTATCGGCTATTAAAACATCAACTAATAACACGGGTTAGTTGAAGTATTAATGCATGTCCGACAAAGACAATATTGTATAATTTATTCAATATACATTAATTAAATATAATCGTTTATATTTAATTTACGAACTAACTGTTTAATTCGCCTTAGCCCATTTTATTTAATCCGTATTAAATATAATATCTCAACATCACATTTTGACTAATTACTAGTCAAATAACTCGGACTAACTGGTTAGTCAAATTTGGCATCAACATGATTTGTATTTTCATCTTGTCACATCTCTCAAACGTATCCTATAGGTGTGACTTTTAGGGACCAGTTGATCACCGTCATCTGTATGACAATAACGTCAAACTTATCTAGCAAGCCAACCGTTATTGATAAACGTGGATCAACTGATAATAATACCAAAAGTATGCCCTTTGATCCTTTTAGAGATTTATAAGTCCTTGCACTAACTGTTAAGGACACCAGCCCCAACATGTACTACAAGAGCTAGGAGTTCATGTAACCTACATGAGATGTTGATTGGCAAGAGCTAGGGCAAGGCTCATGATTCATGGTAATGGCAAGGATCAATATGCCAAAGTATGGGAGTATGCAAGAAGAACATTGAAGTACAACCCTGGTAGTTCAAAGATTTGTGATGTGTGACAATATTGAGAGGCCTCCACCTATATTCAAAAGATTCTATGTCTGCCTAAAATCTTGTAAAGAAGGATTCATACAAGGATGCAGGCCTATAATTGGAGTGGATGGGTGTCATTTGAAGGGTGTATATCCCGGCATATGTCCTGGTTCTTTGTTGGGGTTGATGCAAACAATAACATATTCCCGAGTAGCATGGGCGTGGTTGAGGTGGAGAATAGGGACAGTTGGACCTGGTTTTGGAGCTTCTAGCTAGTGATATAGGCAAAGTAGAGGGGAAGGGCTTACAAAGTGATGTCCGATGAGACGAAGGGTCCGATTGATGCCCTAGCTACTGTGGTGCCAAAGGCCAATATCAGATTCTGTGCAAGACACATTTGGGCCAATCTGAAATTGAGATTCAAAGTGGTCGATTATACAAAGAAACATTCCGGGTGCAGCCGAGCTATGACAAGGGTAAGCATGCCTTCTCTAATGCACTTGTTTTTTTATGTTTACTCTTAATCGTTATTTCTTA
Organism: Silene latifolia; assembly: GCF_048544455.1. Lineage (NCBI taxonomy): Eukaryota > Viridiplantae > Streptophyta > Magnoliopsida > Caryophyllales > Caryophyllaceae > Silene > Silene latifolia. The sequence goes on from NC_133531.1 coordinate 6,421,559, forward strand.
CAAAGTGTATCTATGTATCTTAAAATGTGTAGGCTGATTTCTCAAAAGAAATGGAGGGCATGAAGCTATTATCAAGAGATGCATGGTCTTTTTTGAATGACATTCCCCCAAGGCATTGGTCTAGGCATGCATTTGACACTACACCGTAAGTCACACCTTCTCTTAAACAATGTGTGTGAGGTATTTAATCTTTGTGTTGAAGGAAGCTAGAGATAAACCTATACTTACACAACTAGAATGGATGAGAAAGTATGTTATGCAAAGATTATGTCAAAAGAGAGAGGGTGCTAAATCATATGAAGGGAGAGTGATGCCATATGTGGATAAGTACTTAGACTGGGCAAATGATGAGTCCAGATTTGCTACCTTTATGCAACGATGAGCATGAATTTGAGGTGGAACTCGAGAGGGGAACAAGTTGTTGTGAACTTGTTAGACAAGACTTGTGGGTGCAACCATTGGAACTTAATTGGTTTACCTTGCCCACATGCAATGGCATATATCTTGGAAAAGAGAATGGACCCAAAAAACTATGTGGATGATTTCTATTCAAAGGAGAGGTACATGCTCACCTATGCCAACAAAGTTTCCCCTATGCCTGGGGTAAAACATTGGGAACCTCTTGCTATGCCGAGCCACTACCACCACCCTTAAGGACCATGCCGGGAAGACCTAAGGGAAAGAAGAGAAGAAAAGAAGCTGGAGAGAATGAAGAACATCAACTGAAGAGAGGGAAGAGGTCTAAACATTGCAAAGAATCGTGGAGGCTCGTGTCACTACAAGAGAACTTGCAAAAACCCACCGCACCACCAAACACCTTTGTGAGGGCACTGCAATGAGACCACAAAAAAGACCGAATGGGCAAAGAACATCGAGAGAGAAATCAAGGGCAAGGGCAGCCCAAAAGGAGGCATGGAAAACAAAGACATCTCAATGGAGCATCATCAAGCACCTCCACCTTTGCTATGCCATCAACAAACACTTCCGCACCTACTTCATTGTCATTCATGAGCTTTTATCCAAGCTTCTAATGTTCAAGGAAATCAAGCATGGCACCAGTCTTGATCAAAGTCATGAATGCTATTGTTATTGAACTTGTGTAAGGTTTATTTATGAACAATTCAACAAATTTCTAAACCTGCTTTTGTTACTTATGAACAATTAGTTGGACTTGTGTAAGGTTTGTGAACTTGCTTTTGTGATGTAATGCAATTCATCGAGTTTCAGTTTATCAATATTTCAAGATTTGTGAACTTGCTTTTGTTGTGCTAATAACCAAATGCAATGTAAAAAATTAAGCGTGTAATGAACAAGCAATTAAAATGAACAAGCAATTAAGAAGAACATAAGGTCTGACATTATCATTAAGAACTTAAAACCCACATTGTCGTTGCCATTACATTAAACATAGATACTCAGACTTACATACGACAAACTACTATGAAAATGATGAGCATCATACAGGCAAACACTACCATAGACAAGCCGCAACAATAACGCCCTTCTCATACTTTGCCATGAAGGCTTTGTTCTTGATTTTCAATCTCAAATTGTAGCTTCTTCCTATCCTCCTTAAGCCATTGTATTTCACGACTCAAACAACCAACTTCATAATCAACAAGTCTCTTCTCCATCTTGAGCTTGTTGATTATCTTTTCTCGCCACTCGGTTTGAACGCGATCATGCCAACGAAACCAACGACAACCAACCATACCCACTGTTGGGTTAGAGAACTTGCAATTCTCAAAACGTCTTCCTGGATTGTCATTAGTACCAGACGTGAAAATGGCAACCAAGACACCACAAAGACATTTTTCTGGGTTGCTCTTCAACGCCACTGTTATGACTGCTTTCATAGCTACTTTCAATTGACATTTTGATTGGCAAGCTAACCCTAATTTTCAAAAGACAAATCAAACCAACATCAAAATCACAACCTAATTACCAACAACCATATCGAAATTAAAATGAACAAAATTAACCAAATCCAAACAATGGAGAATGATTTACCTTGAGAGAGAATGAGAATACAATGAAGGAAACAAAATCCAAACAAAATTGAGGAAAAGAAGAAGGATTGAAAGAGAAAGAACAGAATGAATGGGGGAATTAGAAAGAAGAACACAACACAATTATAAAGGAGGAAATGAGGGCAAAATGGTCCGAAAAAATAGGTTTTAACTCAAAAAATTTAAAAACTGACGGAAAAGCTGCCGGGAAACGTTATTGGGTGCAATTTTTGAACGGAGCCATTAAGTTGGGTGTAAAAAAATAAAAAAAAATGAGGTGGAAGTTATTTTAAAAAAGTGCATTTGCTGAGGGTGTATTTGATAAATTACTCATGAAAAATCCATACACAGTCACTTTCTCAATTCCGTATAAAACGAACTACTCTTCGACTCTTTTTGTCGTCGTCTATCTTCTCCATTAATCTTTGTGTTATTGTTCTTTCCCAATTTCAAACCCTAAAAAAAATACCAAAAAAAAATCAAATCAGGTAAGTAATTGATTGATTCTGTTCCTAGTTTATGCTATTACTTTGATATCATTAATGTTTTGAAGCTTAGGGTTTCATTAACTGCGAGTAATTCCGTTTTTTATTCAATTTTAATCTTTCCTTGTTGTTATAGTACAGAAATTATAATGTCGGCTGCATTAGTTGTTAGTAGTAGGTCGGAGGATCCCGTAGTTTCGCCGCAGTCTTTCCCTAGTTTGCTTGATTTGAAATTGGATGAATCGATTATGATAGAAGTGAATGTGCAGGGGAATATGCATAGGGCCCCATTACGGTTATTCAAAGATGAATCGATTCTGTCAGTTAAACTAACGACTCAGAATCGAACCGGGTTTGTGGTCAAGAACCAGAAATTAGTGTATGGTGGGAGGGAATTGTCGAGTAGTGATTCGCTCGTACGTGATTATGATATTGCGAATGAGGATGTTTTTCATATTATGGTTAAGCTTACGGATTTACAGGCGATTAAGGTTAGGACTGTGTGTGGGAAGAAGCTAAGTTTCAAAGAGAGAGCGAAGAAGGTTAAGGGGTTAGGGTATGAGGAGGATCATGAGCTTATTTATGACGAATTATTGTTCAATGATATTATGAAGCATAATGACAATGGTGTGATCCTTTTGATTGTTAGGAAGTCGTCAAAGGTTAGGTTTAAGCCTGTGGGTAAGAGCTTCGAGTTATCAATTGATGCGTCTGATGTGATTGGTAAGAATTATGAATATGAATGTGACGGAGATAATGCGGGAGTGGAGAAGGACATTTTGGTGCCAGTTGTTGGGAATCCAAAGAGTGGTGTGCCAAAACCCGTATTGGATGTAATAGAGATGACTAAAAATGGGTTAGCTAATGGGCATTCGCCTATCATGTCGGCCGAGGGGTCAGGTGGGTCCTACCTTATGTTTGACTCGACTGGATCTGAGTATGTTTCTGTTTTTAAGCCGATCGATGAGGAGCCTAAGGCAGTGAACAACCCCCATGGACTACCTTTAACTTCAGATGGTGAAGGGTTGAAGAGGGGTACAAGAGTCGGGGAAGGAGCATTCAGGGAAGTCACGGCTTACCTGTTGGATCATCCAATTAGCGGGAGGCGTGTCATTTCTGGAGATGCAATTGGGTTTTCTGGGGTGCCACCTACTGGCATGGTCAAGTGCTTACATAATGGATTCAACCATCCTAATGGTATAAAGGATAAGTTTGGATCTCTGCAGAAGTTCATGAAGAACAATGGCAGCTGTAAGGATATCGGTCCTGGTGCTTTCCCGGTTGAGGAGGTACACAAGATCTCTGTTCTGGACATGAGGTTGGCCAATGCTGGTAGGCACTCTGGAAATATATTGTTTAGCAAAGACAGTGAAACTGGCCGAATTACCCTTATACCTATTGATCATGGGTACTGCTTGCCGGAGAGTGTAAGTACCCTTTCCTGCTTTTTGTTTCGTCTCTTTTTGCTGCTATTTACAAGTCAATGCTGTGATTGATTCTATGGGAGTCTGTTTGCCAACTGTTATGGACCTTGTCAATTATTCAATAATCACATATAAAGGTGGTTTTTTGTTGAATTGTGTTTCTGTGATTGCTTGGAACTTGTACATATAACATATGTAGTGGTTTTTTGTTGGTCTATTAGTTATAATTGTATAAAACTATAAATCTGTGTTAACGTCGCAGATTGTTTCCATTCTCCCGAATAGCGTATTTAATGCTTGTCCTATTATAATAGGAATAAAATTGTGTCATCGCTGGTAAATTTCTGCATGATTTTGTGATTTGTGCCTCGGAGCTTATTATGCTATGACTTCAATGTTTTTATTATCAAAAGACTTACTGAATTTAAATCTCTTTGCTGTACCCGCATCATATTCAACTCATCTTGACAAGAACATTGTGTGACCTCTATGTTCGGTCGTTTCTTGAACTTGTTCAAACTGTTGGTTTGATCATACATAGATTCATGGTTTCTAGTCCTTTTTTTATTTGGAGGTTGAATTCTTAGAAAAAGCTTCATGTTCTTGAAGATGCGTTAATTCATTGATTAATCCAACCAAGTTATCTCTTGTAAATATAGTTTGAAGATTGCACTTTTGACTGGCTCTACTGGCCACAAGCCAAGCAGCCATACTCTCCAGAGACCATTAACTACATCAAATCACTGGATGCCGAGGAAGACATAGCCCTTCTCAAGTTTTATGGGTGGGACATGCCTGTTGAAAGTGCGCGCACTCTGCGTATCTCCACCATGTTGCTTAAGAAAGGTGTGGAGAGAGGGCTGACGCCGTATGCAATTGGAAGCCTCATGTGTCGTGAGACTGTGAGGAAGGAATCCGTAATAGAGGAGGTTGTTCAAGAGGCAATGGATGATATCCTCCCAGGCACAAGTGAAACGACATTCATGGAAACAGTGTCCCGGATCATGGATCGTCGTCTTGATGAGATGTCGGGATAGTGAGGCCTGGCCATAAGTACATACATGTCCATACACTCGGTACATATGCATGAATGAATGGGGTAATAACTAATAATAGGGTCACCATTTATATTAGTCAAGTTATTTTCGTCAGTTTGGATTTCACCACGTCTGGGAGCCTATCAGCTTGTTGAGTCGGCTTTGTCAGACTAGTGTTATCTCTATCCTATCATTGTCGCGTTTTCTTAGTTTGTGTTCTGCCCAATAAAGTATACTTGAAGTAATCAGGTTACTAAGGTCAGACTTTCTTTATCCAGTGGTTGGTGTTCTGAAATCGGAATGCGCATCTAGAACGCTTAATGTTTGTGTATCTACAGTTTGCTGTTTCTGCGAACCTTTTTAGGCTTAATGTCTCCTGATCTCACTTTAATCGTCCAAATCTCAGGATCAATTTTGATTTGAGCAATCGACTTGAGGCTTTATCTATAACACGAGAAATGAAACGCTATGTTTTTACTTGTAAGTTGTATGATCGCGGTATTCTGATCTCTCATCTCTCAATTCTCTGGAAGAACATCTTTACCTATTTTGATCTCTCATCTCTCAATTCTCTGGAAGGATCCGAAACACTAGACTACAATTTCTTCCGCAACATACATTGAATACATCATGATTAATGCCACGCTTCGTAAAATAATGGCATAGTCCTAAATTACATCATAAGTCTACATAACAAACATTTCCCAAACTTTTTTTACACTTGCTAATGATCTTCTGATCATACAATCTCGAAAAAAATGACTAATCTGAATCGGAATTCACAGCAAGAAGCTTTGACTGATCAACAATTATACCCAAGAATGGATCCATCAGCAACACGAACACTAACCCGACACCTGGCAGAAACCTCAACATGATGAGAAAACACTTGAACAACCTTAACACTCCCAACCAAAGTCATTCTAGTCTCAAGCTCCATATTGGGCCCAGGCCCAACAACCGACCCACTATCCGCCACAGCCGAAACCCCCGCACCCTGCGCGGCGTCCCCAACAGGAAAAGACTTAACCAAAAAAGTAGCAGACACAAACTGTGTCCGACCCGCAGCAATAGTAGCAGCGGGAATATAAATTGACCCGACCGGGCCCGCAGAAGCTGAAATGAGCTGAAGTGAGCTGCCGTGATGCGAGAACGAATACCGATTAGGGTTACGGACCGCGGCGTATTGGATGAAGGTGAAGTTGGCGTCGGTGGTGTGGACGGTGAAGGAAGGGAACCGCATTGAGGTGACGGAAATGGTGGGGTCATGTGGACGGAAAAGGATGAAAATTGTGATAGCGGCGGCGAGGATGAGAGTTAGAAGGAAGGTTGTGGCTAGGATGCATGAGGCGAAGGATCGGGATCTTGGACGGTGGTGACGGTGGTGGTGGGGAGGTGGGTATGGGTAAGGGTAGTATTGGTATTCTGGTGGTGGTTGGTGTTGTTGTGGGGGTTGGTGCGGTGGTTGTTGTTGTGGTGGTGGTGGTGGTGGTGGGTGACGGGGGGGTTGGTGGGGAGGTGGGGACATTTGAGGAGTAGTGATGAAGAGAGGAGAAAGGGTGTGTGAGTGTGAAAGTGGGAAAAGAAGAGTGGAGAGAATTGAGATAACAAACAAATGTGCTAACAACAAGGTGTCAGAGTAAAGCAGACTAGTGGGACTCTACTGTGCATCACGAATTCTTGTTTAAGACGGTAGACGGGTATATTCCGTCTTAAAGTTAAGATACTAGAATGAGACGGCCAGACAAAAACAGAATGTCTAGCGAGTTAGAAAAAAGTTTGTCTTATCTATAATCTTACTGTACATACATACGCAGTATGTTAATATGGAATACAGAGTACATCACGAATTATTGTTTTTAGACGGTTTTAACTAAAGACGAAAAAATGTCGTCATAATAAAAAGTGATAATTTAAGGATAAAAAGTAACTAAAATTGTTACTTTCTAAGTAATGATAACCTTTTATCAGAAAATGTTTGAATTTTATCATAAACTGGTCACATTTTTTCCATCGTCATTTCGGACACCTAACGACTGAAATGAGAATTTGCTCAACACAAATTCTCATTATAGACGGAAGATATCCGTCTATAGTTATACACGGGCTAAATATTCACCCACTTTAAGCATAAGACAAGCAATAAGTTGCATGGTGGGGCCCAAAAATGTCACAACTTTATACATATTTAACTCGTCTTTTACTTTAGACGGATATATCCGTCTACCGTGAGACTAATTGTTTGCTCAATACTGAGTATTACTATGTATAGTGAATTTAATTATTGAGTGAGGCAATCTTTGAAGATTAGCATTAGGGATATTATATAGCTAAAGCAATCCTAGATTGGAATCACCTGAAAGATAAGCTACCTTGAGGGTTGAGGTAAATATGGAATTGGGGTTTGTCGCATCATCGATCGGTTTTTTTACTCGGACTTGAAGATTGGTGAACGAGATTGAGATACGGTCAAATAATAATGATAATGGATTTGAACTTAACGAATTTGAATTGCACTATTTAAGTCTCAAAAGTGTAGTAAAGGACTGAAGGCGGCACGTTCTGTGTGCTCCTTCCATCAAGCCGGAAAAGTGTGACCAATTCTAGTTTGTGGTCGATCATACCATCGCTTTTCATGCTCGGATAAGGCTGTATTAACTTGAATCAGTGTCAAAGCAAGAAGATCATCATCATTTTGAACAGCATTACACAAGTTCATTTAAGAAAGCATACACATTAGTACATTACACAGGAATCTGTCACAGATTCCCAACTTTTTTTCAAGAGATTAACATCTTTCTGGTACAATTGAAATTATTGCCGACAGACGGCCGACAGGAACTTGACCTTTTCTCTCTCTTGGGTAAAAGAGAAACAGACAAGTAACCGAGTTTTGAGCCTAAATCATAGCCGGTCAATTACAATGCACAAGAGAATGAGTGTTAGAAAATCTTAAACTAGAATACACTTATTCACATCGGCAACACAGTAATTTTTACATCAGACGAGTAACACTGTTATTTTGTCCCAGACAGGTGGACACGAGACGAGGGCACGTGGCTAGAGGTTCAAGTGCAAAGATTGGGAATACAGGCACCTCCATCAGGGTTATGCTGCTCCTTCCATATACGACCAGTGACACGTAACTTGAGTTCCTTGCGGTCCCCACCCGAGAAAAAAAGAGCCATGTTTCTCTGTATTATGAGACCATCATGGCTATCCCTAACCTTCCTATGGCTGTCTCTAACGCTTCTTGGCGTTCCTTCAAATATGAGTTTGCGTCCATAGCCCCCGACTTCAAGGCTGTAGCAATAGTTCCTCGCTTCCATCTCGTCCCCCATGAATCTCACGAACGCCATGTATACTGGTGCCATTCCAAGCTGAAATGCCTCAAAATGGAGGCAGAAATACTGTCCAAAGCAGTGGAAAACCTGGAAAAGGAAATCCATTAATACTGTGTACATCATCTGCATGAAGCCATGAATCAAGTGTACCTTGGAAGTATTTCTTTCATGACCACAGAGCAGAGAGAAACAGCTGTTTACAGAAGTGCGATTGTGAACCACATGCTAATTGTAACAACTATCCCTATAAAAGTTGCTTTCAGCGCCTAACATAAGTCATGGTACGATATAAATGTGTGTAGCTAATTCTACTTCATTAAAACGGTTTTAAGAGACTTTCTATTTCTGTGTTTTGGATAATAGAGATGGGTCGTGATCAGGGAAAAAGAAGGACAAAAGTGAACAGGCAACCAAATGCAATTACTCAGGCAGCTGTAATTACTCGTCAACTGATAGGGAAAACACTGGAGAACAATAAGAAAGGGGAACGAATGAAAGGATCCCTCTTGTTTTCCAATACCATTCCTTGCAAAAGTTACCAAGATAGTGAAATATTTACGATAAAAGGAGAGTGTTACAGATTTGTTTCCTGTAACAAACATATACCCTAAAGACAAGAAAAACACCTCTTGCAATGCAATGCACCACCGCTAACACAGCTGTAATTTGAAAACATTTATCAAATGCGTTAGTTCTTCAATTATTCTAGAGATACGAAATTTGAGTTGGTTATCCTTATTTGTGGTCTATGTTCCCCTTATTATGGCCTCTTGTTGAAAATACAAGACGATATGCAAATGTGCCTCTTTACCAAAGTTACTTCCAAATACACAGTATAGTACAATTTAAGTAGCAAAATTATTGGTAAAATTTTAGAAATACGGACTTTTGTACAAGGCGTCAAGAAACTGCTGCTAATGTACTGACGTATTTTGCTACAAAGTCGAGCACTAAAAATTTTTGAACAACTACTCCATATCAAAAAGTTAGGTTGATGAATGATAATAATGCTGGTTCTGCCCAGATATTCAGGATCATAAGGACGGAGGGGAGCAAGAAGAAACTTACAGTCAACATCCAAGTCGCGTTTTCCACCTCACGTGGATTAGACTTCACATAGCGATGGTTAAATGTACATCCAGAATGCATGTCGACCTTGTGGTCATCCCTTAAATGAGCCACAAGATAAGGGATGTCGCCAGTTACAGAGCACTCAGACCCAGCATATGGACAATTGTATGGCCTGAAGTTACATATTGCTTCGTGTTTCAGTTTGCTGTAGTAGGGGAGGATCTCTGGGCATCCAAGGGAATAGTATTTGCATGGAAGCTCGAGAGATTCAGCAACCTTCTCCAATGCTAGACATCTTATATCTCCGAGTTCTAATCTGCAGGTGGGGCATCGGTTTTGCACACGTGTTTTACAAGTCGAGCAAAGTGTGTGTCCATTTCGGCACTGCAAGAGTTTCAATTTGTCAGAAAAACTGGAACACCCAACTATTGTCTTTACACGTGATAAATATGAACTGGAACTCGATTAATGCTAACAATTTATCAATATATACAAGTCATGGAACTTTGGCAGGAGAGCATGACTGTAACTTCCTTACCTATGACCAGGGAGCACGAGGGCAGAGTTAAACTTAAGATACTGAGAGTTAAGACAATATTACACATGTCATCAATGCAAACAGAATACTACAGCCAGGGCAACTGTGGTACAACTCAACCAACACAATCGAAGGACCAAATCGTGAGCGGAGTAACAATTAACCATGAAAACAGCATGTGAATAATGATATCTTCCACAAGTAATTAATTCAAAACTAGTGACTTTCAAGCAATAAAATTGCTTACTAATTCAACCAGTGATTTGATTCCTTCATCCCTTCCTTTAATTTTTGTCGATTGATTCAGATCATTTTTCGTAATTTCATCAGTACTTCACTCTAATTACCCAGTACTTCCAAGTTCCAGCCTTCCAGGCAACAAACACCAATTTCCCACAAAGCCATCAACCTACAACGCTACCACATCTCTCCCTCCGTCTATACTGTAACCCATTTTGATCCGCCTCAAACCGAAGGACGAAGAACATTGCCTATACTTCTATAATCAATCAATCAACAACAACAACAACATTACCCCATTGCCTCAATGGCTCCCGCAAATTGCGGGGTAAGGGGGTCGGATGTACGCAGCCTTACCCTTGTGTTAGCAACACAAAGAGGCTGTTTCCGAATGACCCAAGATGAAAATTGCGTCGAGAACTGCATTGATTTATTCCATTATAATCCATGACCAGCCACTTCTATAATCAATCAACTCAGCATTTTTCGAAAGAAACCAATCATATTTAAAGTCTAGATTTCCATAATCTAATCAATCTCACAAGGAACTATCACCAACAATAAAAGACTCAGTAAACTGATCAACACAAGTAATAGAGCCAAAACCCCAAAAAGATTGTAAATTTAGTGATACAGGTGACTTAACAACAACATTACCCAATGCCTCCCGCGAAAAGGCGGGGTAAGGGATTGGAAGTACCCAAATTTACTCCTATGTTAACATAAAGAGGTGGTTTCCGAATGACCCAAGATGAAATGACTTACTCTCTTAGTAATTTCACAGCACTCTCCTACTCACCAATACACAATTAACCCTAGAATCAGAAATCTTTACACAATTTCAAATTTTATACTAAGCATGATTCACAAACAACAAGATCCATACTAAAAAGCTGGAAATACTCACATCATACAACAATCACATACAATATACAAACCCATAATAGTGCAACCGCTATGAAACAATTTCGATTCATGTCAGCCGAACCCAAATAAATACAAAAATATCAAAATTAAACTCAAATAAAAAACCAAAAATTTAAAAAAAAAAAAAAAAATTCAACCTGGTGAATAGGAGGGTACATAGAATTAGTACAAACGGGACATTCAAGAAGTTCATGAACACTAGTTGATGGGGGAATATTATTATTTCCTGCATCAATATTATTACTATTATTATTTGTTGAATATGATTTTGAATTTGATGGAGAAAATTGATGATGAATATTATGACGATGATGATGATGATGTTGAATCACTTCATCTTCATCCATATCTATGGATGATGATACACATTCAATACTATCCATATCCATTATTTCAAGCTATTTTTGAATGAAATATTATATTAATAAAAAATTCAATTATTGCCCAGATCAAGAACCCCACTTGGGATTTCCCCCAAATTATAAAGATTTGAAATTTATATGATTTGGGTAGATGGGTAGTTAGATGGATGGATACACTGTCTGGAGATTGTGAAAGGGGAAAAGAAAGAACCCTAATTTTTCCAATTTCACAGTTGAGAGTGGAAGGGGGTTTACTTAATTGGGTAACTGCGGGCGTGTTTTTGTAGCAAATTCTGTAATTGGGAATAATATGAGTGACGAATAATTTACACTCATCATGTACTCCACAATATCTACAACTGCCAAACGGGTCAATCGATTTGGGGTTGGTCGGCTTTTTGATTTGAATCATTTTGAATTAGATTGTTTTGTGTAAGTTTCTCTTACGACGGGTATATCCGTCTTAAGAATAAATGGGTCAAGTGATGTGCCACATGTTGACAAACAGTTTGTATTTCCCCATGCATTAAATCTTTGTCTTATTCATCTCATATGGGTATACTTGATCCGTCTTAAACTTAAGACGGATATCGCTGTCTTAAATAGTAAGAATTTGTGGATTGTTTTTGATGTAGTATTATCTTTTCTGTATAAACTACTGTCTGACAGGTCATTAACTAAGTACGCTCCAATAAATATTGAGTCGGATCATATAAAGATAGGTCAATTTAAATTATTAGTCAAATTTGGGTGTTGGTCAAGCACTCACATTGAGTTAGTTTTTAGTAGTATCGGATATTTTTTTTTCGGTTACGAGTTTGGAATAATTTTTTTCCTCTTTTTGAAAGTAAAGATTTTGTAAAAATGATGATTTAAAAAAAAAAAAAAAAAAAAAAAAGACACCACTTTATAAATTTGTAGTTCAGAAAAGTTTATTCAGCCAAAAGAATTTAACGAGGCATAACTCTTGGCCCAAATTCAGAATAATAAGAATTAACTGAGACGGAGGAGTATAATATATACTCCGTATGACAATTGTGGACTGTCATCCAATATTTCTACATATTTATGATAACTTTTAGGTCGATATTTAATGAAGTACAGTGACATTCTTCTAATTCCTACCCCATCATCTTGTAGAGGGACAATCGGGTCACTCAGGTACGTGACGGGTCGGGGCAAAGCAGGTCGAGTCAAATCGAGTTCTGGTTTTGCCGGGTTAGTGACGGGTTTGGGTCGATTGGAGTTCATGTCGGCTCATCTTCGGGTCAGGTAATTCATGGGTGGCAGGTCGGGTTATCAGCGGGTCAATACCAGATCACGTTATCAACATATATTTCATCTTATTTATTTAGTTTTTGATGGGTAATTTTATGTTTAAACATTGGTTAGATGTATTAATTCTAGTTTTAAGGGAAAATAATTTGGTCAATTTGGTCTTAGTTAGTACATTATTATTATAGTTCATTATCAGATCATCCATCGTGTTGAGTCAATATCGGGTCACAGTTCGGGCTGAGTCGGTTCGGGTTGGATAAAGAATGCTGCAATTGGTTATCGATTCAGGTCGGTTTCGATTTGCCCAATTTTCAGGTTCTATCGGACCGAGTTCTGAATGCGGGTCGAATTTCTGGAATCGGGCCAGCTTTTACCAACTCTACCGTGTTGTACCACCATTCATGAGGTTGGTCAAATTGAGACTTAAGCAGAATCATGTGTTGAGTAGAGGTCACGTGAAGTCGATTATAATTGATTATTGAAAAAAAAAAATATAGTGTTTACAAAATACTATTACTAGTCCAATTAAATTAATCTATGCTTTAAAGTCTTGTTCTGTGATTCTTGTTGGTTAAGTGGCCTCCTTTTGTGTTTAAGGAACAACAATAGCTTTATCACCATTATGTCACACTAGTGACGCATTTAAGGGTAATGTCCTTAAGGATTTGTTGTGCATCCGCATCATACAAAGAGCCCCGTTGAAGCAACTTGTCAAAGTGCCAAACATTCCTTTAGTAACTTTGTTGTCTTTAAGTAGCTAGATGAATTGAAAATGTCTTCGTAATTAAGAAGAAGGTATATTGATATGACAAAAGTCTCCGGGCTCTAATCGGATAAACTTAATCGATCGTGTGTGTCAAGAAACCATCTCAACCAAAAGCTTGCTAGTGGTTGAAGTAAGCTTGATTCGTTTTATACTCTAACACTCCCCTCACACGAAGGCCCATTTTTTGGGCTTGAAGTGTGGGTGCGAAGCGGGATTCTCTTCACGTTCGATTATCCACTTTTTTTAGAATGGAGGGGGGTGGGATTCGAACCCGTGACCTTTGGTCACCTGGCTCTGATACCATGTCAAGAAACCATCTCAACCAAAAGCTTAAGCTAGTGGTTGAAGTTCCTTGATTCGTTTTATACTCTAACACCGTCAGCTTAAGAATTAAAGGAGATAGTATAAAATCATTCATGACCTCGAACTCCCATCAACTTAAACTTCTGATTGAAATGATTACAATGATGTTTTGACGAATTTAGTACATGACCTAAACAAGACTTACTATCGATGTTTGTTTTGGCTTATATTAAGATTATACCATCGGTTCATTTTCAGGTTGTGTGTTGATCAATTTTGACCGCATAGCATAGAATTTAGAAAACGTATGTTTTTGGCCTAAATTACTCGGTTACTATTTATTGGGGTAACTCGACATTGGGCTTCGTTCTAGTTTATATATACGAAGTGCCAGTAGTCTCGTGCCGCCAACCCATGAAATGATACGATATAATTTATTTATTTTTGGTTTTACGAAGCGCGCACATAGTCGCATTACAATAGAGGGGACGGGGGATTCGAACCTGGGACCTATTGTCCACAATACCTCCGTCTTAACCACTAGACTAAAACATCTTCGGTGATACAATATAGTGACAAGAGATAGTGACAAGAGAGAACAAATGAAACTTTTCCAATTACGGAGTAATAATAACTTTCTTCAATCCTCGTTTCTTCTTACAAGATTGACAACAGAAAATTTCAGTATCACGCTCTTACATGCATTTTAAATTTTCTTTATTACATAAAACTTATATAACACATGTGAAACAACGCTATATTCACATTCCAGTTACTTAACAAGATAATTCACGACACATAAAACACTTCCGACTTAAAACCGACCTCAAAGGTACAAATGATGAGCAAGCCTAGGCTTAGCCAAAGCCCAAAGAGGCAAAGCCTTAGGCATAGTCATCCCATAAACTTCAACAGTATCAATCTCTTCATTCTTCATACCATAAGGTGGCTCCCAATCAAATGCATGAAAAAGCCTAGCTAAACCCATCAACACAAACACAACACCAAGTGGTGCACCCGGACACCGCCTTTTCCCTGCACTAAACGGCAATATCTTAAAATCCGACCCATGACTAATCTCAACTCGTCCCACCCCATCAACCGGCCAATGTCGCTCTGGATAGAATTCATCGACATTATCCCACACATTAGGGTTACGTCCTAACCCGTGTGTGTTGATGAAAACACGAGTCCCTGCAGGAATATCGTACCCATTGATTTTTGTAGGTCGGGTTGATTCGTGTGGGATTAAGAGGGGTCCTGCAGGGTGCATTCGGAATGTTTCACGTACGACACAGCGTAAGTAGGTGAGTTGGGTTAGGTCTGATTCTTGGACCATTCTGTTTGGTCCTACTACCGTGTCTAGCTCGGCTTGGATTTTTTTTAAGACTCTTGGATGTTTTATTACTTCTGCCATTGCCCATTCGTTTGTCACGGCCGAGGTGTCTGTTGCCGCGGCTATCATGTCCTGCATAGAAGTACCTCTATATCAGTACCATTGGTCCGAGTAAGATCGTTATACAACATACAACGACTATACAAGTTATTGTAAGGTGTAATACATGTACAATCCTCTATAATACTAAGAAAATAAAAAAGTTAGAAATTTTTCCGCCTAAAAGTATCAAGCTAGAAGTTGGGCCTAATTTGTTAGAGGTTAATCTAGATTTATTTTGGGTATAACATGGGAGGTTTTATGATTGAGTCTAATACATTTTAATCTATTATTATCACATTTTTCACATGTATATATGTATCTTAATTAATACTGTATAATATTAAAATAATTATATAATTTTTTCATAATGTTAAATTAATGTCTATTCCGTACATTTTATTTTTTTTATATTAGTTACTTCGTACTATAATAAAATTACAATAATTCACTGGAAAATTTTATATAGATTAAAAAAAATCATAAGTTGTTTTAGGTGCTGTTTGGCCTAGTTTATGTGAAATAGCTTTTACTTTCTAAAATGAGTTTTTTCATAAACTACTTTTTGAAAAAGTTGTGGTTGTTTGGCCTAACTTTTATAAAAGTAGTTTCTTAACAAATTGATGTGTTTGGCCTAATTACTTTTATTCGACTTTTTTGATTTTTTTGTTTACTATATAATCTGGGTCTGCGTTACACTTGTCAAACTTTTCACCTTTAAGCGTATTTTTTCTAATAAAAATTATGTAATGTCATAGTTACAACCGCAATTTTATACTGTGTAATACTCATAATTATGATATTCATAGCTGATGTTATCTCCTCGATTAGAAAGTTGCAATATCAACTTATTATGTTGCAAGATGATGAAACTCACCTACAAATATAATCAATTAGTCAAACTATAAACAAAAGCATTAAGCATTTATATTGGTGGGTACTTGAACTACAAAACAATTACTACGTACTTAGCCAAAGAAAAAAATAATTTTAAAATAAGACTGTCTTTTAGTTTTATTCTATGTGATATTACTTTTATAAGTCAAACATTCAATTTTTACATATAAAGGATCGTCTCACACTAAAAGGCGGTCTTATACATTATTGAAAGGGTCGTCTCATACTATTTTCATCTCAAATCGTAAATTATTTTTCCTTTTTATATAATTAATATTGAGCTTATATTTAAAAAATACCATAAACCCAAATCATAAGCAATATACGGAGTACATAGCAATAATCAATGCCCACATGACTTAAAAAACTTACAATTAAAAGCAGCCGATTAACAAAAAAATAGGCAATAATAGAGTGAAAAATATTACAATTATAGAGTACAAAAAATAAAAAAACCAAAACAATTGCCCATCTAGTAGAGATTGTGAGAAGTAGAAGTAGAAGTAGGTATTTGCAGCTTCTGCTTTTAGTGGCTTTTTTTTAAGTTTTAACTTTTCAAAAGTTTACATCCATCTAATTTATAGTGTTTGGCCTAATTTCAATTTTTTTTTCAATTGTAAAAGCACTTGTAAATCTTGGCCAAACAGCACCTTAGTTACATTAACAACTTTTTTTTTCACAAAAATAGTTTTAGTTAAAGTGTCAAATTTATTCCTGGTAAGATTGTCAAATTTTATCTATTCTATCTCATAATACTACAAGTCCATAATTATAAATGTTAAAGAAAAAAGGGCATTTAAATTTTAATTTTTAAATAGTTAAATTATCGAACAATACAGCCTAAAAAAAACCGTGAAATTTCGAGTGCGCTTACCTGAATTAGAGCTTTGATTTCAATATCATCCATATGTTCCTTCCCATCTTCACCAGGCAAAGACAACAAAACATCAACAAAATCCATTTCACCATCTTGTCCACCACCAACACTATCCCTAATCTCTTTAGCCTTCCTATGTTCTTCAAGTATCCTACTATGAAAATCATCAACTCTTTTCTCAACTTCCCTCATTCTCTTTTCACATCGAAACGGGTCGACCCATCTCCAAAATGGTAAATAATCACCCAAATAAATCAAGCCCAATAACCAAAACAACTCATGTGTTATATACAAAAACTCTAAGGCTTCTTGTGGCCCAGCATTTCCTCCACCAAAATATTGTTTCCCTAACAACATTCTTGTCACATTATTCATAGAAAATGCACCCAAAACTTCCCTTAAGTTAACGGGCTTATCCGATTCGGATCTAGCCCAAACATCTTGGATCAAATGTTGGGCCTCTTCGGCCCGATGTTTTGAAAATAATTCAAGTCTTTTAGTTGTTAGTAAATTCTCCATACAAATTCTTCTCATTTTCTTCCATTTTGGGCCCATTGGGGCCAAGGCCACGTCTTCGCAATTGTAGGCTAAGTGGACCGAGGCTAGGGTCCGTGGACGAGAGGAAAATACCTCGTCTTGTCGGACTAGGATCTCTCGGATTATATCCGGGTCATTTGTTGTTATTGCGTCCACACTACCGAGTTTTAAGTAGACTAATGGGCCGTATTTTTCACAGAAAGAGGCTAGGTCACGGTGAGGATTTGGGCCTAGTTGAAGTAGGTTTCCAACTATGGGCCATCGCCGTGGGCCGGGAGCTAGGTTTTTCGGGTTGGGTGGTTGGGTATAGTACTTGGTTAGCCATGGATATAAGATCTTGGCAATAAAAAATGAGCAAAGGAATATTGTTATTAGAGTGGTAAACTCCATAAGATTTTTTTTTAAAATTAATTTGTTATAATTAATCAATCACAATTTACCTAGGAAATAAAATGAATTGAAAAAGAGTAATTATTGGCTAATAAACTTGCTTGATTATGGTATGCATGCCAAGTTGATGAGTGAACTAACAATCTTTTCTCCTGCAAAAAAAAGTAGGTAACATATTAACATGTATTATGTGCTTACATATCAAAGGTAGATGAAAGTAGTCAAGTACATGAAATAAACATTCACACACAATAATAACGATAAGAATCAAAGTAATATCGATATACAGAGTATAAGGTTAAGAGGTTTACTAATTTGGCTACGTTAATCCTTCGGGTATACTACGATTTTATTGATCACTCTTAAATGAAAAGTAAAATAAGAAATATATTGACTAGTAAAAAAGAGAATTAATTCACTTTTATTATCACTCTTATAAGTATTTGAGGTGAGAATTGAAGAGATGATGAGAACTAAGCAACTTCATGTCCTTTATAGTAAAAAAAAAAGGAGCCCCCTTCTTGTTGTCTACTTGTCTACATAAGTATCCACAATTTCCACATGTATACAGAAGAACTGTAGAAGTCTCCCTTTGGATGACAAATCCGTCAAGATGAAAATGAGTCAAATATACTCTCACTTGTATATATAAGACAACCTTTTATTAATCCCTAAGAGGCATTCCCTTTACAACTAACTACCACACGTGATCTTTTTTAAGTTTAAGAGAAATATTACCGTCTTAAACAAAAATTTGTGTCTGGACAACTACCGTTAACATAATGTGCATACCTTTCGAACATAAATTATTATAGTCTGAGATTTTTTAGCATATTGGAAAAGATAATTTTGTAGGGAGTATTTTTATTAGGTCGAGTTAATTTTGTAATATATGTACGTAAATTATTAGTCCGAGATTTTTTAGCGATCATATGTATCAGATACAATCCAATATTATATGTACAATGTATACATCCGAGTTAATTTTGTAATATATGTACGTAAATTATTATAGTCCGAGATTTTTGAACAAAAGTAAAGATACATCTTGATCGAAATTATTTTTACTAAAAAAAAGACATTAGTCATGGTGAAAATGTATTTTTGGTTCGAGTTAAAAATTCTTTTATAAGACCGTCTTATATGAAAGTTACCCGGAGTTCTTTCTAATAAAGATACTCTATTGTTTTACAAATTTCTAGTGCATGTCCGTTTTACACAAGAATTCTATATAACTTGTTGATTTTGAGTTTCCTAAGAATAAGATAATACTACCGAGCCTTAAGTAGACTAATGGGCCGTATTTTTCACAGAAAGAGGCTAGATCACGGTGAGGATTTGGGCCTAGTTGAAGTAGGTTTCCAACTATGGGCCATCGCCGTGGACCGGGAGCTAGGTTTTTCGGGTTGGGTGGTTGGGTATAGTACTTGGTTAGCCATGGATATAAGATCTTGATAACAAAAATTGAGCAAAGGAATATTGTTATTAGAGTGGTAAACTCCATAAGATTTTTTTTTTTAAAATTAATTTGTTATAATTAATCAATCACAATTTCCCTAGGAAATAAAATGAATTGAAAAAGAGTAATTATTAAGGCTAATAAACTTGCTTGATTATGGTATGCATGCCAAGTTGATGACTGAACTAACAATCTTTTCTCCTGCAAAAAAAAAGTAGGTAACAATATTAACATGTATTATGTGCTTACATATCAAAGGTAGATGAAAGTAGATGACATACATAAGTAATAAACTTTCGCGCACAAGAATTAAAGTAATATCGAGATATACTCCGTATAAGTTTAAAGAGATTTACCAATTTGGCTAATTTATTTTCAGTTGTACTACGATTTTATTGATCGCTCTTAAATAAAAGTTACGATAGGAAATATATCGAGTACAAAAGAAATGAAGAGATTATGAGAACGAAGCAACTTCAGGTCCTTTATAGTAAAGTTTGGCACCTTCTTGTTGTCTAGTTTGCATTTTCCACATGCAAATTATATGCGCCGATAAGTTTGCTACCAGTCTTTTCTCAAAGAATTAATTGCTCTGCAGTCTAAATTACACTTCACATAAATCACATACATAAAGCCTGTTTTTTTGGATCAAACTTATCTCGATCTCGAATCGATTCAACTTATAGGATCTCGAATCGAATCGAATCAACTTATAGAATCGAATCAACTTATTGGATCGAATCGAATCGAACTTATAGGATTCGAATCGAATCGAACTTATAGGATTCGAATCGAACTTATAGGATTCGAATCGAATCGAACTAAACTTATAGGATCAAGTGAACTTAAATTAAGTGAGGTATAGGATTCGAATCAACTTATAGGATCGAATCGAATCGAATCAACTTATAGGATTCGAATTGAACTTATAAGATCGAATCGAATCAACTTATAGGATTCGAATCGAATCAACTTATAGAATCCGAATCAACTTATAGGATCGAATCGAATCGAATCAACTTATAGGATCTGAAGTGAACTTATATTAAGTGACTTTAAGTCCAAAAGAACAGGGCCATAGAGTATTTGTCAACAAAAGATAACTACAGTTAACATAATTAATGTGTATATATAACTTCCATTCAAATATGATGTTACAAAACACGTTTCTATTAACAGATTCTTGTTTTATTATCCGTTTTAAGTTTAAAACGATTCAAATACATATCAAATCACATGACAAATTGCCTAGAAAATGCCAAAAAAACTTGTCTTTATTATCACCATATGATAATATTTAATCCGTTTTAAGATTATTTAAGACGGATAATCCGTTGTAAGGAGTTTTATATACTCTTTTCGTGCTAAACATTTATTTATTTTTATTAATTAAATATACGAAAATATCTCTTGGGAGGAATATAAAGGGAAAATAAATGATAGGAATAATAAAAGGAGTATAGTATCTTATGTAAATACTTATAGTCCGAGGTTTTCCAACATATATTGGATATTTACATTGTATTGTATTGGATGTATACTGATTGTATATATTGTGAAGTGAGCACAAAATTACCTATAGTAAGTAGATTATACAATCAGTTGTATACAATCAGTTGTACTGTTTGTATAGAATAAAACTCGAGCTTTATAATGTGTTTATTTGAGCTTAAACCTACAAATTACGGGCTTTATTTAAAAGAATCTAAGTTTAAAAATACGTAACTTAAAAAATTATAATAAAACTCAAAAATAAAATATATGAGCTCAATTAGATTTTAATTTTTGACATTAAAAAATTAAAATATAAATAAAAAATTATAAAAGCTCAAAAAAATACATATATACTCAGTTAAATTGGTTATAATTGTTCTATACTCTTATATAACCAGTTATATAATAGTATTTGTGATTATCTGAAGGGTTTCATGTATATGTGGTTTGATGCAATGCACTTAGGAAAACATCTATCTCGATCACCTAACTTCCTTGTACATTTTTTTTGTTGAATGAATGCTCTTCAAACTTCTCTCAACATAATTTCTACGGAAATTAACACGGAAAATTGTGAAAATTTCACATATATAAACGTTTTTTACGTTGAAGAAAATTAAGAGAATAATCTATTTTCTAAATTAAGGAGTTATTTCTCTATTATTAATTGATTTTAGGATAAAACGTCCTTAAATTTGTGAAGTGGATAATCTTTTCTTCTTAATGGCACGATCTACACTCATGTACGAATTTTAAAAAATACTTAACTTAAAAAATTATAATGAAACTGAAAAATAATATACATGAGCTCAATTAGATTTCAATTTTTAACATTAAAAAATTAAAATATAAATCAAAAATTATAAAAGCTCGAAAAAAATACATATAAACTCAGTTAAATTGATTATAGTTGTACAATGCTCTTATACAAGTTATTATATACTACTCCCTCCAATTTCATTTATTGTTCTTCTTTCCCTTTTCATCCATTTTCCTTATTGTTCCCTCTTTCCTTTTTTTGACAATTTTGTGTGGTCCAAAATCAATTTGATGTGGGGTCATGTGTATTGTGTGGTCCAAATTAATTCTTTTATTTCTTATTCCAAAAAAAAAAGGGAACAATAAATGAAATTGGAGGGAGTAGTATTTGTGATTATCTTGAAGGGTTTCATGTATATGTTGTTTGGTGCGATGCATTTAGGAAAACATCTCGATCACCTAACTTCCTTCAGTCCTTGTACATCTTTTTGTTGAATTCCCCTCAAACTTCTCTCAACATTATTTCTACTGAAACTGACACGGAAAATTGTGAAAATTTCACATATATAAAGGTCTTTTACGTTGAAGAAAATTAAGAGAATAATCTATTTTATAAATTAAGGAGTTATTCTCTGTTATCAATTGATTTTAGGATAAAACGTCCTTAAATTTGTGAAGTGGATGATCTCTTCTTCTTAATGGCACGGTCTACACTCATGTACGAATTTTAAAAAATCTATATAAATATAAATAAAATAAAATAACTGACACCATATACTTCATCAAAGCTCTTCAACATCAACCAAAGGTTAGTTTTGGCAATAAAAATAAAGATTGATACTTCTTATTTGGCCTCTCCTACACTGGTGTCTCCTTCCCAAAATAACTCGTACTATTATATTTCGTGGACACTTATAAAGATGATTTTTCATTTTTTCACCTGTAGGACATAAGTTTGCACCCTAACAATCCTCCCCTCAAATCAAGGACCATCATCTTAACTCGGACATTAACCTTCATGGAGAAATCGAAACTCCTCTTATTGTGCAACCCAAGCCAATTTCTAGGCACTCCAAACATCACCAAGTCATGATAATCACCCCTTAACCGACACACCTTAATTACTACCTAGCCATGTGTGCATCACATTTCACCGCCTGGTTATGTGAGTGCTCTCACATGCTTTTCTGGTCTTGCATGCATGTCCATGTGTCTCTACTTGGGATTGTACGTGCTTGGAGCTGTAAATGATCTAAGCCAGCTCGTTGATCCCTCATAATCGGCTCGGTCAAAGCTCAGCTTGTGCTCGGTCAAACCGGGCTCGAGCCCGAGCCCACCCGTGCTCAAGCTCAGATCGGCTCGTTTACAACCCCGTACGTACTACATATGCATATCAAACTTCCTCTCCCTCCAATATACCCCTAAATTTGGTCCGCACTTAAGCAAAAATCCTAGAACACAATGATATTTGACATCAAACTTGAAAATAAACTATTAAATTACCTGTGACACCGAACTTGATAAGACTCCACCTGATCAACAATTCTAATACACAAACGTGTTTGTAACATCCCACAAAATAAACCTATGGCGCCTTTGATCCATTTTGCCTTGGACTAGGCTTGCTCAAGGCTCCTTGCCACCTTACAGTCTTGACTCAATGTTTCACCAATATATTATCCATGGACCCAAGCTAAGATCTCACCAACATTTTATCCATGGACCCAAGTATTAGTAAATATTAGGGTTAATTCATATGAATACTCCATACTATTACCCATCTTCTCAAAATAATATGAACAATGTTTTAACTTAAAATAAACTCAACTTTGTATACCCTCTTCTCAAAATAGAATCGCCTAAATTTTGACCTGTTATATCAGGTAATAGGTGACGTGTTGCTGACGTGGCATTAATAATAATAATAATAATAATAATAATCCCCTTCAGACTTCAGTGATGTTTGATTTCCGAAAAGGGGGAAAAAATTAGAATCAATCTAATTTTTGGCAAACTTACTTCCTTCAGTTACAAATTTGTTCACGAATCACTCAAACAATGCCGACTAGAAATGCTTGATCATCTAATCGATCTCCGGCGATAATTATTGATTTCTCTTAGGATTTCGCGCTCGTGAATTCCAGATTATTATTTCTGGGGATTTTGTGAAGATAAGATATTAATCTTATCATATTTGCATTGGATTCTTCATTTTCTCCATCATCAATGGACAACGATCAAGAACCTTCAACAAGACCTCCAACACCTTCAACTACGACGTCGTCTAATTCGATGGAGAAGGAAGCAGTAGAGCCGCCGCAACATGTGGAAGGGCTGCTCGCGTCGTCGTACACAGTGGTGAACTCGGTGATAGAGAAGAAAGAGGATGAAACGGAATGATGTTTTGATCCGAGGATTTTGATGGTATATTGGGGGTCATATGGGGGGGGGGGGCGATGATGTTTGATTTTGGTAACGATGGTGGTGGTGGTGAGTGAAAGGTAGATGGTGGTGGCGGTGGTTGAGTGGTTCACTGATTCTGGGTAAGTGATTTTGGTGAAGAAAATTAAGTAATGGGGTGGGATTGTTTTTTATTTTTTTGGTGAAGTAATGGGGTGGGATTGTTAATCGAGGTCATTATGTTAATCCTTGTTTTAGATATTTTTTTTAAGAGATGACCTGACTAGCAGGTAGTGGGTTATCGGGTGTATTATGAGAAGATAAGGTTAATAGATCGTTTTATTGTGAGATTAATTGAAGTTGAGAGTAATATAAGAATACCACCTATAGTTCGGAGTATTGTTGTTAAATAACCCTAAATATTATTAGAAGATTGTACGGGGTGAAGGGAGGACTTTTGGTTTTCAGATTTCTCTTCTCCGGGCATCTTGGCGTGAGGCTAGTCCGGATTTGAGAGGCGACGCTTTGTGTTGCCGTGGCGAAATCACAAAGGATGAGACCTGGTTACTGATACCATGAAAGTGTATGAATCCCTGATTAGGGTTGCATATCATAGATGATTAAATAGGTACATTGTACAAGAGGTTACCTAATTACATGGAGAGAATATCTCTAAATAAGTTAATATCCTAACTAAGGAAATACATGATAAATATAAAGATATATACAATCTTCTAATAATATTTACTAATACCAAGATCTACAAAATAGATTGCCAGATCGAGCCCACGCGTTTGTGACTTGCAAATGCTATTTATTCCCCTTTTCAAGCTCCGCCATTTGTACATTATTATATAATTAAGGCCAAGGCCCAAGTTGTGTACCTTACACTTTGTTACAATTTGTTATGCCCAAGTGCCGAAACGTTGATACTTCTCATTGAGCCTTTGTTACGTTAGTTTCCACAGCCCATAATAATGTTAGACCTTTCAAGTAGAAACCCTGAATATTTGGTGGATATTTATCTTATATTCTTTCATCTTTATATCACTGATGTATGACATGAGCTTGCTCCTTAACAATTTATTCTATAATACAATAAAATTGCTTTTTTATCATAGAGAATGTAAGAGTTAGATATTTTTCTATGCTTTTTTGGTTTAGGGAATACCCCATGAAGTTCCAATTATAAACTAAGAGTTGGCAAAGAAAACGTGCAAAGGTCCTATGGTCTAGCGGTTAGGACACTGGACTCTGAATCCAGTAGCCCGAGTTCAATTCTCGGTAGGACCTTCTTTTTTCCACTTTTTTCATTTCTCCCTCCCAAATTTCCCCCCAAACCCTTCCTATTTCCTCCTCTCTCACTCCCAAACCCCATAAAACAATCTCTCCCATTTTTCCAAACACACAAAACACAATGGAATTGAACTCCAACAATTCCTCTCAAATCCGCAACACTGTCATAGACATCCTAAACTCCTCCGACCTCGACTCCGTCACCGAACAACATGTCCGCAATTTAGCCGCCGATAAACTTAACCTTGACCTCTCCGACCTTCCGCATAAGATCCTCATCCGTCAAATTATCGAGTCTTTTTTACTCCAACACGACCCCGCCGTCGCTACCGATACCGCTTTAGTCCCGCCAGAAGAAGAAATCGATGTTAAACCCGTTATTGCGGATTCGTGTCGAGTCATTTGTAAGGTGACGCCTTTATTTTACTCCCTCCGTCCCAATCATTTGTTTATTATTTTTTTTATTACTCTCTCGCCTTATTTACTTTTTGCCTGCCCTGTCCCGATTATTTGTTTACCTTTGTTTTAAATAGTTTTCGTCCCAATTATTTTGACTAAAGCCGGATAATTTATGATTGCATTTGTTTATTTTCTTTGGGAAGGGTATTTTAATCGAAGGTAAACAAATGATTGAGAATTTGTAACGGAGGGAGGAATGAGATAGGGTTTGAACTTTGAAGATTGCGGTTGGAATTTATAAATTTGTACTCCCTCCGTCCCAGTCATTTGTGTACCTTTGATTAAAATAACTCTTGTAAAGAATAAAAGTAAAGAAATGAATGAGACGGAGTGAGTAATTAGACAGTGTTTGCAGGCAGCAGCTAGTGAATATTGCTGTTGAAGGCTTTTAATGTTAACTACATATGATCTGCATTATGCAATGCTGAAAGATTGCTGCTTTTTTCGGAAGTTTGAACATTTAATCGAAAAGTTGTCTCTTTTTTGTTTTGTTATATTGAAGAAGTAGAGTAAATGCAGGAATAATTTCGTTAACATACCTGTTACAGAATTAGTTAATGTGTATTTTAATCAAATGTAAACAAATGATTAGGACCGATAGGATTGTAGTGTTGCCAGCTACTGAATTGCAGTTGAAAGTAGTATTTCATGTTAAAATTACGGAGTATATGATCTGTAATGCTGAAAGATTGCTGCTTTTTTTAGAAGTATGAAAATTAATCGAAAAGTGGCTCTTTTTTGCTTTGTTATATTGAAGAAGTAGAGTAAATGCAGGAATAATTTCGTTACCGTTATCTTACTTCTTACAGAATTAGTTGATGTGTGTTTGTATACCTGCATTGTCTCACTTCAGTAATATTCGATGTTTGTAGCTGTCACAAAAGAGAGACGTGTCTGTTCGAACTTCGGGAGGGAAAACTGTTGTCTCAATTGGAGAATCGTTCTTCAAGGATGGGAAGCAGATCCTTACACCTAAATGTAACTACATGCTTAGATTTTTATTTATTTTTTTTGACTGCAAATTTTAATTTTACTGTGATGTTTAGAACTGCTGAATTTTTCTTGCTCATAAGTCTAACGATAGCGTATAGCTATATCAGAACATAGAAGTAATCACAGTGAACCTGTAACTCCTGAGCGATCCTTATGCATTCTATGTTCATCGGTTTCCTTGTTCTTTTAGCGGTTCCACGTTCACCAGCTTGCAAGTATGTAACTCTGTAAACAGATAAAACATCAAATCACGAATGTAACTCCTGCCTTGTATTGTATCATGGTGGGTACTACATTACTAAAAGGCAATTTTTCCCTTGGTTGCATGTTTTTCGCTCTTTTAGTCCAGCGTTTTCTTGCTTAGCTTCTTTTTCTCTCTTTCTTTTTTTTTTTCCGGATTCACGTGTACCATCTCATATGGATGAAATGGGAAAAAAATCCAAGTGGTGAATGTACATGTTTCAAACTAAATTGGGTTTAGCCAGAAAGATACTCCCTCTATCCCGGTCAATTGTTGTCCTTTGGTTTTGGCACAAAGACCAAGAAAATGGAAGGGGGCCAATTATTAGATGACAAGTGAACCAAATTGAGTGTGAATGATCAAATTGCTCATCAAATACAATCCTAAAATAGAAAGGACAACAATTGACTGAGACACCCAAAAATGGAATAGGACAACAAATGACCGGGACGGAGGGAATAAGATACATTACTTGTCAACAATTTGTAGGATTTAATTTTATTGTTGCATCATACCTTCGTTGCTATTCCAGTCTTCTGGGCTAATATTAGTGAAAATATCCCAGTTCTTCGTGTCTTTTTCCCTTTGTGTAATGATTTCTGCATTTGATCCCCGCAGGGATTGGTTTGTCTGCTGATCAATGGTCAATTTTTCGTAAGAGCATTCCTGACATTGAAGAAGCCATAACAAAGGTTGAATCAAGGCTAAGGTGGGTATTATCTGCTTTGTCTCACAGAAAAGCTACTGTGACGATTAGCGTATGTACTTCATATACTTTAGGCAGTTTATTGGTCTTTTCAGTACATAGTTGCCTGAGAGAACGTGTGACTTAGATTCCATATGTAGGCGTCGAGATGAAAAGAGACAAGCTGATGCTGATATATCTGAAAATGTACCCCACTCAAATGGTTTTCGACAGGCTACAGCAGAACCCATGCTAAAAATTGGCACACGTCATAGACCTGGGTTTATGGATGGAGGAAAACAAGTGGGCAATGGATCAAGGGTGCCTTCTACTTCCCATAGACTTGTACCTATTGATTTAGTTCGTTTTGATGGTAAAAATTATCAGCAATGGGTAGATCATATGGAGTCATACTTGACCCATTTGAAAGTCAGGTATGTACTTTCGGATCCATGCCCAAGTGCTGCGGAAATAGCCGATTGGGAACTGTCCGAGACATTATCAGCAATAGAAAAATGGCGTGATGACGACCATATATGTCGTCAAAACATAATAAATACATTGTGCGACAATTTGTACAGTCATTACTCAAAAAAAAGAGGCTCGGCTCGAGATCTTTGGGAAGAACTCAAGGTAACTTATCTATATGAAGAGTATGGAGCAAAGGTATCTTTGGTTAAGAAGTACATTGAATTCCAAATAGTTGAAGAAAAATCAGTTTTTGAGCAAGTTCAGGAGTTGCATCATATTGCAGACTCCCTTATTGCTTCGGGTATGTACGTTGAGGAGAAGTTACATGTCAACGTTATCATTTCCAAGCTTCCCCCTTCTTGGAAACCATTTAGCGTTGAATTGATGAAGGAAGACTATTTACCTGTTTGGATGCTGATGAATGAGCTAAAAGACGAAGAGGAGTATCGTCAAAACGGAAATAAAAACGAGGGTCTCCGTCCAAGGCTTGCATCGCCTGTGTTTCCACCTGCTAAAAAACTTGGGCCCGAGAGGATTCCAATGAAGAGGCCCGGAATGCACACGGCATATCCTGAAATTGATCGTGAAAGGGTTAGGTTTTGCAACATTTGTAAGAAAAAGGGTCATTTTCCCGAGCAATGCTGGTTTCGGAATTCTGGCTGCAAAGATAACACGGTTGAAACGGACAGTGTTATATCAGATAATGTCGTTGCTGAGGGAGTCAACGATGTAGCTGCAGGGCAAAGTAATTCTTAGGTATCTTACTTTACCATTTCCACCACCAAGGTTTAATTTTTGCATTTTAAGTAGATTATAGTTTGCGAAACTATACCGAGAGTTTAGAGACACGACTTGGGGCTATTTTTTTTATGATTTGCAGATCATTGTTTCTTACTGTCCATATCTTAGTTGTACCAAGAGAAATGGTGTCCAATTAACCATGATCACCATTCTCCTTAACAAGAGAAATGTCCCAAATGCACTCACCGTCAGAAGCTTTGTCGCAAACTCCACAAATGCACTCACCGTCAGAAGCTTTGTCGTAAACCCCACAGTTGAAGGCCTTGAGACCATGATGCTACATATTGGATCTCAAAATTGGTCAATGAGGCCCAATATTGGTCGCGTATCATACTCTAATATCCGATTTCCAGGTGTAATTTTAACATTTGTCTCACGGTGTTGATACTGAGTATGTGAGGAAAAATAGAGTCAGAGTAACATCGGCTTGAAATGCAGCAGATGCTGCTTTAATGTTTAAAATACAGTCATGGTAACCTTCAAAAACATTATATAATCGGGAGGCAATTAATACCATGCTTGAAACCGTCTTCCAGATCAGCAGGAGACCGACAGGAAAGGATCAAACTTATTTTCAAGGTATATTTATCAAGCTAACCAATTCTCGGCTGCTTTGGATTTGGCAAACTTAAAGGAGACCTTGCTTTCCATCAAGATGTGCTGCTGTCGGTTTGAAGCACTGAGGATCCGATTCGTGTTCACCATACTGAAACCATATGGCTGGTGGCCCTTTGTGAAAATGTTGTATTTGCTGTAATGGTCGTATAAATTCTTATGGTTAAGGTCATAAGGAATATCACGAACCACATCAGGGACCGAGTCTCTGAGGGATATCCCATGAAATGTGAAGGTTGTAAGCATATATTGGCTCAAGAGTTTTTGTAAAATTCATAACTATTTTATTGACCAGCTTTGATTGGAATAACTGGCAACTCCAAAGTTACTTTATATGATTTTTTTTTTTTTTTTTTGGTGACGAGAGAACCCGCAGCCGCTACCTTCGGTATGCACTGGGTAAACCCTCGGGTGTACGTGATAGCCTGCAAATCACGTATACTAGATAAGCCACCCAAGGTTAGTTTAGTACTCTTAATTGAGTTGTTTAAATTTTCCCCAAAATGGGAACGTAAAGAATCTGATGAAACATTCTAAAAATGCAAATGTAAAGAATTTGTTGAGTCGGGGGAGTATTATACTAGCGTCTTAAATGCTGACATTCACCACGCGTGCTTACGCTGCTATTGTGAAATTTGGAAGTGGTTTCTTGCTGAGATTTTAACTTCTAACCAGTAGGGGTATAACCTTCTAGGATTACAGTAACTCTTGCAGAAGGCATTTATGCAATGTTCAGCGCAGAATTACTATGCCGGAACTTGAACAAGAATAAGCCGAAAATATGCAGCAGATCTCTGAACAATAAAAGACCTTGAAATTCCTGTTTTAACATGCAACATACTTGGAAGATAAAAATTCAAATAAGACCGTAGTATGCATACAACAGATTAATTTCATGCAACATATCTCAATGAACGGGATTATGACATGGTTGTAGGCATATAACGGTTTCACATAGGAGTCGTTATAAATGGGAAGTACGAGTAACACGCAAAATCAACATCAATGCCACCGATGAAGCTCCTGTTTCCGAACATGTCACAATCTAGCAAAGGAACCACAAAGGCAAAGGAAATAAAGTAATAAACACAACCGATAGTAGCCAGGAACAAAACTGAACTTTCGAGTAATAATGAATAGTTCAACCAACCAATTCCTTCCAACTTGTGAAATAATACGCGCTTATGGCAAAAGTAATGTATAAATATGAACAAGATAGAACGATTTATCGACTATGACTGTCGTAAATTTGACTATTATTCTACCTCTATATTTCATTTTAACTCTTCCTTGCTGCAAAATCAAAATATCTGAAGAAGTCGTAAAATGGGTTTCTTCTTTACGTCCTTTACTATCTAACAATTACACCTACTAATCAAGAGCTACTAGTCTTCTAACCCCCGGTTGGTGAAAGGGTTTGCAACGGCTTGGAATCATTGGAAAACGCAGCCAAGAATTTCTCCTTGGTCAATTGTTCCGAACTCTGAGACTTGACAACGAATGTATGAAATACAGTATCAGTACCTGATGCAAGTTTTGAGTCGATAACTTCAATCTCCTCATCCTGAAACATCTGTATAACTCGAGCAACTGGGTGTCGATTAAGGGGAACACGCACTTTCACAACGACCTCGTCATCGATTGCCTGAACTTCAATGTCAGAAACCGAAGGTTGTGATTGTCCCTGTCCATCTGCATTTGCGGTGCTGGTGCTGGTGCTGCCCTCCTGTTGTGTTTCCAAGTCACCGAGTTTCTTCTGCAACTCTGTAATATACGAGATAGCATCTCCAAGCAAAGATGCTTTGTCCATCTTGGTAATGTTCGGGACAACTGCTCGTAATGCATAAAACCGTTGATTAAGCTTCTCTCTTCGCTGTCTTTCTGCTTCAACATGGTTAAGCGGGCCATCTCGTCCATTTGCGGGCTTGCGTCCTCTTTTGCGGGACTTGGCATCATCAGACGGGCCAGATGGCCCAACATCGGAATGTTCAGAATCAGTACTACCAGCCCTAGATGTTGCTCCTGTAAAATCAATCTGCATCCGAGCTGGCTTTTTCTGATGAGAATTGTTTTGATACTCGCCTCGAATACCATTCACAAAATCTTGCAGTCTTGAGTTCTGAGAGCTATAATTTTGAGGGCTATAAACCTCGGTCGTAGTTGCATGCTTAATGCCGGGAATGTTTGCCCAACTAGGACTTTGGACGCCATTTCTTTGAATTTGATTTGTAAACGAAAGCTTGTTTCCATTCGCATGAGCATCCCAACTTCTATCTTCCATCTTTCTAATAGCAAGTTTCTCCCTGAACTGGGGTCGGATTGTTGTATTTAAATTCTGTCCGAATATCTTCGGGACTACATTTCCATCATTAATAAATCTCAGACTTGCAAACGGATCAGGATCAGGAGCAGGAGCGGGAGTACCTTCCTCAATCTTTGGCGTTAAAAGGGACAAAACTTGAGGAGGTTTAGTTCGAATAGACTGAGGCGTAGATGCATTACCAAAGTTTAACGCTCTCAAAAAGCCGGGATTCTCAGGCACAGGTCTCACAGACCCTAATTCCACAACTCCAAACTCAGTCGGAATCAATACAACAGTCTGAATCCCAGCAGACTTAGCAAGAAACGCTCGAACGCAATAATCCGACCCAGACCCCATCAAATCCCCCTCCCAAACATGCTTCCCTGAAGCAAAACACCTCCCAGGACCGCCTTCACCACGAGGAAACGTAAAATACATAGACAACAAAAAGAACATCTCCATATCAGTAACCCTATCCAAACTAAGAGCCAAATTATCATCATCAGAACCACCAAACAAAGCATTCAATTTCTGAAGAACCCGCTTTCTAATCTTCTGTTGACTATCATCCTCAACCCTATACTTCAAAAACCGAGTTGCTTCCGATTCTTCCCCTTCCTTTGGTTCTCTACAATACCCATCCCCCCAAGTCAACACCAAATCCCCAGTCCTAGACCTCGAAACCTGCCAGAAAAACCCGTAATTCCAGCTAAAATTCGCGCTATTCGCCTTTTCAACAAGATCTACCAACTTATTCTGAATGTTTTCACTATATTCAGCATTCACCATTGAAGTTGCAGCTGTATGTGGATTTGTTGACAAGTAATCAAAGGCTTTAGTACCCAATACCGAGGCGATCATAGCCTTATCCTCCTCATTCATACCTACTCCTATACCTCCCATTTCACAACACACTTCAATTTTTTTTCAGTATTTTTTACTTTGTTTATTTATCTTTGACCGTATTGGCAGATTCAAACCTAGACGGATTCAGATGATGATTCATGTCAGCCGACCCCGAACCATGTTGGGAGTTGGGAGTTGGGAATAAGGCTTTATTATATATCAAATCAAATTGATATAAACCAACTAATAAAAATCAAATCTTTCACACAAAAAACACAATCTTAACATAATCTAAATGACAAAAACATGCACATTTGATCATTTAATCCAAATTCTAACAACTACCCACTTAAATTCAGATCTAATATATTCACAAAAATGCAAAAAAACAAATACTTTAATTTAAACTAAATAAATGGCAACTTACAAATTTGTTGACTGTTGTAAAAACACAAGAAAGATGATAACTTTTGCAATGGAAAAAGACAGTTCAAATGCATGAACAAATTATAATTATATTTATAAATTTATAAGAAGGGTTTATATATTTTTTTTCAATTAATTTTGCTTGTGATTTTTGAGGAGAATGGAAAAGAAAAAATAATAATAATAAGAGGGGGAGTAGTAGTGAAAGAGAGAAATAAAGAAGTGGAGGAAGGCAATGCAAATTGCACTTGTTTTGTTTCTCTCTCTTTCTCTAATTCTCTTTCTCTATCTATCTAAATCACAAAGCAAATTTCTCGTGCACTAACTATGGTTAGGTTAATGTGGGTGTTAACTTGTTAAGATTGTAACCATGGTTAGTGATGGATAAAATAACAAAATAAGTTTAAAGGAAAATTTATAGTTAAGTTAATCAGTGATTGAGGATTGCGATCTAACGTGGTTAATTATCTTTTATTTTGTCGTTGTGACTTAGAGTTACTTAGATGCTCGCGTAACATCTTTTGTAAGCAGACTATCAAATGTATGGTTTTAACAAACTGAAATTGATCTTCCATTCGCATGCCGCTGGTCGATCAACTCAATCAATTATGACCATGTTTCGTAGTTTCATTTTGTCACTCAAGACATAATTATTAACTCCAATCCCAAATAAAGACTAACTCTATGGTACGAGGGAACGGAATTGGGATGTACTAGAAATTGATTTGATATTAGATGTGTTGGAATATGTGTCCTCCGACAATAATGCGATCACGACTGTTGATCATGATGATCACATGTTTAAGTCTCATTAAAATGAATACAATTGGGAAGTAATTTTGTTACTGTCAACTGGTCAACATATATCGGTAATGATTGGCTTACTAGAGTTTGACATTACTGTCGTGTGACGGTGGTGATCAGTTGACCCCCTAGGTCATACCTAAAGGGCAACCCTCTTAATTGATTATTTAATTAATCGTATAATGTTACGAGTTAATTAAATTACTTGAAAATTGACGGACGATTTTGGAAGTAAAATTTACGTATCATATTGAAATGTGATTAAATAAGATACGGTCTGAGTAATTAAATTGTATAATTACTCGGATGAAATAAATTGTTTAATGTAACAATTAAATTTGAATGAATTGTTATAAATACAATATGTTGTAATTTATAATTGGTAAAATTTTTGGCACAAGTAATTATGAAATTACTAAGTCGATTTTTGTATGTGACGTATTTTTATTAATACGTTGATTTTTAATATGTTAAAAATACATAACAAATATATATGTGACATATGACATGTAACATATAGACAATTGACAAAAATAATATGGATTCCATATTACCAAATGGGCCGAAAAATAGAGGGACTTAAGCTAATTATATGTTGTTTATAATTAGTGGGAAAACACAATGATTAAAGGCAACCCTAGCCTTGCATACCTATTGTTCCTTGTGAAGAACAATTTCCTCATGCATTGGCTCCCTTTATGTCCTCTCTTACACGGTTTTGGAGAAGAACAATTCATCATTGTTTTTCTTATAATTTTACCTAATAATACTCTAAAATGTTTTAGATAATATTCATTCATTCAACTCATCCAAAATATAAGTTTTCTAGAGAAATAAAATCCTCTCTTTATCTCTCATCAAAACCGAAAATACTTAAGTGTTTATAAATATTTTTGGTTCAATTTTCTACTATAATTAATATTATAACTAGTATTTATAATATTGATTTAATTAAGAGAAGCCTTGGGTATTAAGCATAGGGAGAGATCTTACACTTAGATCTTCATTCTTCCATTGGAATAAGCTCAAGAACAAAAGAGAAAGGTGATCTCTTTTGTGCCCAAATAACCGAAATTCAATATGTAAGGACATGATTTCTCCTCTATTTATATTATTGTTTGCATGCATAAGATCCGTTTTAATTTTATGACAAATTAGTTTTGACATATATGAGTATGTTATATTGTATATGATTCTACATTTCCTTCAATCGGTATCATGAGCCACGGTTGTTTGCATGCAAATTGGTTAAAAGTTTTTCCGAGTTATATGAATAACAAAATAAAACTTGTAAAATTTGTGTTATTATGATATATCACGAAATAATTACATGCATGTTAATATTTCTGGTCCTAAAGTGTTTTAGGATTTTTGGGTTAATTTTTCGGATTTTTATTGTTCATATATAATAATAATGACATTTAAATGTGATTTTATGAGTAAAAATGTCATTTTTGGTCGAAAATTAGCTATACTTCGAATTTTAAGTTGATCTTTGGATATGTTATCACATATATTATTTTGAGATAACCTGTAATTTTTCATAATTTTTACACTTGTTATGCTCGAAAAATGAATTTTTCATTATTAAATATGAATTTAAGAGAAAAATAGGTTAATATGAGTTAAATTTCGAATCTGGTCATAGAAAATTTATATGTTGTCACATGCAATTTTACAAGATGTGTGTAAAATAATTGGCTATAAAGAAGTCTTTTAGCATGATTTATGAATTTTTGAAGAAAAATGGCATAAATAGTGACATTATTAGTTGAAAATTAATAAAACATAACCTATGACTAAGGAAAAACGTCTAATGTTGCATTTTATTATATTTTTCAGATCTAAAATTGAAAACTTAATGAAAATATTTTTTTTTTTCCATGTTTTTATGATTATTTTATTAAATATCGATAAACCGCAACATTGTTTTTCCGGAAAAATTTCGAATTTTTTAACCTAAGATTTTGAACATTATGAGTGTCATGGAATTTTTCCAGAATGTTCATGAATTTAAATTTCAAATTTTGAATTTATTTGAAATTTTTGGATTTATTTGAAGTTTAATGGCTTATTTTTGTAATTTTTGGTCCATTTATGAACAATTTTATAAATAAAGGTTAATTATGGTCAAATTATTAGTGAAGACTATATTTTGAGTCCTAAGAGGTTAGGGTAATTAACTTATGCATAAATATGAGTTTATGTATTTTTGTGATTATAAAATGTTGAAATCACGCAAATCCGTAAAAACCGAGTAATATACGATATTGGCTAATTAAAAGGCGATTTAGCATAAAAATTGAGCATGTTTATACATATTATAATGCTGCATTTTCTTATGATTGTCATAATTTTAATTTATGTAATTTTGAATTATGTAATTTTACTTAGTATGGCCTTAGATTTTAATTGGTATTTCCCGAAATGTATGGGAATATCGATTCGGTTGTAATTTTATTGTGATCTCGTATCACCGTTTTGTAATATTTAATAGATTTATTTTATTTTAGTTACAAATGTATAATAGGAAATTATGTAATTTATTATGTAATTTTATTCATTCGGAGTTCCCAAAGACGGATTTCTTCAAGAATGACGATACATAAAGACGGTGTTACCTCGAGATGCGTGCCACAACCGAAGTTCAAGGGACCAATGGAGTTGGTTTCCGAATATGTAATAGATTAATAGTTTTTCTATTTTTAGGAAAGGCCATACTAGGATTTATTTATCTTTATGCTTGCATTTTATTTTATGTCACATGCATCGCTAAATCGCCATAACTAAACATGCATTGTCTTTTTATCGAGTTTATCGACCGTGTCAATTAGAATTATCGTAGTTCACCGCTTTAGTTCACTTAAAACGTGATAGATAATAAATTGACATGACCTCTCGCTAAAACAATTAATTGAGATATAGCCTTACCAAATAGTAGAAACCATGAAAACCTATTTCGCGAGGGAGTGCACTCGGCCCTACCGGGGTACAAACCTTGTTACGTAGGGGAAGTGGGTGATGAATGTTAAATCCACCGAATTCATGTTGATAAGGGATGTATCGGCCCTACCGTGCCCAAGTTGATATGGATTTGGATCATGGACACATTTATTCGAAATTTGGATTGAACTCAACAAAAGTTTTTTGATAAGGGATGTATCGGCCCTACCGTGCCCTTGTCGAATGTGTTTTGGGCTAAAGATAAATGTTAATGTAATATTATCGACCAAGAGTTCTAAAAGTAGAATCGATTAAACGTTAATCCACCGAGTTATGTTGATAAAGGATGAATCGGCCCTACCGTGCCTAAATCGATATGAATTTGGGTCTTGGAATCATTTATCTAGTTGGGTAGAGGTCACTAGAAAAATGCTTATAACTTGTTTAAATCATACATTTTTACGAGTATAATTAAAACGACATTTGTTTTACTCCTTATTTTTGTTTTGTAGACCACTTCTTATTCATAACAAATGCCAACACCAACTCCTAATGCTACACCACTCGCTACTTCATCATGGCTCCGATCCTTTATGGATCGATGTAAACTTGAAAAGAATGGGTCAAATTTCTCCGAGTGGGATGCCCAACTCAAATTAGCCGCCGAAGGTGACGACAAGCTTCGTTACCTTACCGAGGCCTCTCCACCCGAACCCTCCACTAGGTCCACCGCGGCCACTAGGGAAGCCTATGAGGCTTACCAAAAGGAGTCCGCCGCAATGAAAAATGTATTAATATTTGCGATGGAGGCGGAGCTCCAAAGGAGAGCCTTCAAAATGGGCAATGCTAATGAGATTTACTCCAAACTTGTGACCATGTTTTCACAAACTCCGCGGATCGTCCAATATGAGGCGGCCGCGGCATTCTTTGATCTCGACTTCAAAGAGGGCCAAAAGGTTAGCCCTCAGGTGCTCAAACTCATGGAGCTTGTCGAGACCTTGAAGATTCAAAAGGTTGAAATCCCCAAAGAACTCATCGTAGATAGGATTCTACACTCCTTGTCTAAGGTCAAGGCATATGTGCAATTCCGGGTGAATTTCAACATGCAAGACAAGGATGTGTCTCTTGAGGAGTTGCACAAGTTACTTGTGCAAGCCGAGAGGGACATGGGGTTAAATGTGAACCCTCCCAAGGATGTGTTTAACATAAGCACAAAGAGTAAGGGGAAGTTCAAGAAGAATGGGAGAAAGGGCAAGAAACAAGCTCCCACATTCACCAAAGCTAAGTCTTGTGAAGCTAGCACCTCCAAAGTCAAGAAGGGTCCTCTTGACAAATGCCATTATTGTAATGGCATGGGACATTGGAAAAGGAATTGTTCCAAGTACCTTGGTGATATCAAAGCTGGAAAGATCACTCCAGTAGGTAAATGACTAACCTTCTTTTATGTTTCAAATTCAACTATGGTATTATGATGCAAAGTTGTGATAATGTATCTTCCCTTTTTATTGTAAATAGGGCCGCCACCAAGCAAAGACAAAGGAAAAGAAAAGCAAGCATAAGAAACCATGAAGAAGCTAAGGATAGCTTTTATGGAGCTTTGTTTTTCATTGTCTTATTTTAAGTCATGTTTTGAATTTTTAGAACTTTAAGTTTCCGTGTTCGACATGGAAAGGTATTTTGGATAATGGTTTGTATTTTGGATGATAGTGACTTGGTTTGCAACCCAAGTCACACGTTTTATCATTTATCCTTTATGTTCTAAAATTTCATCTTTAAATGCTTGCGTTTTGAAACATAAGATCATTCACTAAAAGTGATCTAATAGACAATTATAATGACGGGTTTCATTATATGTCCACATGTTTAAGGCTTGTGTATGATCATTTATAAAGTGACTTTGAGTCTATGAACTCTCTTAAAGGTATGTCAACCACCAAGTACACATATGAGATCAATAACAATTAGTCAACCTATGAGGTAGTTCTCCTTATACTTCAACATCATTACTTTGTGTCTCATATGCTATCTTTGAATGCTTAGTGTATTCATTCTAAAGATAGAGTGGGAGAAAAATGAGGACACAACACACAAGGCAAGATAATTGTGTACTTGTGTAAATAAAGATTGAATAAAGGTATATCTATTTACATAGTATACCGAATAGATGAGATCTATGGTCTCGAGTTAGTTCAATATAACTAAGGAGACCAAGTGTAGTAATCATAAGAGTTTATTCTCAAGATAACTACACGAGGAGACCAAAAGAAGTTTTGGAAGAAAAATGACTAATGTAAAGTCTTAACAAGCTTTTGACTAAGGTTATGAATCATTTGACCAATAGTTTCAATCATGAGTTTTGCTTAAGAGCCTAAATGAACCTAGGTAACATACTAGTTATGATCAAGATTAAGTTGCAAAG
Organism: Silene latifolia; assembly: GCF_048544455.1. Classification (NCBI taxonomy): domain Eukaryota; kingdom Viridiplantae; phylum Streptophyta; class Magnoliopsida; order Caryophyllales; family Caryophyllaceae; genus Silene; species Silene latifolia. The sequence goes on from NC_133531.1 coordinate 6,460,892, forward strand.
ATTGATATTACGATATCTTCAATAGCCAACGTTTTAACCACGCAAATGTCATTGTTTAACCTCGCTATGAAATGGTTAAACCTCCTTCCGAAAGGATATTCCGAAGGACCTATTCTAAATATTATTTGTATTTGAATAATGACATTACTACACATCATTATGACATGAGTGTGTTAGAGATTTAAAATCTCTTTCCGTAAGGTTGAGATGAGACCACTTCAAAATAGGCATTTTTGAAAGGATATGATGGGAACATATATGGTTTTATCCTAGTAACTTGGCAAAGCAATTTATATTTATATTCTTGACAAATTTCGATTAAGAAGTCATCTCGAAATATGTAGAATTGAGTGGGAGTTAGGAAATTCTCATGTGAAGACATAGAATTTAGTGGGAGCTATCATCCTTGAATGTATAAAACTCATTACTCATTAAAGAATGACGAGCTAATATCTTTGATGGGGCATATTCTGCACCGCTGACCAAGTCAACACACTGAGCAAGGTCAAAGATATCCACAGCAAGTCAACGACTTAGATAGCCTAGCCGATGCATCCCATCGGCCGCCACTGGGTCTCGGCGTGACAACCTGCGTAGGGACACACATCCGCGTACTCATATCCAAGACCCCTCGGCGGCGAGTCAACATTGTCCGCCGGCCTGCCATAGGTCCCTCGGCCGAGGGGTAGATCAGTCTTTCCACCTGCTAGCCACTTGGCCACTTGGCCACTACGTGACAAAAGGTGAAAGTCTATAAATACTCCTCAACCTTCATTGAGGAAAGGATCTCACAATTATAACCTAAATACACTATTCATCTGGTAATATCCCCCTTATCTCTCTACAATACGCATCTAGCCAAGTAACACAGCTTAATCCTTTAAGTTTACTGACTTGGGCGTCGGAGTGAGTACGCTTGGCACACAGCCAAGCCCTCAGTTCGTTCATTGTTGCAGGAGAGGCCGAGTGGGACGATAGGAGCAAGAAGGATTCAGCTCAAGACATTATTCTACAAGCCACGGGTGGTAACTAATCACTGCTCTGGAATTATACCCGGAACAATCTTCTTTCCTAAAGAAGCTTTTGAGTTTTCAATTCTGGATGAAAATGGACAATGATGAATCCAATTACATCATGGGATGTTGGATTAGTATTAAGAGATACACATCACATCAACATACGCGTAGGTTATTCGTATGAATGAAAATGGGATTACCATTAGCAGTCATGGTAGTTCATTGAACCTATGAACGGTTGATCTCATGATTATTAGTAACTAATGTTTCCGCCATTAGAATAATCATGTACATGTCCAATTATGAATCATATGCATAAGAGCATGATGATTGACTTGGTGAGCCATAATAGAAGCGTCATGAATTCTCGAGTAGAATCCGATGAGCGATTTCAGTGATTGACGGATGTTCTATTGTGTGTCAAGAGTTTGCACATATTGTAGAAAATCCGAGCACATATGAGGATTTATGAGAATCCCAAATCTTTCAAGCCCAGAAAGAGAAATGAGGAGTTTTGGAAAGATACTTGGTTAAATAAGAGGTTATTCAAAACAATCTTTCCTAATAAAGCTAGGACTTGTGAGAAGTACTAAGCTAATAATCTTGTCAATTGTTACAAGATTCTACAAAACATATACCTAGTGCATTATGTGTGGATGGAATACTTGATCGGTACAAGTTGTATTATTCATCACAAATTCGTTCATTATGAGATGATCGATAAGAAAGTTCTTTCAAGTTAAAGAACCAAAACCAAGGTCGAGAACCTTGATGTATGCTTGGTAAAATTCATGGTATGAGAACATGAATGTGAAGGAAATTGCAAGTGTAAGAAGTTTGAACACGTGGACACATGGGATGTTAAACTTCTATTGCAATCGATAAGTGTTTACACTTATGATAAACATCACAAGGTTGTAATATGATATTGACTACCCGAGTGTGATGTCGACATTTGTCGTTTGAGTTATTATTAACTCACTTGGTACATTGTTATATCCAAACGGGTTGTGGAGACAATTGAACCCCGTTAAAGTGAACATGGATTAACATTGTTTATGCCCATAGTTACTTATATGAGGTGACGTCTCGAAGTGACTAGAGTGTGATGCGATTGATGGCAAGTTCAAGTGCCATAGAGTCATGTGTGATGACTAGTCGATCACATAGGCGGATTGTTAGGAACATTTTGTCGGGCCTTATGACCGCTTATAGAGTTCTGGCAAATTTATATAGCCTGGTCGTGGCGAGAGCTGCTATAGTATTCAAATGAGTCGATTCTTTTGACTAAAGACTATTCGCCTAAGATGGCACAGTTTCAGATTAACTTTGATTTGTGTTACTACGACCTTCGTAAATGGGGTCAAATGGGCATATTTTGGGTTATGATGGCTGTGGCTAGTCGAAGGGAATGAGTGCGATAGGAATTGTCCACCCCTAGTCAGGGTTATAACAATATCTCAGGGCCACTCGAGGAGTAATGAACTGGAAATGCGTGGCCACGCTCGGATGGCATCCAGAGTGGATAAATCCGGTCAATCAGTTATTCTCCAGATCGAGGAAACCACTCTCGATATGATCACTTGCAAGTACGACCTGAAAGACACCTTGCATTGAGTGGGAGATAGTAATAGGACAAGAGAATTGGTGACGCACACTTGTCGAGGACAAGTGGGAGATTGTTGGAATATGTGTCCTCCGACAATAATGCGATCATGATGTTGATCATGATGATCACATGTTTAAGTCTCATTAAAATGAATACAATTGGGAAGTAATTTTGTTATTCTTGTCAATGGTCAACATATATCGGTAATGATTGGCTTACTAGAGTTTGACATTACTGTCGTGTGACGGTGGTGATCAGTTGACCCCCTAGGTCATACCTAAAGGGCAACCCTCTTAATTGATTATTTAATTAATCGTATAATGTTACGAGTTAATTAAATTACTTGAAAATTGACGGACGATTTTGGAAGTAAAATTTACGTATCATATTGAAATGTGATTAAATAAGATACGGTCTGAGTAATTAAATTGTATAATTACTCGGATGAAATAAATTGTTTAATGTAACAATTAAATTTGAATGAATTGTTATAAATACAATATGTTGTAATTTATAATTGGTAAAATTTTTGGCACAAGTAATTATGAAATTACTAAGTCGATTTTTGTATGTGACGTATTTTTATTAATACGTTGATTTTTAATATGTTAAAAATACATAACAAATATATATGTGACATATGACATGTAACATATAGACAATTGACAAAAATAATATGGATTCCATATTACCAAATGGGCCGAAAAATAGAGGGACTTAAGCTAATTATATGTTGTTTATAATTAGTGGGAAAACACAATGATTAAAGGCAACCCTAGCCTTGCATACCTATTGTTCCTTGTGAAGAACAATTTCCTCATGCATTGGCTCCCTTTATGTCCTCTCTTACACGGTTTTGGAGAAGAACAATTCATCATTGTTTTTCTTATAATTTTACCTAATAATACTCTAAAATGTTTTAGATAATATTCATTCATTCAACTCATCCAAAATATAAGTTTTCTAGAGAAATAAAATCCTCTCTTTATCTCTCATCAAAACCGAAAATACTTAAGTGTTTATAAATATTTTTGGTTCAATTTTCTACTATAATTAATATTATAACTAGTATTTATAATATTGATTTAATTAAGAGAAGCCTTGGGTATTAAGCATAGGGAGAGATCTTACACTTAGATCTTCATTCTTCCATTGGAATAAGCTCAAGAACAAAAGAGAAAGGTGATCTCTTTTGTGCCCAAATAACCGAAATTCAATATGTAAGGACATGATTTCTCCTCTATTTATATTATTGTTTGCATGCATAAGATCCGTTTTAATTTTATGACAAATTAGTTTTGACATATATGAGTATGTTATATTGTATATGATTCTACATTTCCTTCAAGATGTGTGGCTATACGCTTGTACTATAATCGTTCGAAGGACGTGGCTTAACGCGTTACACATAAGAATGAATTGTTATGCGATCAGCAAACTCTTTCTTCAGGCCGCCTATCAAATCGGACAACGTGGTAAAATCTACTAATCTTTCAATAAGACCTATAATAGAAGCATATTCAAACAACAATGAGAGTAAATAATTCATGAAAAATGACTAATTTATCTTTGCGAACTGCTAATAAAATGTGAGTCAAATTTTCGACTGTACATAATTTTACATTTTGCTAATTATCCCCAAAAAAGTAAAATTTGTTATCGAAAATCGGCTTTTGTTAATTGTCAAACTAGAGCAATAATGTACAAGATGATTGTAGATTACTTAACATTAAAATAAAAGCAAAATTAATAGTAAAAGGCATATAGAATATAGTAGGTGCGATGTTATAGGCGTGTAACCCTGACTTATACTCATAGTATTGACTCACAAATTCTCATTTAAGACAACACTGTTTATCCGTGTTAAGCTTATGACGGATTAAGTATTATATCACTTATGTATATAAGACCAATATACTGTTTTTCCTTATGCATTTTTATTTACACAAGTGATATGTACTTGACCCGTCTTAATCAATTAAGCTTAACACGGATAGTATCGTCTTAAGAGAGATTTATTGATATTGAATACGGCGTCGTCTCCAGTTACCGTGGGCAGTGGGTGGAATTGGGAAACTGAGATTCGAAGTGCTTGGTCCATGGTCAACCTATAAGGCTACTTCCTCAATTCCTCTGGATTTTTCTATGTCAACACCTGAAAACTGTTAGGACATTTACACTTACTAATTATAGGTATGGAGCTTTCTAATTTAAGAAGCTTGAATCTAAGTTGTGATAAGGCAAGTATCTTATGTTTGATTGACCAATTATAATTCTATAAGTTGTTTGTTTGATCATCGGAAGTATCTTAGGTTAGTATTTAAGTTTAAGACGGAGATGTTGTAGGCTTTTAGGTAATAAGTCACAAATTAGCATCTCATATTCCGATTCATATATATGTGTGTCGATGATTTACTGATTTCTCACACTCCACTTGCAGTAATACTTAAAATTCACATGGTACTCATGTACTATGAATCTATGATGTATGGACCGGAGAAAGTGTGGCATTGCCTTATTTAAAATTCGTTTTATCATATAAATTTGTATATTAACTACTTTATTGTTGCCACTAATTTATTTACTTTTGCTTCTAATTTTTAAGGTTTTAGTTAATTTATTATTTTAAAAGAATAAAGATAATAATTAAATAAGCGGAAATAGATGAAATACAGAGTATGAGTTTACTTTTTATCATCAATAATAACTGGCTTTGACATTTCACATGGATTTAGTAATAACTTTAGTTGTTCATGTTATTGGACCTAGTTCTTTCACATTATAGCCTTATAGGTAGCAACAAAGTCAACATTTTTAGCATGAAGGCCAATGTGCTTGTTCTTTTGACTATCTAATTCAATCTCAGACAAAGATTGGGTGATCATGATAATTTAAGACTGAACTAGTATATAATTATACAGAGTACAAACTATAGCATGAAGACGTTTCTAATTATATAAGGAAATATTATACTGAGTATTTATTCATATCAACTTAATTGTCATTTATATATATAGTTATAACTTATAATGAGTGTTAATTGTGTTTTGCCTTTACACTGATAGACAAGATACGGAAATATGGTGATTAAAATCTCAAATATGAGAACGAGACATATATTCTAAATGTACACTCCGTCTGAGTCAACTGAAATAAATATTGCTACACATTAATTTGTTTCGAATTTGTTTAATAACTTTTTGATATTAATACATCAAAATTAAGAGTAGAGTTTGAGCTAAAATACCCTTCTCTTTAAATAACCAAACATAATAATTGATGAAATTGAATTTTGTAATAATGCATCACGTGTTTGTATCTAGAAGTCAGAGTTAGAGACAAATAGTCGTTAATAATTGAAAATAAATATTTACCATAACTCACTAAGCTTTCTATTTTAGGAGAAAATGGAGCAGGGTTTCTAAAAAATGAGTGGTCCAGTTGAAATGGGCATGTGAGTATGGCTTCAGCCTTCAAGATTAGATGCTCTTCTGTTATTTGTCGTTAGGTGCCCAACTTCTGTACTCCTCCATCCCAACTTGTCTATCATCTTACCCATCAACACTTAGATTAACTCAAAGGAGTTGTTTTAGCTAAACTAGAAATCCTGTGTTCAAACTCGGAAAATGAATCAATGTTACCCGGCTCGAATCCGAACTATACCAAATAGTTTCCACCAAAAAACTTGTCTATCATCTTAGATTTTATATTCAAAATAATCAACTTCCCTCTACAATGAGTTTTAGTAGAAATAGTTTTCAACAACACTATTTATTGTTTTATAAACCTTTTTTCTAATCTTTTAGATATTTTCTCACTATTTCGATGATATATTTTCATAAGGTTCTACCATCCACTTAGTCAACTGACCATTATCACCTTGAAACATGTATATGTATTTATACTCCTTAAATCTTATTATCTATATATTTTAGAAAGTATTTCTAAAACGAGGGGAGAAGTTGATTGTATATGGCTTTTTTTATGGTACTTCAATATCATAGGAGTAGACGAGTAATTATAATTGCTAACTACGAGTCTGTTTGATAAAACAAATAGATAGACGGTTTATTTGGCCCAAAATTTTAACTAATTATTTTTCTTGTAAGTTTTGATGAGTAGTATTTTTAGCTTAGATGAAATGAATCTGCGGAAAAATCACATTATACTTGTAAGGTTTGTCACTTATTTGATCATCAATCATGTTTACTTGTTCATAAAATACATTTTTTTTCCAAAACAACTCGAAAACTAAAAATCGCTGCATTCTAAACTTGTTTCTAGAATAAGTTCACATCCAATAAAAACTTTAATCGAATAAAGGTTTTATGGACAATATACCAAACGTAAGAAAAAAAACATCGAGAAAATATTTTTATTCAAAAATTAATTTACAAAGATTGTTGACATTTGGTGAAACATGATATTTTAATGATTAGTCTTTAAAGTCTTGAAATTCGGTTTATTCGATCCGATTCTATTTTAATCGGTCTTGAATCGGACTGCACCGAAGACTAAACCAATTCTATTTTAATCGGTCTTGAATCGGACTGGACCGAAGACCAAAACCTAAAAAATGTGAATCGAGGATTGGACCTGAGGGTTGAGATTTGATGAAACATGCATGGTAGCCACTTAATTTAGTTACAACTTTACCAAGTTGACTAGTTGAGGGAAGAATTGCACAAGTCACAATGAAAAAAACTAAAAAGTGATGCTCCGTACTTAACCAAGAATTGAATGAAAACACGCGTTTCATCAACTTATTTTTAGACTTTAGCTCCTCCATCTCAACACCAATTCTTATTTCAGACCAAGGTATCCGTCTTATTAATAAGACGGATACCATATTCTCTCACAAAATACCCATTTAGGGTGAGTGGAGAAGCACATGGGAGGTCCCACCTTTATCCCCTCTACCCATTTCCTCTCACACAACGACCCGTCTTAAAATCCAACCCGTTTTAAGCAAGACATACTCCCATCTCAAATTCTCTCATCTTCTACAATAAAGAATCACGTGTTGTGTGACATTCAACTATACAACTTACACATCCTCCACGTGATTTTATATCCAATATTCTTAACCCATCTGTCCTCTTCCTCTCAATCTTGATCTTCCATTAACCTTTTCCTTTTACCTTTTTCTCTTCTTCTATAATCTTCCTTTTTATACCCTTTTACCTTTTTTTTTCTTCCTTTTAGATTATATTCGAGAGCATGACGGGTAGTAAACTACCAATGCTATGGTATCTTGCCGGTTTCGGATAGCCGAGGCCCGAGTTGTTAATAATTAATAGCGGAGTTAGGAAAGGGTTAGTACTTAGTAGGAAGTTAAGAGCACTCGCCCTTCTGAAAAATAGTATTTCCGATGTTTTTAGTTAAAAATCTTTTGGGTGTGTTTCAAGTTTACCTAATAATATTAGGCCTTGTTCTTTTAGACTTAATTTCCGTTCATTTCAGTTCAATTTAGTTCGTTCAGTTCAGTTCATTTTTTCTCTTCACAAATTAACTTTAGTTCAGTTTAGATCCATCAGTTAAGTTAAATTCAGTTTAGTTTAGAATTCAGACGGTTTTCGTTCAAAAGAACAGGGTCTTAGTCTATTACCCATTTTTCCCTGCAGAATATTTTTTGCCTCGATAAGTTGAAATTTTGACTTCGCCGCATAATAATAAATTCGGATTATATCAGGTTTGGTCATAGATGAATAATATCCCCTTTGTTTAAAATCATTAAATCACATCCATATTTCCTCTCGTAGAAGTTTGATCAACTTCAGTTTAAGCCGCTAAAATTACAAATTACTAATACTACTAGCTCAAAATAAAATTCAAAAGTTGCCTAATTTAACTTAGATTAATGTTGTCAACATGATTTATCACGAAGGGTTTTAATTATTTTTAAACATTAAAAGGACATATAATTGGAAAAAAAAAAAAAGTAAAGAGGTGAGGAGCACGTGAATAGCATGTGAAGCGTATGGGGAGTAACGGCAGGCGGCAGTAGTGAGTTGAACAAAATGTACGTGACAAACATTAAGTAGTTATAAATATGCAAATTGTAAACTTTCCAAGCATGTGAGTTGCGTTTTTTTTTGTTAACTTTTGGTTGCTAACCTAATTAATCTGGTACGATTACTATATTTGATTAACAAGGTTCATTTTGGTAATGGTGTATTATGGACCATACCATTTCACGTGATGGTGGGGTTGTACCGTTGAATGTGTTTTATGGACTCTTTGGTTGATTTGTGGGTTCAATTTGTTAGTGGTGTCCCATCTATGTATTGTTTGATAGAAGACCTTTATCATCAATAGGTTTTGATACAAGTAGGGATGTTATCGCGGCGAGGCGGTCAGGTGGGTCATGGGTGTTGTGAGATAATTGTACCCGCCTCATCTCCGTGGTAGTTAGCCGGTAAGACTTGTGATATCAGTTTTTCTATTCGAGCCATTGGTTGAATGATTGAATGTCATCACTTTACCTTTTCAATGACATTTTTGGATATATGTTTTCATGATTTTATGGATAATATTTCAGATACTTTCTCTCTTTCTATTATTTACGGAGTATTTACTTTTGTATAAAATTATTAAGAAAACAAAAAAAATACAAAGACAGACAATTGATTGGAAAGTTGAGGCCCAACAGTTCTATATCCTTTATTAGCGCAACCTTCACTTACTGCTTGGAAGAAGACATCTATTTGGGCCATGGGACACCAGGTCTATTCAAGCTGAAAAGTAATTATCTCATATGCAGCACCACTGCATTTGCTGAGATACCTGAACCATACCATTGATTTAGGGTTATTCTATGAGCTGCAAATAATGATTTGATTCTCCGCAGTTATTGTGATGCAGATTGGGGTCAGGGCCGTCTCCGAGATTTCGGGGGCCCTGTGCGAAATTGTGAAAATGGGCCCAATACCGCTATATTTACGTATCTACTTGTATATAAACAAATCCAAATGCTATTTACACAGTTTTTTTCAAAAGTATCATGTTTCTTTTACACGGAGTGTTGTTTTAAAAGTATAATATAATGTAGATGTTTTATTGATATGTATTTTTAGACAAACTTCGCATATCAAAATAAATAAAATGAAGAAAAGAAGCAAATAATCTAAAATTAAAATTGCAGAAATAGGGAATCGGGAGGAAATAATCTAAAATCAATAATGTAGATGTGGGGAGGCGAACCCTAATACATGCATAAGAAAGACTAATAGACAACATACTAACCCACCTCTGCCAGTTACACTTTGTGAATCATAGGTGCATGAAACCCTATATATTTTTTAACTCACTCTATTGGGCCCCCAAAATTCGAGGGCCCGTACTGTCACGCGTGCCCTTGAGATGTTAAAAGCCAGCCCTGATTGGGGTTCTTGTGTTTTCACTGGAAGATCACTAACTGGATTTTGTGTGTTTTTAGGTAATTCATTGATATCACATAAGACCAAAAAGCAGAACACATTTAGCAAATCATCTCCAGAATCTGAAGCTTTGTTACACAGCTTTGAGGTTTCTGTTCCACTCTTTATCACACTCCATTGTGATAACAAAGCAGCACAACAAATTGCAGCTAATCCAGTATTCCAGGAGAGGACAAAACACTTAAGACTTCGAAGGGTTGATTCAAACCAAACATATAGGCATAGCACATTAGATAGCAGAGACCTTGACTAAGGCCCATGGAGAACATCAGCATGTTTGCCTTACTTCCAAGTTAGGACTTGTCATGTCTCCTCGAAGTCCAACTTGAAGGGGGGCTATTAGAAGTATGGCAGTTGCAGTCTTGCAGACAACATCACCACCCTCAATATACATTTGACCACAACCAATGCCGATCAATGCGACCAAGAATGCTCTAGAAGTTTCCGGATGAAGTCGATTTAGTTACAAGCGACTCAAAGACACACGATCAAGATAATGCAGTCTCGTTATTCATACCGTATGTAATTGAGTCAACTTAGTTAATGAAAATATCTAGATATTACTTAGTTGTTAAAACATTAGATGTTTAGTATAAATACCATGTACATATGCAAATGTAAATTATCTTTGATCATAATATTATACATCGTTTTTTTTACTCTTTTCTCAATTTTCTCTCAATTAATCTGAGTGTTTGCTCGTCAATTTTCCATAGAATTCAAGCTTTTATCCGGCTTCCATAATATGCTGTAACGCCCCCGAAAAACAGACAGGCAGCTCAAAATAGCTCTTTTATTAATAATAAACAGCAGCGGAAAAATAGGGCGTCACCGCCGTATTCCCCCTTCGGAGAATACAAGGCTTTTACAAGAATAAAGATAAATACACTTGTTAAAACTAAAAACTAATAACTCTATTACATATTCATCCTATTGGGTCATCTGAAAATCCTCACTCTTGACCTTCCCCGATACTAATGTGCCTGAAAAAGAATGAAAGTAACATGATCAGCCAACCACAGGCTGAGTATGACTCCGGTCACCTCCATCGACCCTACTTACCTCATTTTAGTATTTTACTCCATTCACATCTCACAAGTATATCATAGATAGATCACATGGGTACAAATGAATCATTATTAAACAGTCATGGATAACCTGTCATTCAGCATGCAATAACTTATTATACTGATGGGGCATATTCTGCACATGCTGACCGAGTAAACATATTGAGCAAGGTCAAAGATATCCACAAGCAAAGTCAACGACTTAGACAGCCTAGCCGATGCAGCCCATCGGCCTGTCACCCGGGTCTCGGCCAGGCAACTAGCCAGCCGGGACACATATCCGCGTACTCATATCCAAGACCCCTCGGCCGGCCTGCCATGGGCCCATCGGCCGAGGGTAGAACGGTCTTTCCACCTGCTAGCCACTTGGCCATTTGGCCACTACGTGACAAAAGGTGAAAGTCTATAAATACTCCTCAACCTTCATTGAGGAAAGGATCCACAATTTAACCTAAGAATCACTATTCATCTGGTAATATCTTCCTTATCTCTCTACAATACATCCTTAGCCAAGTAACAACAACTTACCTCTCTAAGTTTACTGACTTGAGCGTCGGAGTGAGTACGCTCGGCCAAAGCCGAGCCCTCAGTTTATTCATCGTTTCAGGAGACCGCGAGGAGGATTCAAGCAAAGACGTCATTCTACAAGCCACGGGTGGTAACAATACTTGCTCTGGAATTACACCCGAAACAATTGGCGCCGTCTGTGGGGAAGACACTAGAAGCTAGTCACATTCATTCCCAAACAAAAATATAAACACAAAAAAAACCCACCCCCAAAAGCTAAAAAGATGTCGAAACAACAAGAGGTATTCGTGATCGACGAAACCGAACTCTACCAAGATGATACCGTCCACAAACTGAGTTGTGCAACCCTCCACGGTCAAGTGATTCAACCGAGTACGGGATGCCAATAATACCAGACACTCACGTCAGGCGACGGGTCACCATCATGGGACATGTGGTTGATGCAAGAAACCAAGATGCTTCCGGACCCTGGTGGGAGTACGCCGCTCACACCGTCACGCCGACAAGAGCGACAGAAACCGTCCAGGAGACCAGGGCCCAAAATGTGACCCCAAGAAACTTGAACGGAGCATTAGGAGAAGCTGACCCTGTCAAGACACCGGAGGAGCCCAGAGTGGTCGTGGTAGACCTAAGTCCTTCTCGCACTCGCGAGAGGACGCCGTCGCGGCAAAGACAAACGAGGCACACCCCGGAGGAGCGAAAGAAGCCCAACTCGCCGAGTTGGAGAAAAGCCCGACTCACCGAGTCGGAGGAGAAGTCCTTCTCGCTACGAGGAGAGAAGCCGGACTAGGAATGCGAGGAGCCGATCGCCGCGTGTCGTTCGACATGTGGTCAGACAGCCCCTCAGTGCCTATGTCCTTGAAACCGCCGTGCCAACCAAGCTGAAATTGCCGGCACTCACATACAAAGGGGAAAGCGACCCCACCGACCATGCCGAGACCTTTGAGTCGTACATGTCGGTGTGGGAGCAACCCGATGAGGTCTGGTGCCGAGTCTTCCCAACGACCTTGCATGGGATGGCTCAAAGTTGGTACAAGGGGCTGCCCGATGGCTCGGTATGCTGCTACGCCGATCTAAGGGATGCCTTTTTAGCCCAGTACTCTTGCAATAAGAGGAAGGCCGTAGAGACATCGGATCTCCTGACTATCAGACAGGAGGGCGGCGAAACTCTGCGAAGCTATGTGAAGAGGTTCGACGCCAAGGTTCAACAGATCCGGGAGATTAATCCCGAATTGGCAGTCTTCGCACTGATGAAAGGCCTCCCAAGGGGAGCTCTAAAAAACGAGCTCATCAAGTGCGGCGGCCTGACCTTGGACGCCGCCAGAAAATTGGCTGACCAAACCATTAAAGTGGAGGACTATCACAAAACCTGGGTAGGCTCTAGCGAGGCCGAACCCTCAGAAAAGAAGAGCCGCCGGGAGGACAACCCGGATGAAGGACGCCGTGACAATAATCGGTCACGGTCTGGTGAAAGACGTCGCGACAATAATAGGTCACGGTCTGACAAGTCCGCCAGAAACAACCCGGTTGGTACGGGGAGTTCGGGAACGTACTACCAGCCGGTATAAAAATCGCACCCCCCGGTCGTATCGGCCGCCGAGGTCTTCGCCCCGAGCAAAAACGAGGGCCGAAATGGGAAAGACCCCCAAGGCGAAGGGGGACGGTGACACGAGCGATCGTGAGTACCACGGCCACACCGGTCACCTTATCGACAAGCCGAAAGACTGAAGAATGCCATTGAAGAGCGATCCGGAAGGAAGCCTCGGCAAGTACGTTGCCAAAGGCCAAAAATGACGCTGCGGTTCGGACAAGAAATCCGTCTTTGAACGGATAGGAGTGATCCATGTTGTCATCGGGGCAACGAGAACGGTGGGTCCGCTCATGGGCACAAACGGCACCGAACGACTGTATCGGGCCATCAACTTTGTGCCCAACACAGCAGTCCCCGCTTTCAACATCCCCGACATGACTATTGGGAAGAAGGACTATGCGGGAGTCATCGCCCCTCATAGCGACCCACTTGTAGTCCATTTGAACATATCCAACCACCTGGTCAAGAGGTGCCTGATTGACACAGGCGCCTACACGAACATCATGTTCAGGGAATGCTTTCTCAACCTCGGTCTGAAGGTTGAAAACTTAAGCCCCTACACCAGCCCACTGTACATACGGCTTTTGGGGCCGGCCCTGGTACCCCAGGGTCAATGGGATCGCCGGTGATGTTCGGAAGGGTATACGCCAAGAATGTCCTAGCTGAGTTCGTGGTCATTGACGGCTCGTCCGCCTACAACGTTCTCATAGGCCGAGTCACGCTAAGCAAGGCTGACGCGGTGATGTCCATCCGGGCCCTGACACTGATGTATGTCTCGGACAGGGGGGAAGCGCATAAGCTCGTCTCCAAGGACGAAAAGGACGAAGTGGTCAATGTCCAGATATCTGCCAGGGGGTGCAACATGCAATCCTTCAAAGTGGCGAAGAAATCAGAGAAGGGAAAAAGCCCATCCTTGCAACAAGAGGGCAACTTCATGGAGGCGACCGACGGCTGACTAAGGAGGGTGTGTCTTTGACGAGCCATGAGGACACTGACAACCTCGGGAAAAACTCTGTATAGCGGCGGAGGTGTCCAAGACAGCTGTAGACACCCCGACGCATGTTTAAATCTAATGTAGAATAATCCAAGTTTTTTACCAAAGTGCTCATTTTTCCATAGTCACCCTCAAGAAACAGACGCTAGCTCACACTGTCACATCGACAAGAGCGGCAGTCATCAACAAGAAGCAGACTACCGTCGCAGTCACCCCAAGTAGTAGACGCCACGGCATTCACCCCAAGAGGTAGACGCCGTCGCAGTCACTCCAAGTGGTAGACGCCACGGCCGTCATTATCAAGAAACAGACGCTAGCTCACACAGTCACATCGACAAGAGCGGCAGTCATCAACAAGAAGCAGACTACCGTCGCAGTCACCCCAAGTAGTAGACGCCACGGCAGTCACCCCAAGAGGTAGACGCCGTCGCAGTCACTCCAAGTGGTAGACGCCACGGCCGTCATTATCAAGAAGTAGACGCCAGCTCACACTGTCACATCGACAAGAGCGGCAGTCACCCCAAGTAGTAGACGCCACGGCAGTCACCCCAAGAGGTAGACGCCGTCGCAGTCACTCCAAGTGGTAGACGCCACGGCCGTCATTACCAAGAAGCGACGCCCTGACTCACACCTGTCACATCGACAAGAGCGGCAGTCTACATCAAGAAGCAGACGCTGGCTCACACTGTCACACCGACAAGAGCGGCAATCACCCTCAGGAAGCAGACGCCGCGACAGTTACGGCCAGTGCAGTTGATACTCGCAAAAGCGATCGAGACGCCTTAAAAAGCGTTTAAACACAGTTGGGATGCGCACTCTAGACCGCCTCGGCCGGGCCGAGGCGGAAGCAAAAAGACGACTCAGACGAAGACGAAAAAAAAAAAAAAAAAAAAAAAAAAAAAGACCTCGGCCAAGCCAGAGGCAAAGTAAAGACGCTAAGTACAGTTGATGCGCTCAACCATTAGCGCAAGGAAGCTCAAAGTGAGGTAAAGACCTCGGCCAAGCCGAAGGCAAAAGAAACGAACTCTTCTTGAAAATAATAACAAGTTACAAGTGAGGAGAATACAGACGACGGCCGTCCCCATAGGGATAAGCCAAAACACAACCTACCAAAGTTGTACAAAATACAGGGAAAGAAAAGCAAAAGGTTACAAATATGTCATTTAAAGCGCCAAAAGATGGCAGGGAGGAAGGGCTTAATAATTGGCTCCCGAGCATTGGCTATCCGAGACGCCGGTGAGCCTCGGTGACGACCGCCCGTCTCCCTATGCCTCGTTCTTTGCTTGCCATCAGTAGCGGTAGCAGCATCTTCTTCTATGGGCAACCCAGCAGCGTTCTTAGCAGCCTCAGCTTCAGCAGCCTCAGCCTTAGCCTCAGCAGCCCTCATTCTCTCGGCTTCCTCCTTGGCCGCCCTAGCCTTCTCAGCGAGAGCCGCCTTCTCCGCGGCCGCCTCTTTCTCTATCTTCACCCTCACCGCCTCTTTGGCCTTCTCCTCCACGGCTTTCTCCTTAGCTTCGAGCTTGTCGTCAAACAGCTCGTCAAATTTGTCCCACGGAAAGGAGCCATCAAGAGGGAAGAGCTCCCCAATCACTTCCCTGGCAGCTTCTTCGGCCAGATCCCGGTATTGGGCGCACATATCAGGAAGCATGGCGGTTTGGAGCATCTCAATGTCCTCCTCCTTTTGTCTGATGATGGCCTCCTTGCTCCGAATTATCTTCCCCTGGATCTGAAACTGGCCCCTGATTTCGTTCCTCTGCTGGAGATAAAGGTCGGCGTGCCTCTGAACAAGGTTACACTTCTCCAACAACTTAGCAGCTTCGGCCGCCGCAGCCTCGGCCTTGGCTCTCTCAGCAAGGACCTCCTTTTCAGCGTCCTCCCTGAGTTTTTTCTTAGCCAAGAGCGCCTTCTCAGCATCTCCCCTAAGCCTCTGCTCATTGAGGAGATCCAGCTTCGCCGACACGGCCACCTTCTTAGTAGCATTAAGCTAAAAAACAGATTGAGCCACGGCTTTCTCCTGCTCTATGATACGAGCACCGGTCAGCTCGTTCCACCTCGCCAGCTCCTTGATCAGCTTCGTGCCTTCCACTATAAGCTGGGAGACGGAAGCCTTCTGGGATGAGGAGTCAATGGTGACGCTTTGATCACCAGTGTAACAGCCCAAGGTAACCTGCTAACGTGATATTGTCCGCTCTGGGAGACACAACCCCCTCACGGCTTTAAAACGCGTCACATTAGGAAGAGGTAGCCACATGATTATAAACCATGCTTCGTTCCCCTCTTCTACCGATGTGGGAAGGTCACCTTCCCTCCTCCCCAGAGGAGAAGGCGGCGTCTCTCGCCCACCAAGACAGCCCGGCTCCGATACCAATCGTGACACCCTCACTTATCGCGGAAAAGTAAACACGTAATTCTACGTAAAAACCGACGGGATATGTTTGTAATAGGTTCAATTGGGTAAAAACCTGTAATTTTTAAAACCTGAACCTGTTATAAAGATATCCAAAAGGGAAGGTGTCAAACATGCAAGGTCCAAAATAAATCTCAAGAATGAAACATCGCTAAAGTCGCGAAAAGAAAGTTATACAAACCAAATATGAGAAAGGGAGACATATGTCCCTAAAATGTATGTGACATAAAAAGGGGTTTAAGGGTCGCAATAAAGTAAAACCAGTCTAGGTCCCAAGGTTACTTTGCTCGCTAGCTCGTCCATGTACCCCATATATGCATCACCTACCTGTCATTCGCATTTTATACAAATACGAAAGCCACAGTCAGTGGGGAGTAACTCGAGTCCTCTAAACCATGAAATGTCATAATTAATATAACATGTAAACATAAGAATATGAATATGAATAACACATAGCCTTAGCATATAGATGCTAGACAATCGTGCTTATCATGTGAACAACAATATAACAACACATAGTCCTAGCATGTGAATACTAGACCGACTCATACTACACTATCATGTGAATCACATAACATCCAGGAATCCAAACTCTATCAACCATAGCCGGCTTGCATCTCACCTTCTATGATTCATAGAATCACCATACAAGAAAGGGCAATATATCAAAGACAGGCATAAGTTCTTAGTACGGTCAATAGTCACTTTGTAACTCAAGTCTATACCACGAGGTAGGGAAGGTAATCGAACCGGTATCTTGGCTCAACGGTTACTATTAAGAAAACATGGCCAAGAGACAACACAACCCTAGCCTAAAATCTGCGCAGACCTAGACATGCGGATACACACCACCGCACCCAAGACTCACAACTTTTTTTAAAACATAATGAAGTGGGTACCCTAAGGACACCACCGAAGGGTTGGCTAGTATTTAAGCTGACCCCATACTATCAAAATAAGTACCTGAGGTCATGCCCCAACTTGGATTAAATCCACTAGTCAGGAACACAAAGGCTATCAAGCAGTGAACATATACTCGTCAGAGACTATAAAGACCTATCAATGATGAAGGCCGAAATACTCACCTAGGACCTAGTCCCAGCTTGAATACTTTAGCCCACACCACACACGACTCACCACACAAGTCAATTAAGACACCCACTTAACCTTAAGAGGACAAAAAGTCCTACTTACCAACATAAAATCTAATATTCTATCATATGAAAGGCTATATAAATGTCTAATCAGTAGATAAACCAACAGAATCCTCAATACCAATTTCCAATTCTAACAATATTAACCAAATTAAAGGCTTTGGGGAATCTAGGGCCGTTTTTACAATATAAGAAGCTACTTAAATCAACTAATTACACATGTGAGATAAAAAATATAATGAATGGCCTAAAACAAGAAAAAGGCCGACTATCTAATTCATTCAAAATTTCATCCAACCGAATTTTTACCCGCAACCCCAGCCCTGCGACAGTACGGGTCAAATTTGCGGTGACCAATCACTCAATTAATCGACATCGCATCAGTCAAAGGGACTAAGGCTCAGTTTTCGGCACAATCAACAAAACATTACAATTATCGCTATAAAATTCATTTGAGCCTATTAATTACAATTTCATTTTGTAAACTATCCTAATATGTGATAACTATTAATATGAGCACAATTTTACCATCCTTATTATCTTTACTACTAACATTATTCATTCACCTAAACACTTATCAAACAACAGGCACACATTAACTACTAATGTGACATTAATTCGTCGAGTAACTCGGAATAGTTACCTTAAGCTAGCAAAGAGACAAGCAATAAACTTGAGAAAGCTTCTAAAACCCAAAATTACTCTTCATCTTCAACCACATATGAGTCACCTAAAATAATTATGTGAAAGGACGATATTAACGAATTATCATTATATAAAATATGAGTCGGAAATATAATTATTTCAAATGAACTAAACTAGGCGCCTAAAGAAATCCATAACCACGACTCGAGGACCATTTGAGCAGCCCTATTTCCGCCTCAACAGCCACCTATGGCTAAGGCGCACTCACCAAGCCCTTTGCCTAGGCCGGCAAACGGCCCGCTTACCCGATCCTAAACAGCCACCATTATAACCCAAAACCAGCTGTGACCAACCAGTCCATAGGACGGGTTTATAACTTCAAACACAACTCAGCCCATTCAAAATAAAACATGTAAACAGCTGGGGAAAGATCAATCGTATACAAAGGGATAGCTGTTTAAGCCAAATTCAATAATACAAAGCGATATCTTTCCGAGCGATAGTAGTAATTCAGTAATTTCTAATATTAAATGCGACATGGAGTAATTTGTTCACTATTCTCAAACCTGGAAGAGTTGGGAGCGTGAGACGTCGACACTTAAATAATTGTTAATACTTATCAGACTCAGTCCCTTTAACGGCTCCAAAGCCGAGTTCAAAACAATCGAATTTCCCACCCAGAAAATCGTGTTATACCAGTCCATTTCGGTCCAAGAACAAAGTCGAAACATTTGGACTTTGACCCTCACACACCGTTCCAAACACTAATCCTTATGACCCACACTCCCTAAAATACATACAACCCATTGTAATGAGTCCCAAAGATGTCCCGATTTTTGGCCTTAAAAATGATCCTAATTTCAACACCTATAATTTCAGGAAATGTGCCAAAACAAAAATCAAATACCCCATTTTCACTATTAAAGAAGCTCATTTGTGACCGTCTTAAGACGAAATTTTAAGCATTAAAATGATAGTATTCACCCAATTAAATTACCCAACATAATTACCCACTTCACCATGAATCCAAAGGTACTAACTTTTCTCAAAATTAATAAGTAAATCTTGTATAAGACCGTCACATGCTACAATAATATGGAAATTTCATAAAGAATGAAACTTTAACACAAGTAAGCATCCAATATACAAACTAGCATACAAAATCGACTTAGTAACGAATAATCCTATCACCGTTACCTTAAACGCTCCTTATTCTCCGAATAAATGGTCCACAAGGCACGAGCCTCACCCCGGGTCTTCGAATCCTTCATAAAAGGGCAAGAAAACGGAATAAAGAAGCTAAAAGACGACACTTTTATAAGACGGCGAAAGACGAAACCACTACAGAAAGGAGACTTTCTTACCTTAAAAGGAGGAGGAAGGAAAGGGGAAGAGAATGGTACAAAAATTACGGAATTTGGTTGAGAATGGAGGCGGGATCTGGGGTTTGAATGATCGGAAACGGTGTTGATGATTTTGGTGGATGCTGATTGTTGTTGCTGGTGAAACGCGCAAAAAGGAAGGGAAAAGAAGGGGTAGGGACGGGGGTGTACAACAACAACAATAAAATAATAATAATAATAATAATAATAATGAGACACCAAACTAGCTTGCTAGCTTCTAATTATACGTACGTTTCTTCATCGTTAAGTAATTTCGTTCGTTTTTAAAACCGTCTCGAGTTAATAAAAATCGGTTTTTAGTAAAAGTTTCATTAATAAAACGGAATTAATAATAAATAAATTTAATGAGTGAAAATAAAATAAACTCAGCTAGTTAACGGAAATAATACGATATCAGCTTGAATCGGAAATATTAGCGATTTTTACGAAACTAACGGATATTAATAAAAATTGCTAATTTAGTGAAATAAGCTCAAAATAGCTAATTGGACGGTTTTGTTCCCAAAATCCATCTCGGGTTCACTTAAAACAACTTTCATAAGGACTCGTAAAGAAACGGAAATTATTAAATAAACAAACTCGAACTAACTTTAATAAACTTGAACTAACTTTCAATAAACTTATTAATGATTATTAAAATTAACGTATCGAATTATGATTAAATTAATTAATTAGCTAAGCATATATATATAAATCGTTAAATGATGTAATTAAATTCAAAATAGCAATTAAAAGAATTTTATTCAACTTAATAAAATACGGGGTGTTACTATCACCCCATCTTTTAAAAGGTTTCGTCCTCGAAACTTGAAAGTATAAATGGAAGGTTATGAAAATAAAACATTAATGAAGAGTTTTCAAAAGTATAAGTCTCATTCATGGAACGGAATTGCTCTTGTCGTGCACACAAGAACGCTAACTTTCCAAGTCAGAGACAAATTTAAAACAAAAACTATTCGCCGACAAGCAAAGAACAAGTTATCAAACGTTTCCAATAACTAGTTCTAACATCCGATCAACGTTAAAATCAAAATAAGAGAAAGGTAATCTACTCAAATTTTCTTTTGCAAAAGCCAAAGTAGAAATAAAGGTTTCACCTTTAAACTAAAAGGGGAGTTAAATTCCTGAAATATAATATTAAACTTTGACAAAGGCATTATGATTAAATCAAAGTGAATAGAGATTGGATAAAATTTACAAAAATCTCAGGTTTAGCAACTCAAAACCATGATAAAGAAGTCTATACTCAAAGAACAATTAGAGAATTAAATCGAATTTTCATTTTCCAAATCTTTACAAATAGGGAAAATTTTGTAATAGTAACATAAATTTTTAACAACGAACCAAAAATGGTAGCTTGAAATATTTAGAAATTGTGCGAAATGAAAAGTAAGTTAGACATCATAGATACAAGTATGCTAAGAGGATTCAAACTTAACTAATCAAAAGAGGTATGATGAACTTCCTAGGGATAAGGATTGAAGTCAAATTTACAAGGATGTCAAAGATAGAGTTTCACAAGATACGAGTGTCAAACTTAAAGGAGGAGCAAGATGAAGCGAGGAAAGGAGGTATGAACGGTAACGCTCATGATCAAGGAGAAAGGGAAATTAGACAACAAGGAAAAGTCAGATACTCAAATCTCAAACAACAATGTCATAAGGTAACATCAATTTATGTATGGCTATCAACATCCTAAAGGTATCTCTTTCCAAAATCACATCATAAACCTTACTCCGTGTTGTATCAGAGCCGGGGCCTGTGCCGGTGGGCAGCGAGGACGCTGCCTTCTCCTCTGGGGAGGAGGGAAGGTGACCTTCCCACATCGGTAGAAGAGGGGAACGAAGCATGGTTTATAATCATGTGACTACCTCTTCCTAATGTGACGCGTTTTAAAGCCGTGAGGGGGTTGTGTCTCCCAGAGCGGACAATATCACGTTAGCAGGTTACCTTGGGCTGTTACAAATGGTATCAGAGCCGGGGCCTGTGCCGGTGGGCAGCGAGGACGCTGCCTTCTCCTCTGGGGAGGAGGGAAGGTGACCTTCCCACATCGGTAGAAGAGGGGAACGAAGCATGGTTTATAATCATGTGGCTACCTCTTCCTAATGTGACGCGTTTTAAAGCCGTGAGGGGGTTGTGTCTCCCAGAGCGGACAATATCACGTTAGCAGGTTACCTTGGGCTGTTACAACCAGCCTGCACTTGCTGGGAAGCCTTCTGGGATGAAGAGACGATAGTGACGTTTTGATCACCAACCTGCACGGGGCTCTTCTCCACTCGCTGCTCATTAAGAGCAACGGCCGACAACGAGTGATCTGCACGAAATTTAATTAAAGCATCCATGTCATCATACATGGACATACCGAAGAGCCTGACATCGGAAACGTCTAATAAACCGGTTAAATCTGGGCCACGGGATAGATACGTACCGTGCTTGGCCTTCTTGGCCGGAGGACGCATTTCCTTCTTTGGTCGGATTTAGCGAGAGAGTCGGCCGCTTCCTCTTACGGACAAGGGGAGATTCCTCCGCATCAGAGTCCCCCCCATCGGTAATATCAACGATCTCCTTCGTCTCCTTCTTAAGGGGGGGGATGGGAGGCGGAACCGGTGTCGACGCCGTCGCCGCCGAAGACTTTGTTTTCCGCGTCCGACGCGCCATGCTACAAACAACCTTCGCCTGGGCCGCCTCCATATCCAAGCCCTTCAGTTGTTGATCCATGAGATCATTCGGCGACGTTCTGCGGTAACGGGTTAAAGCCTTAGGGTGCAAATCAGCAACGGTCTTATCTTTGTTCAGCCCCATCCTCCGAAGGATATCCTCAGACAGGTCCGGTCCAAAGTGGTCTGCAAAGGAAACAAGGCAAGAGTTAAATAGAAGAAATAAATCAAAGTTCAACAGAAACGTTGAGAGCAGAGATGGGCCTCACACCGACCCCACTCACCCTGCGCTAGGGCCGGTATGAGGCCGACATGGCAGAGCGGCTCATCCTGAAGAATGATCTGCGTTGGGGGAATCCATCTTTTCGGCACCCCACTCTTGTCCGCCTCAAAAAGCCTCATCGCCAGCTTCTCATCCGCCTTAAGAGGAACCTTGCTGGCGTCCATCTTAAGCTTTTTCCGGGAGACCCATCTATCATGCTCCGCCTTAGTCTCGCACCGTAAATTAACTTGGTGCTGGAAAGACCGGGGCCGCGGATAGTCATTTGGCACCTCAACATACACCCACCGACCTTTCCGGTCTTTGCAGGAAGAAAGTTTATCAACGGAGACATAACCCGGCTCCATTTGCACACTGTACCATCCGACGCGACCAGAAAACGACGGCTTAAGGTGGTGAAGACGACGGAATAAATTAACCGTTGGAGCCTCTCCCTTGAAGAGACAGAGCCAGACAAAGCCGACTATGGTCCTAATGGCCAACGGGTGCAGTTGGGCCACGACGACGTTCATGGCCCTAATAATGGCCATAACGTATTCATTCAGCGGAAACCGTAGCCCGTACTCCAAGTGCTGCATGTATACGCCGATGCAACCCGGTGGAGGGCAACAAACGGCCTGACACTCCTCAGGGACAACAATTTTGTATCCCCTGCCGAAGTGGAAATGGCCCTCGAAAAATGTCTCGTCGGAACAACTGGCGAACTTATGAGTCCAAGCACGGTCAAGGCGGACCTTACAGGCGTCCCCGTGATCCATGACGTACTGCCTCCCCTCATTAGGATGAGCCCTTCCAGCATCATCACTGAAATCATCATCATCATCATCATCATCATCATCATCCTCCCATTCCTCCAAAATTTGAGGATCAACTTCAGGAGAAGGAGACCTAGGGCCCCCAGACTTTATCGGGCTGGCGTCTAGTATCCCCCCCTCACCAAGACGCGACGAGGAATCCCCCGGCGCAGAAGCGCTAGTCCCGGCATCGGCAGAAGACATGTTCACGACAATTACTTAACAAAATAAAAGAAAATTTGTTTGTTTACCTTGAAGAAAAACACTCGCCGGAGTAACAACTCTGAAAATTAGAAGACAAAGAAGCCCTTGAAAGTTTAGAGGGATGAAAATTTCGGAGAAAAATTTGAGAAAATGAAATTGGTAGCCAAATTCACGGAACAACTGCCCTATTTATAGGGAAAAGCCCATGAAGAAGGACCAATCAGGGAACAGCCCATGAAGCGTCAGCCAATCAGCGAACAAACACGTGTCAGACATGCAAACACGGAATGTCAATCGTTGCAACAGTTGAACGTCAATCAATGCAACAGTGACCAAGCGTCTTCAACACACCCCTTCATATCTCTTTGCCTATTCATCTTCCTCAACAAATTCCTAGGTATCTGCTCTCCGCCGGCCACATGATCAACCAAGCTAGGAAGCACCGGCCTGGGGGCACTCAAAAACAACCGACACTCTCAACCCTGGTCTCGGCCAGCGTCACCCTCTTTTCCACATCGGATGCCCTCTACACATCCATGTGGAGGGGGGATATGGTACGGCCTAAGCAGAACCAAGCCGAGGTAGAAGAAGCCGGGGTAGAAATTTTGGTCTTACGCAGAATATACGCTCAACACACATCGGAGCCCATACCACGGCATAGACTACGCTGGGGGCAAATTGATGAAGCATATTCTGCACCTGCTGACCGAGTCAACATATTGAGCAAGGTTAAAGATATCCACAAGCAAAGTCAACGACTTAGACAGCCTAGCCGATGCAGCCCATCGGCCTGTCACCCGGGTCTCGGCCAGGCAACTAGCCAGCCGGGACACATATCCGCGTACTCATATCCAAGACCCCTCGGCCGGCCTGCCATGGGCCCATCGGTCGAGGGTTGTAGACACCTCGTTTCTGCACCTCCCGCAAACCACCCGGTGATGATTGGGCCGCATGTTTGATTCGCGGAACAATTTGTGACAGTTCGTAAGATTATCGTCAAGTGTTTGCTCAAATATTAATGTCAACCTCTTAGTTGTCATCTACGTCCGGATACGGTCGTTTTGCGATAATTAGAGTACATTGAGTCGGGTCAAAAACCGTCTCCATTTTTCGATAATTTTGTTAAATCCCGAGTCAGAATGTTCGAATGTTAGGATATTTCTATTCCATATTTCACAAATTTTATCTTTTGGCAAATAATATTCCGTAATATTCACAAGATAATCGGATTATTTCCGTCCTACCATAACTCAAACGCGGAAATCTTTCTTCAACGGGAGGAAACCTCACGGGAATAGACGCAGCAGTCTTTGCGCCTCTTCCAAGGGACGCAGATGGGCTGCTGCGCCTCTTCCCGTGCCCTTCTTTGCATGATTTACGTATCTTTTTATATCTTTCCGAGATTCACTTCCAAAGAGTCTCCGAAACCCTATTCCTCCGTGTGATTAGTATAAATAGGAGCCTTCGCTCCTCATATTTCTCACGCGAGTGTCCGCCCTTCTCTTCTCCCTTTGCATTCTAGACTTCGTTCTTACTAATTGGCGCCTACGTGCTTGGACTTCCGACCACGTAAGCTCGGATCTTTCCGGTACCACCTCTCCGTTGCATGACCGACCAATTTGACCAACTACACTCAATCAATCTAAATAAATCAATCGTTTTCCTCTTACGAGGGCACTCTTTCCTTGCATTCGCGTCGAGCATTCACTAGTCGATACTTAGTCCTTCTCGTTCCGTCAACATGTAAGTCTGAGGGTGTATAATTCTCTTTATTTATTGTATTTTACTTTTCGTATCACCATTGTAAGATTTATGTCGAAAACACCATTAAAACCGATTTCTAAAAATATGCTTTAAAACCTCTTTTTTTACGGATTTCCAGTAGATAACCGTCGAGAAAAGACGCAAAGAATCGCTGCGCCTCTTGAAGGAGCGCGATTCTGCTGCGCCTCTTCGTGAGAGGCCGCCAGATTCCTCGCTTTTCTTCTTCCTCAAATCCTCTCCGTAATTCGTGTTTGTCTATTTGTTTCTGTTTGTCTTTAATAATTCGTTCGCATGATAGCATAATAATCACATGTATTATATTCATCATCATTAATTCACATGTTTTAATTGTCATAAATCCGACTTAAATCTCAAGTAATCAATATTTGCGGTTTTCGTCATTAATATTCAATCCAAGTTTTAGAGATTCAATTTCGTTCGTATTGAGTTTCTGGAATTTATCTTTGGTATATTTTGCATCCATGTTCATTGTTAATTCGTCATATTCATTATGTTTAGTCTAATCAATTAATTAGTTTGTTTAGTTGTTTATTGATCTCATTCATTAACATCGTCCCTTCATGTAATTAATCCGTTTAATTCCGTCTCATCCATGTTTTACTGTTTTTATGACCCCTTCATATGTAAATAATCCATCAATCCCTTTCATCCGAGTAATATCATCAATCGATCCATTAAAATTAATAATTAACATTAACGATTTGTAGTTAAGCCACGACGAGAACTCACCCTTGGAAAGACGCAAGAATCTGCGCGCGCTCTTCCAGGGCGCAGCTCTGCGCCTCTTCTTCAGGGCGCTCTGCTGCGCCTGTTCCAGGTTGAGTTCTGTCTCTGAACTCCTTTCTGCTTTGACCTAGTTTATTTAGCCTACGTAATTATCTAACTAATATTCGTAATATCACCTGGTTTCTATTCGTTAATTCATTTATTTATTTCTTTTATTTCTTTTATTTCTTTTTCTCAAATTATCCGTTTTAAGGGTGTTTTCGACATAAATCATCTAATCCGTTGTAATTAATGTAATTTTTTATTATTGTAATTTTTTATTATTGTATTTCTTTTTGTTGTATTTCTTTTATTGTATGCTTTCCACATGCAAATGAGCATTAAATCCAACTTCGACCCAAATTGTTTGCTAAACTAATTGTTCACCGACTTAGTCTAATCTTCACATGCTAGGATTAATTTATTGGATGTTGCATTGCATGCATATAGCCGACGATATATCAAGTATGAATAAACTCCCTAATCATTAGTAGAGGCCGCTATCGAGGCGGGCGGGATTAGGTGTTCGATCAAAAGAGCTTCCTAATACGTACCCTCACCCCTTACTCCAGATCTCCGTGAGCACCCGTGTTCATTGGCATCCGCGAGAGTCATTCTAGACATAGAATGCTAAGGGTAACGATTGCTTAGTGTTCATGTCACTACTTTGTGTCTTGACATGACACGAGGTATTCGAACGGTTCCAATTTCCCATAAAAATTGGTGGCGACTCCATACAAAATGCAAACGCTTGTTTTTCCGACCTTCACCAAGCGCCCCCGTGGGCGGCCCGCTGTCCACAGTTTGGCGACTCCGCTGGGGGATATACACTTAGGTGTAGCTAGGGTGAAACTTGAACAAGGTTAGGGAATAATTTGTACAAGACAATTGTCGGTTTTCATAACTCGGTCTTCCTAGATCGTTTAATTCGGCCTTCCTAGGCCCAACCCAACCCATTCGACCAATCGTCCCGTCTAAACGGTCCTAATTCTTATTTGGGCCTAAGGATGGATAGCGATTGACGTCATCCATACCATGATGCTTACTCTTGTTTGTATCAAGGGCCTTCACTACTTGAGGAAATGGACTAGGAATCGGCCTTACTGTTGTTTGGCACGAGCCTCTCCACAGACTTCGGGTTTGATGGTTCGGTATGGCAACCCACCCTTTAAACCAAAACCCTTTTAAATACACTCAGCATCCCGTT
The DNA here is from genome assembly GCF_048544455.1 of Silene latifolia. Taxonomy (NCBI): domain Eukaryota; kingdom Viridiplantae; phylum Streptophyta; class Magnoliopsida; order Caryophyllales; family Caryophyllaceae; genus Silene; species Silene latifolia. Next base: position 6,488,437 of record NC_133531.1, read on the forward strand.
ATAATGCTTGTATAAATGTGTAAACCTTACGTGATCACCACTTCTAAACAAAACCATGACGAATTTTCAAAAAAAAAAAATCAAAACTCATTTTCAAACAAGATTTTCGAAAAAAAAAGTAGGCCTTCAATTAGCGCAAAATCCGGTCAAAACTCTGTCCGTTTGTCAAGTCAAAATTCGGGCCACAAGCCTATTTCAAAACCTCACTTCGAGTCCACTCCTGCAACTACACTACAGTTGGCTAGGACACACATTTTCAAAGACCTTGTCTTTCTTCAAAACTCACTCAACACAAGTGGCACACACCCACTTCACGAGTCAAAACTTTTCTTCTCTTAGCAAGTGTGATAGAATGGTCGATCGTGTTTTGATTCGTCGCCAATCTCTTATCCAGTTTCCAAGATGCCTGGGTCAAGTGATGAAACAAACCTCCAGCAAATTCAAGAAAGTAGTGATCGAATCCTAGCCGCGATAGCCCAAATGCAAATCACTCAAGAACAAACCTATGACCGCCTTGAACTTATCGAAGGCCGTATCTTTGATGTAGAGGGAAGGTTGCCTCCCCTTAAAGGTGAAGTACTACAATTTTTCGATGACGAGTCTAAAGATGAGAATCCCGCCCTAGGGACAACCGCAGTGAGAAAAGACTCCAATACCTAGAGGAACAATTGATGTACCTTAAGGGGGATGACATCTATAGGGAAAATAATCGCAAGTATGAAGCCGTCAATTCCAAATTGCCTACTAACTTTAGCATGACGGATATCCCTAAGTTTAAAGGACACGAGAACCCTTTGAACCACATCCGCGCCTTCAAGGACTACATGTCTATCAAAGGCATCAAACCCGAGATGTTCTTAAGGATCTTTCCTTCATCTCTTGACACCATTCCGAAGCAATGGTTCTACACTTTGGATCACAAAAAGGTCGCTACTTGGGAAGACGCCGCGATCGAATTCTCGAAACAATACGCGGATAATGCCGAGATCCAAGTCAACATGCGTACCCTAGAGGTTCTTACCCAAAATGACAAAGAAGGATTCACCGACTTCCTAAGTAGGTGGAGGAAGACTAGTACTCAACTAGTTGAACGCCCGGATGAGGCCACTCTTGTGGAAAAGTTCGTGGATAATCTCAAGCCCATATATGCCAGTCACTTGAGATATCAAAACATCAAGACTTTCAAGGACTTAACCGTACTAGGGACACGAATTGAAGATGACATCCGCAAAGGACTCTTGTCCAAAACGGTAGGTCGAGGATATCAAGGGTCCACAAGTCGTTCCTACGGCTCTACTAGCAAGACCGACGAAGTTAACCTTCTCGAGCCATCCAAGAAAACTAGCCCACCAAGGAAGTTCACAAACCTCGGGGATACATACTCCAACGCTCTAAAAAGGCTAATGAAGCAAGGTAAACTCCAACCCATTGGACCTACTCCCGAACCTGAAAAGAAGTCCAAATTCTGGGATGAAAACTCCTACTGTGAATACCATAGGGGCAAAGGGCACGACACAGAAAAATGCTACAAGTTAAAACACGTGCGGGCTTCATTTCCGACTTCATCGCATGGGCAAGGAGTGTAGATAGACAAGTGCGGGAACTAGAAAACGTGGTAACGACCTTACGCAATCCCAATGCAACACCTAAAGAACGTGTACCATTGATCTTCTCTCAGAATGCCACTATGCAAGAAGTAGTCGCCGTGGTCGATGGACTAGTCGATCAAATCATACAACTAGAAAGTGATATCATGAGAATGAAAGAACTAGCTACAGTCAATGGGGTTTGGGCCGATGACGATGAAGACGAATACCTCATTGAAAACTCCTTAGTCAAGGAAATAGTCCAAAATGGCGAAGACCAAGATGTGGATCACCTAACTCGTTCGGGTCGTCCATATCAAAGCACTACTCAAAATGGTCCAACCAACGTCATCACACCAAATGACAACGAAGACGACCCCACTGATCATTTGCTCAAGCAATTACAGAAAACCAAGGTTGATCTTTCAGTCTGGCAACTAGTGGCAAGCTCATTTCCGCATCGCCAAGCTTTACTGCAAGCTTTGGCCAAATTGAATGTAGCACATAACTCCACTCCTGAAGATGTAGTCAACTTGGTCTTCCAAGAACCACCGAGGCTAAGTAATCCTATTACTTTCTCAGACGAAGACTTGCCACCTTTTGGCGCTAGTCACAACCTTGCTCTATACATCACTGTCATCTGTCTGAAGAAGAACGTGCCAATGACTTTGGTAGATGATGGCTCCGCGGTCAACGTCATACCCCTCAAAACGGCATACAAACTAGGCATAAAGGAGTCGGATTGGACTCCCACCAATCAGGGTGTACGTGCATATGACGGTACACGACGAAAAGTGGTTGGACTTGCTAGCCTAACCATAGCCACGGGACCAATCGAGCGAAAAGCTAATTTCCAAATAGTGGACATCGAAGCTTCATTCAACATACTTTTGGGAAGGCCTTGGATTCACGCTTCCAAAGCGGTAACATCCACCCTCCATCAAAAGATCAAGATCCCACTAAATGGCAAAGTTGTGACGATCACTTCGTCACCCATCAAGGCGATAATTGAGAAGCAATCAAACAACCAAGTCCTTGCGGATCCCATATACGAACTTGGGGGCTTCCAAAGTGTGAGCGTCATAGAAAGTGAGTTGGCACCCTTATACTATAATCCATACTCCAACTTGGTGGTCAACCACATACTCAAAACCCAGGGATACTTCCCTGGAATGCCTTTGAACCCAATTCGGAAGAACACCTTCGCACCATACAAGAAAGGCAACTCGACAAGGATACCACTTGGACTAGGATACAAATCCACAGCTGAAGAAGTTCTCGAAATGCTCGCTCAAGTCCAAAATCGCAAATACGTGGGAGTCCAAATGAGACCATATCTCCCCACTCTAAATGGGTACTTCGTCCAAGAAGGAAGTTCAGAACTTTTCCATGGATTTCCCGAACCTTGGCACTATCTTGAGAGGAAGTTAGCCGGAATCGAGATCTTTCACGATTGCTACTTCATTCCTCCCGAAACGGTTCCTACCGTCAAAACCCGTCAAGCACCTTGCTTCGACGAACAAGCTGTTAGCCTCTTGTTTGGAGAGGACCGATTCATTAGGGCCGCGCAAGATGAGATCATTACTATGATACTTCAAGACGATCGCTTCAACCCCACCGCGTTAATCACAGAAACCGACACAAAGCAGCAGAAAGGATGGAGAAAATCTATCAAATGGACCAACAACCAAGGAAGACTCTTCAAGCTCACTACTGGAGAAGGAGAGATGTTCAAAGGAGAACCAGAAGACGACGAGTTCGAGTCGGAGTCGGAGTCAGAGTCGGAGTCTAGAGAAGTCATTAGAGAGTCTACTCCTGTTGTCATCCCCACTCCCCTCGTTTCTCCTAGCTTAGCCTCGAGTAGTCACAGTAGTTCGGGAAATGCCCCAATTACTGTTCCCTTGCCGCCACTGACCATGGATCAGTTGGCTTCTTTGTTTCAACTTTACTCAAATCTTAATATGAATAAATCGAGTTCGCTTACTCTCTGTGTTCTTTCGAGTGCACTGTTTATGATGATACCGAGGATGACCAAGACCCGGACTTGACCGAAATACCTCCCTACGTAGCCAAAGAAATATTACAGGAAGGGGAAGGGGGACCAGTAATAGAGGACACCGAACCCATCAACGTAGGAACCGAATTAGAACCCAAAGAACTTAGGATAGGGACTACCTTGAGCTCTACCGAAAGGGCCGATTTCATAGACCTCCTAAATGAATTCAAAGACGTTTTCGCTTGGTCCTACAAAGACATGCCAGGGATCGACAGGGATATCGCCGAACATAGAATTCCTATTAAGCCGGGTTTCAAACCTGTGAAACAAAAACTTCGACGAATGAGAACAGAATGGGCTCTAAAGATCAAGGAAGAAGTGGATAAACAATTCAAAGCCGGGTTCATCAAAGTTTCCGAGTACTCTGACTGGGTAGCCAACATAGTACCTGTGCCCAAAAAGGATGGGAGAATCCGTGTTTGTGTTGACTTCAGGGACTTAAACAAAGCAAGTCCAAAAGATGACTTCCCTCTACCTCACATTGACATATTGGTGGACAATACTGCAGACCACGCATTACTATCCTTCATGGATGGATATGCGGGTTATAACCAAATCAAGATGGCCATGGAAGATATGCACAAGACCGCATTCGTCACCCAATGGGGAACATATTGCTATACAGTAATGCCATTCGGATTGATCAACGCCGGAGCTACATACCAACGCACCGCGACTACACTCCTACATGATATGATGCACAAAGAAGTTGAGGTATATGTAGATGACATGATCGTCAAATCCAAAGAAAGAGAAGGACACATTGCAAACCTTCGCAAGTTCTTCGCAAGGCTACGAAAATATAACATGAGACTCAATCCTCAGAAATGCACATTTGGCGTAACATCCGGAAAACTCCTGGGATATGTCGTCAGCCAACGCGGTATAGAAATAGATCCCTCGAAGATCAAAGCTCTGATCGAAATGCCACAACCTCAAACAGAAAAAGAAGTCAGAGGATTCCTGGGAAAGGTACAATATATAAGTCGATTCATATCGAAACTTACCATGATTTGCGAGCCTATCTTCAAGAAACTCAAGAAAACAGACCACATCATGTGGGATGATGATTGTCAAAAGGCGTTTGACCGAATCAAAGAAATATTGGCTAAACCACCAGTGCTCATGCCACCACAACGAGATCAACCTCTTGGTTTATATCTCACAGTAACTGAAACTGCCATGGGCGCTATGCTAGCTCAAACTGTAGGAAGTGAAGAAAGAGCTATTTACTATCTCAGTAAGAAGTTCTTGGAATATGAGTGCAAATACTCGCAACTCGAAAAGACATGCCTCGCTCTTGTGTGGGCGACGAAGAAGCTACGTCACTACATGCTTAGCTACTCCGTCAAGATATATTCCAAAATGGATCCAGTCAAATACCTCTTCGAGAAACCCGTCCTCAACGGACGTCTTGCAAGGTGGACTCTGATGCTCTCAGAATTCGACCTCAAATATGTCCCACTGAAAGTCATAAAAGGTCGCGCCGTCGCCGAGTTCTTCGCAGAAAATCCTATCAACGACGCACAAACCATAGATACTTGGTGATTTCCCGACGAGGACATACTTCAAACAGACGTGGACTCTTGGGATCTATACTTTGATGGAGCCTCAAATTTGAGAGGATTCGGAATAGGAGTGTTGCTCATTTCTCCTGAAGGTGAGCATACACCGATTGCTGTCAAACTCGACTTCGAGGTGACAAATAACGCTGCAGAGTATGAAGCTTGTCTCATCGGATTACAAGCGGCAGTAAGCTTAGGAATCAAAAACCTCCGAGTACATGGGGATTCATCACTGATCATCAATCAAGTTACAGGATCTTGGAAAATCCGAAGCGAAAGCCTCGCACCCTATCAAGCTAGAATAGACCAAGTGGCTCAATTCTTCGATCACGTAACCTACTTACACCTACCTCGAGAGGAAAATCAATTTGCAGACGCTCTTGCGAAACTTGCATCTTTGATAAATATGCCAGACCACATGGTAGAAATGCCTTTGTGTATTGAACGACGATCGGAACCGGCTTATGTCCATCAAATCACCAATGAAGAAGAAATCGCGCAGGAACCCTGGTTCCAAGCGATCCTGAATTTCAAGCTCAATGGTACCTATCCACCAGATATGGACAAAAGGGGACAACGTGCTATACGCCTATTGGCTTCCCAATACATCCTCATGCAAGGAGAATTATACAAAAGAACTGTGGGTTAATATCCGTATACTACCCTTTAATTGTAGGATTATAACGCAAATTTCATATGTAATTTATAGTCATAAAACGAAAAAAACAAGGAAACGATAAAGATTAGAAATCAACCTCGGGTCCTTTGTAGTGCGGCGTAAAGAACAGAAATCAACAGAGATTTCCTCCTAATTGAAACACCCAAGACCGTCTGAGATTATGCCCTTGTGCTAGAAGAGAATTCTCTAATTGCCTTGCAATATTGAGAGAATTGTATTGTGAGTTTTTCTTAGATGAGAGATCCGAATTTTTGAGAGGCAAGCTATTCTCAAAAACCCTAAAAATTTTAGTAAAATGAATTAGGTTAAAGTGAAGGAGAAAGCTCTCCTTATCACTTCTCTAAATCGGCCAAAACCGAGTGGACAAGGGAATATGGGCTTTCATCTTCTCCTTGTTCTTGACTCGTGGTCCGGTCCATAATGCGCTAAGTGTATATGACGCGGTTTCATTATAAACTGTCATCGGTTATCGGAAATTAAGGCATCAACTAATAATACGAGTTAGTTGAATTATTAATACATGTCCGACAAAGACAATATTGTATAATTATATTCAATATACATTTAATTAAATATAAAACGCTTATATTCAATTTTACGAATTAACCGCTTAATTCGTCTTAGCCATTATTATTTAATCCGTATTAAATAAAATATCTCAACATCACATTTTGACTAATTATTAGTCAAATAACTCGGACTAATCGGTTAGTCAAATTTGGCATCTACATGATGTATTTTCATACCGTCACATCTCTCAAACGTATCCTATAGGTGTGACTTTTAGGGACCAGTTGATCACCGCCATCTGTATGACAATAACGTCAAACTTATCTAGCAAGCCAACCGTTATTGATAAACGTGGATCAACTGATAATAATACCAAAAGTATGCCCTTTGATCCTTTTAGAGATTTATAAGTCCTTGCACTAACTGTTAAGGACACCAACCCCAACAAGCTCCCACTTGTCCGTACAAGTGTATGTGCAATGACGTTATCCGCACTAACTGGAGGACACAAGCTCCAACAAGAACACCTCTTGGTGTAGTCCTACGTTGCCTTGATCATTCACAGGCACGAAAGGTGATGGAAGAAGTCCACGACGGAGAATGCGGTCCTCACATGAGCGCGCCCATGATGGCAAAGAAAATCACACGTTTAGGGTATTATTGGACCACCATGGAATCCGATTTCATCAAATACGTGAGACATTGCCATAACTGCCAAATCTTCGGGAATGTACAACACGTCCCTCCTTCGTTGCTATACACGATGACATCTCCTTGGCCATTTTCCGCATGGGGAATTGACATAATCGGGAAGATAACCCCAGCCGGAACAGGAGGTCACTGTTTCATTCTAGTAGCAATCGACTATTTCACCAAGTGGGTAGAAGCGGCTTCCTACACTGCTCTTACGGCTAAAAATGTGGCAAAATTCATACAAAACAACATCATTTGCCGATATGGTTGCCCACATGAGATCATCAGTGATAATGGGTCACACTTCCAAGCCGAAACCGAGCAATTGCTAGCCAAATATAAGATTAAGCATCACCACTCTTCGCCCTATAGACCACAGACTAACGGCGCGGTAGAGGCGGCAAACAAGAACGTTGTCACAATTCTCAAGAAAATGACCGACAACTACAGAGATTGGCCAAGCAAGATACCCTTTGCCTTATGGGGATATCGTACATCAGTTAGGACACCCACTGGGGCTACTCCTTTCTATTTGACCTACGGCATGGAGGCCGTGCAACCAGTCGAGCTAGAAATACCATCCTTGCGTATTCTACTCGAAAGCCAAATCCCTGAAGCCGATTGGAAGAGGGATAGATATGAAGAACTCATCCTCCTGGATGAACGTAGGCTACGCGCCTTACACAATGTCCAAACATATCAAGCACGTATCAAATGAGCTTTCAACAAAAGAGTTAGGCCAAGAAACATCAAAGAAGGAGACTTAGTGCTCAAATCGGTTAGAGCTCTTTTACCTGTCGACCCAAGGGGAAAATTCAAACCTAATTGGGCAGGACCATATCTAGTCAAATCCATACTCCCAGGGGGTGCGGTTAGAATCACAGACCTAGACGGGAATGAGTTCTCAAACCCCACAAACCTTGACCAACTGAAACGATACTATGCCTAGAATAGGACAAAAACGCGCCTCGCGTAAACCCATGTGTCGCTCTTGTGGCACTAAATAAACGGCCCTGGCCAAGCTAAAATAAGCTAAGTGTCACTATGCTCTTGCATTTTGACAAGATTGTCATCCTCATATCGTCAAATAAACTAAATTCGCACCTTGAGAACAAGCAAAAGCTCATGCTTATTTTCTATGTTCATTACAAGCTCTTGCTTCGAACAATTATTCTTTTACATTTACTCGAACTACGCGCAAGGGTTTGATTTCGCTTTCTAAGTGAATACGTAGGCAATCCTTCACGGGATTCAACCCATTATACCTAAAATGTAAATAGAAGGACATTTGCATTGCATTTGAAATTCGACAAGAGTAATAAAAGAAAATCACAACGGTTTCATAACCATTTAACCTTTTTTTTTTATTCCATTCATTTTCTAATAATAATAATACGTTAAATAATAAATAGAATAGGCTAGGATTCTAAAAATCCCTCCTTTTTATTACAACAATAATAATAATACTCAAATAATAAATAAAGACTCGGGCTATTCTTCCATCTTCCCTTTGCCCTTGTCATTCCTGTCGTACTTCTTGTCACGACCTCGGGCCGGGCGCTCTTGCACCACTTCAGACCTAATCACCAACGGTCTTTCTCGAGGCCTGACTCTTCCATTCTTGCCAACCACCACTTCCGCAACAGGAGTAGTCTTTGATTTCTTGAAGGATGAATGACCGAAATCCAGCTTCTTCTTCTCCTTCTGTCAGATGCTTCTCCTTCTCTTTCTCTCCCTCGCGCACCTTGTAGTCAACAGGCTCGCGTTTCCTCAGTCTCTCGCGTTCTTCCGAAGTTGCAGCCTTTATCCACCTCAGATAGGAATCCGACACCCACAAAGCATTGGCAGAGAAACTCAAGAACCACATGTTCCTTTGGGCCCATTTGATAGCCCACTCTCTTCGGCTCTCGGTGGTAAGCGCTACGAGCATCATGGAACAGATCAAGCCCGGGATGGTCCGCTTTCGGCCCGACTTGCCTCATCAATCTTTAGGAAAGATGCATACCATGAACTCCAATCCCCGGAATACGCACGGACCTAGTGGGATCCAAAGAAGACACTCCGGTGTGGACTTGAGGTGCCACCATGGTACAACCCACCTAATCAACGGGCCATCATCATTCTTGACTTATTCTTCCAATAGTCACAAACCCGAGTGAAGTCCACCATGTACAACCGCGTCCTCATCGCAATCATACGGGAGTGATAGGAAAGTGCATGAACCGGGGGCTCGAGAAATGGAGCTGTTCCATAAGCCAAACCTACCAAAAGCGGGTATTAGACACCGGAAAAAAAAAAAAAAAAAAAAAAAAAGAAAAAAAAAACGAAAAACGAGAAAGAAAAGAAAAAGAAAAGGTGTCTTTTACCTGTAAGATAACGGGACTCTCCAGAAATGGCAGATCGCGATTGGATTTCCTATTATCCAAACCCAAGATGATCTCCCCTAAGCATAAACAAGCTGGGCTTCTGCGCAGTTCCATTTGCTCGATAAGACCCAAAAGACGGGGGTCACCCCGCAAATCTTCATCAACGTGTCCATGAAAGACGTACACATGCAGCAAACAGAAGCCAAAGGCTCTCCTCCTGGCAACATAAGAGACTGTGGGGTCAGCTCTGTTGATGAATCGGTCTACAAAGTCCAGCATTCTCACGCCTTTCGGGGTAACCAAGCGATCCACCTCGAGTCTGGTCAGTCCAAGCAGGTCTCTGAATTTACTCTTATACCCTTGTGAAGTGGAAGGAATAGCGGGTAAGTGCTCGGGATCCCACCCACCAATAGCAGCAATTTCCTCCGGAAAAGGACAAATAACACCACCTGGGAACGCGAAAACATGACAATTTGGGTCCCAGTAGTCAAGACAAGCATCCAAGAACGGTTTCACCACCTTAATGAGTTTCAAACTCAATAGAGACCCAAGGTTATGAGCACCCATATCGTGCTTCTCGACATTCGAAAATTCATTGGTCCATTCCTTCAAGCGGATCTCCAAAGTGTTCATGATGACAAATTTTCTCTTGAAAATTTATTTTGGGAGTTTTTTATGAGATTAACGGAGAAAAGACGGAAGAATTATGTGATTTAAAGCTTCGTCGACGCTTCTATTTATACTAATTGCTGTTTCCAAAATTCGCCAGGAGAGACAAACTTGGGAACAGGCGCAGCTCCCCCTGCGCCTATTCAAAGCGACGCACTCATGTCGCGCCTCTTCCCCAGTGCTCACTCACTCTGTGATTTCCGCGTTTGGATCTTTCCTAATTCTATAACGAATAATTTCCTATTCCTACGGGATTTTATTTTGGTAAATACGAGCAGTTTACCAGGTTTCAAGCTTCCTGAATTCGCGAGCACGCATTTCGAGGCGACGTCGACACACTCGCCATTTTTATCGCACCTTTTTATTTTATTATTCTAATTCATTTATTTATTTTTAGGAAATAAATTTCATTTCATTCTAATTTCATTTTTCTAGGAATTCATTTTCTTTTGTTTTCATTTTTTTAACAAATTTCAACATTTTCATTTCTACACTTATAGATTTCTCTTTTTCTTTTTTTTTAGGGGTAACCCTCCCTACCGTCCGGTCATTTCCGTCAAAATTTTTGCATTTTTTTGCATTTTTGTATCCTTTGAGTCTCTTTTTGCGCTAATTAAGACCTTATGTGTATAAAATGTATGTTTTGCGTGATTTCCATGTGAATTTCGGCAGCATGACGGCGTAAACCGTTGTCTACCAAACCTGTTCAAGAGCTAACCTGCAGGTACAAGCAACACAACCCAGCAGCAAAGGCACTCAGGCCATCATATATACAAATGTACAAGCAAACTGGGGGCTTGCGCCCGAACCAAATCCAAAGTCCAAGCAAACTGGGGGCTTGCGCCCCAAACAAGTCCAAAAATGTCCAAAATCAAATGTCCAAATGTACAAGTCTACAAAAATACGCAGAAACTCATTGGCACCCTCCACTCAAGAACCTCGCCATAAGAGCAAAGCAATCTCGGCATCCCGAAACTCGAGCTCCCTCGACAAGCGAGCCGTCTCCTCCCGAGACTGGGTCAACTCTCGCTCCAGCTCGCGGTCACCCTGTAAACAAGAAATTGGCTCATGTCAATCAACTCAAACAAAACTGAAATTCAAAAATCAAAAGAAAGCAAACGAGGTTCGTACCTGACGACCCCGACCACCGACGAGTGCCTCGATGGCGGTAGCTCGTAGCCGGTTGGCCACCCTCCAAAGTGCCACAAACCGAGATGGCGCGACCTGCATTTCAAAAGAATTCTCAGTAAAGTGATTAAATTCAATCAAATGTGTTCTTACACGAAAGGTATATAAGCTGGAGGCTCACCCTCCGAATCAGATGCTGCCAGTCGTCTAGGCCAGCATCCGTCACGGCTACGTCAAAGTCACGCAACTCGAGAGCGTCGTCCTCCCGATCGCGTCGGTGTACTCAAGAGTCTCGGTACACCGGGGCTCGACGCCCGCCGCCTCGACCTCCCGCAAAGACAAATAGCTCTCATCAACCGATGATCTTTCATCGTAATTCTCGAAATCAAATCAAGAAAAGTAAAGGATACTCACCACTATCGCCGACGCCAACCTCCCGTAAAGGAACGCTGAGTAGTCCTCGCCAGGCAGAAGAAGGTCGTCGCCACTAGCACCAGCCAAGTCCGCCTCCCTCTCAGCCTCATTAGGCTCCCTGAACATCGTCCTCGGAGGGTCAATAGGAACCGTCAACGCGCCCTGAGAGCACTGACGAGCCAAACGCTCGCCCAGATACCACACAGGACCCATCGACGTCCACAACAGCAGCCGGCTCGGGCTCCTAGGTCGAAGGACCTCAGCAACAAAAGGAGGCGCTCCAGCATACTCCGCCCAAGGTTTGGGCACCCACTGCGACAATATAAAGGCAAAGATCATTCCTATGGTCAAGTGAAAGCAAAGTATAAGAGATGTAAATACGAGTGGGATACTCACGCTACTCAGCTGAAGGGCGTTCACATCCCGCCGGTAGACATTGTGAGAAGAGCGCTTGCTCTTCGTCCTGCACATCACCCAATCCCTCACCACGGGATAGGCCTTCTCCAGCGGCTCTGTCCTCTTCGGCGCGAGACTCGGGAAGTAAGAATACACCCATGCCTATAAAACAAAATAATCAATGACGATCTTTCGTATTTCAATGAAGAAAGGAATTTGCTTTGGAAGGTTCATACCTCCAACAGTAGTCCAGGTCCGACAGCGCCAGGAGAAGTCCCCTTCTCCATCAACTCTGGACGAACCATGGCCCTCATGAAGCGGATGAGGACCGCAAAACCAGCAGTGACCCAGTCCCAGCGCCCTAGGGAACTCAGGTCAGAAAGAAAGGGAAGAAGCTTCGTCGATAGCCTCTCGCCCTTGTCTCCGAGGTAAATCGAAGACAAAAACCACCAAAGCCAAAGACGAGCTCTCTGCTCAGCTGTACAAGGAGGAGGAGCAGTCTCTCTCCCATCGATCGTCACCGACACCGGGGTCTTCCCCGCAAAGTAGTCTCGGACGTAGGTACTGGGTACCAAGCCCTAAGATCGCAACACCTTCGGCGATGTGTTCCACCGATCAACCTCCTCGCCTCGGCCGAATCCGCTCTCATAGCGATCTCCGGCCACACCGTCTCCTCGGCCCCGCACTGCACTGTAAATCATGCCGTAATCCTCCGTAGTGACTCCCACCTCACCAAAAGGCGGTGAAACGTGGAAGTCGTATCCCAAAATCGATCCAAGAAAGCGCGGACCAGGCTAAGGTTGGCCCGCAACTTCTTCTTCACGATATCCCTCCGGACCGAACCGAGGGACCGAACGCTCCGCGCTCGATCATGACCCTCTCCTCCGCCGACAACCCGCTCGTAGTGCTCCATCGTTGTCGTGTAACTCGAGAACGACCTGATGTTCCCGGCCTCCTATAATGATTGGAAACAAAGCTATCTTTAGTTTTGAATGGAAATTTGCAAGAAGTTTGGACAAAAAGAATGAAAGAGAATAGGTAATGAGTAGTAAATTCTTATTTACCAAGCTATTCACCGTCCTGTAGGACAGGTGACCCTCTGCAGCCCACACAAGGTGCCTACTCTCCCAGGTCTCAGCCCACGCAGGAGATCCCCTCAGCTGACGACCTCCTCGCCTGACGTTGGCCCGTCTCGGAGCCTCCTCCTCCTCCGCCTCCTCGTGTGCCTCGTCTCCAGTAGCCATCACCGCGTCGGTGAAAGCCTGCTCTAAAGCCTCCTCAACAGCAGCGACGTCTATCTCCATGGGAGTCCTCCCAGAAGTAGAAGTCTCATCACCGCAACGTTAAAGTAAATTTAGGTCGCGTCACATGACGACAAGCCTTTGTTAAGGAGTTTTCGAGCCTCCAAAGCCCTGAAATCGCCCTTTCGGCCATCTTTGGCCATATTCCCGCCAATCCAATCGCTCATGTGATAAATTGGGTCAAAGTCAAGTCCAAGTCAAAGCCTAGTTCCGGGTTCGAGTCGAAAATTCGGCAGCATTTCGTTATAACGACGATTATGCCCTAGAAAGGTGCCCTGAAAAAGTTGTCACAAACCAAAATTTCGAGATGGCAAAAAGTTTACCCATCATCCAAGGGTCCCAAATATCAAGTTTCGCCGCCAATGGGTAATCCTAAGGCTATTTTCGAAGCAATTTACGGTTCAGCTGTAAAACCGTCTCAAAATTCGCTCAAGGGCTCAAAACTCGATGAAAATTCAAAGCAAATACATGGTTATGTTCCTAACATTGCCTACTATCCATTTCTAGCATCAATTTGGCAAAACAAATCCATTTGGGGGAAAAGCCCCAAATTTTCGATCAAATGGGTTGAAAACCCTAGAATTCATACTCAAAATTCGACAAATGTAGATGATTAATGCAAGATTAAGACACATACCTCGATTAGTCATGTTTCAAGCAAGCTTTTGAATCCAACCTCGACGGAAATGGTGAAGATTTGAGAGAGAAATTGAAGGAAATGTATTTCGAAATAATGAAAATAAACCTTCTGATTTCGCGTTTTTACGCGGAAATTGCCACATTGGGGAAAAGACGCAGCAGGCGCTGCGCCTCTTCCAAGGGACGCAGCTCTTGCTGCGCCTCTTACTCACGTTCCCTCCATACGAATTTTCAAAAATTCGTTATGGGTTCGTTATTTGTGGGCCCATCTTTGGTGCGCCTCTTCTTCAACGCTATTGTATTCTTTTGGTCCGTTTCGACGATTTTCTTTCGTTCTGGCCCGCGTTTTATCCTACGCGACAGTATTTTGCAGTATTGTCCAAATTCATTTTATCCCGCGCAGCAGTATTTTGCAGTATTGCTCAATTATTTTATCCAGCGCAGTAGTATTTTGCAGTACTACTCACTCGAAGTTTTTTCCCATGACGATCAAGATGTTCCTAGTCGTCGATATATTCCCCAACAAGAGTTCGCTTGAGACCGACGCAAGCAGATTCAACCTCAAGTTTTGCCAGAGTTCGCTTGAGACCAACGCAAGCGGATTCCCCAGCAGTTTCTACCGACGTCCTGCTGCTTTCACTATATTTTGTGTTTCCCCGCGGAGTTCGACAGGGTGTCGTTCTCCAGAAGTTCCTATACCCGAAACTTAGTTACCTCTAGGTTGAACTTATATTTGGCCTCCTTCCCGTCGATGCTTTCCTTTAGGGTCCCACACCCTAGCACAATCCTTATATATCTTTTAGGTCTTACCCTTAGCTCCCACGCTTACCCTTAGCTCCTATGCACCCCCGGAAGCATCTCGAGAAAGAAGTCTCAGGTATGGTCTCTTCTTATGGCTGGCGGGCCTCCTTACGTAGTCTAATGGACTTTAAACGACCCTCCCCGATAGTCGACAGACTCTAAAATGTTCCCGACGACAGGTCCTTGGCTCAGACCCCTTGAGCCGCCTCGCATCGCCATAGTCGTCAGGTTGTAATCTTCGATTGACCTGATGGCTATACTTTGACTTTCGCCTTGTCCAAGCCTCAGTCAAAGTGGGGGCTCTGTAGACACCTCGTTTCTGCACCTCCCGCAAACTACCCGGTGATGATTGGGCCGCATGTTTGATTCGCGGAACGATTTGTGACAGTTCGTAAGATTATCGTCAAGTGTTTGCTCAAATATTAATGTCAACCTCTTAGTTGTCATCTACGTCCGGATACGGTCGTTTTGGCAGTAATTAGAGTACATTCGGAGTCCGGGTCAAAAACCGTCTCCATTTTCTGATAGCTGTTAAATCCCGAGTCAGAATGTTCTGGAATGTTCCGGATATTTCTATTCCATATTTCACAAATTTTATCTTTTGGCAAATAATATTCCGTAATATTCACAAGATAATCGGATTATTTCCGTCCTACCATAACTCAAACGCGGAAATCTTTCTTCAACAGGAGGAAACCTCCTGGGAATAGATGCAGCAGGTGCTGCGCCTCTTCCAAGGGACGCGATGGGTCGCCGCGCCTCTTCCCAGGCCCTTCTTTGCATGATTTACGTATCTTTTTTATATCTTTCCGAGATTCACTTCCAAAGAGTCTCCGAAACCCTATTCCTCCGTGTGATTAGTATAAATAGGAGCCTTCGCTCCTCATATTTCTCACGCGAGTGTCCGCCCTTCTCTTCTCCCTTTGCATTCTAGACTTCGTTCTTACTAATTGGCGCCTATGTGCTTGGACTTCCGACCACGTAAGCTCGGATCTTTCCGGGTACCAGCCTCTCCGTTGCATGACCGACCAATTTGACCAACTACACTCAATCAATCTAAATTAATCAATCGTTTTCCTCTTACGAGGGCACTCTTTCCTTGCATTCGCGTCGAGCATTCACTAGTCGATACTTAGTCCTTCTCGTTCCGTCAACATGTAAGTCTGAGGGTGTATAATTCTCTTTATTTATTGTATTTTACTTTTCGTATCACCATTGTAAGATTTATGTCGAAAACACCATTAAAACCGATTTCTAAAAATATGCTTTAAAACCTCTTTTTTTACGGATTTCCCGTAGATAACCGTCGAGAAAAGACGCAAAGAATCGCGCGCCTCTTCGAAGGAGCGCGTTCAGCTCCCGCGCCTCTTCGTGAGGCTGCCGCAGTTCCTGCTTCTTTTCTTCTTCCTCCGTCCTCTGTAATTCGTGTTTGTCTATTTGTTTCTGTTTGTCTTTAATAATTCGTTCGCATGATAGCATAATAATCACATGTATTATATTCATCATCATTAATTCACATGTTTTAATTGTCATAAATCCGACTTAAATCTCAAGTAATCAATATTTGCGGTTTTCGTCATTAATATTCAATCCAAGTTTTAGAGATTCAATTTCGTTCGTATTGAGTTTCTGGAATTTATCTTTGGTATATTTTGCATCCATGTTCATTGTTAATTCGTCATATTCATTATGTTTAGTCTAATCAATTAATTAGTTTGTTTAGTTGTTTATTGATCTCATTCATTAACATCGTCCCTTCATGTAATTAATCCGTTTAATTCGCCTCATCCATGTTTTCTTTGTTTTTATGACCCCTTCATATGTAAATAATCCATCAATCCCTTTCATCCGAGTAATATCATCAATCGATCCATTAAAATTAATAATTAACATTAACGATTTGTAGTTCCGGCAGAACGAACTCACCCTTGAACAGACGACATTGTCGCTGCTCTCTTTCAGGGCGCAGCTTTCTCACGCGCATTGCTCCAGTTGAGTTCGTCTCAACTCCTTTTCGCTTTGACCTAGTTTATTTAGCCTACGTAATTATCTAACTAATATTCGTAATATCACCTGGTTTCTATTCGTTAATTCATTTATTTATTTCTTTTATTTCTTTTATTTCTTTTTCTCAAATTATCCGTTTTAAGGGTGTTTTCGACATAAATCATCTAATCCGTTGTAATTAATGTAATTTTTTATTATTGTAATTTTTTATTATTGTATTTCTTTTTGTTGTATTTCTTTTATTGTATGCTTTCCACATGCAAATGAGCATTAAATCCAACTTCGACCCAAATTGTTTGCTAAACTAATTGTTCACCGACTTAGTCTAATCTTCACATGCTAGGATTAATTTATTGGATGTTGCATTGCATGCATATAGCCGACGATATATCAAGTATGAATAAACTCCCTAATCATTAGTAGAGGCCGCTATCGAGGCGGGCGGGATTAGGTGTTCGATCAAAAGAGCTTCCTAATACGTACCCTCACCCCTTACTCCAGATCTCCGTGAGCACCCGTGTTCATTGGCATCCGCGAGAGTCATTCTAGACATAGAATGCTAAGGGTAACGATTGCTTAGTGTTCATGTCACTACTTTGTGTCTTGACATGACACGAGGTATTCGAACGGTTCCAATTTCCCATAAAAATTGGTGGCGACTCCATACAAAATGCAAACGCTTGTTTTTCCGACCTTCACCAAGCGCCCCCGTGGGCGGCCCGCTGTCCACAAGGGTAGAACGGTCTTTCCACCTGCTAGCCACTTGGCTACTACGTGACAAAAGGTGAAAGTCTATAAATACTCCTCAACCTTCATTGAGGAAAGGATCCACAATTTAACCTAAGAATCACTATTCATCTGGTAATATCTTCCTTATCTCTCTACAATACATCCTTAGCCAAGTAACAACAACTTACCTCTATAAGTTTACTGACTTGAGCGTCGGAGTGAGTACGCTCGGCCAAAGCCGAGCCCTCAGTTTGTTCATCGTTTCAGGAGACCGCGAGGAGGATTCAAGCAAAGACGTCATTCTACAAGCCACGGGTGGTAACAATACTTGCTCTGGAATTACACCCGGAACATATACAATTATACCGGTCTACCATTACTGAATAGAGAGACATTACGGAGTGAAAAACTCCCCAAGGCTAAGCCCTCCTCCATGTACACAGGATCCCAGGTCTAAGACCCGTGTAAACCCCTGGCACTTTCACCAGTAATAATCAGAACCGTAGTTTACATGAGGACGTGCCCTCTTCCATGTACACAGGATAAATTTGTAATGTCTTCCCTCCCCCGTAATCGTATCCCGAATGCTACAATTGGCCAATAGTACATTATAACAGAAGTATTGATATGACAGTCATATATTCATACAAAGACAGTTAAGATAACATGTGAGTAACATAATGATAATATAACATTATACGGTTGATAATACTATACAATAAGCAGTACATTATTACTTATTTCTACGACGAAGGGTCCCAAAATCATACCTTATTAATCTACATGGGCTTAGTTAAGAAATAATAAGGAACTTCTGTACGTGTTAATAAGTTTGAATGGCAAGGGCTATTTATAGCCAAAACATGCATGTCGGTTGAAGTGTGCAAGTAATCTTTTATTTCTACTATCTTAATGAGCAAGAAATGTCTTACTTATCCAATTCTATTAACATTACATGATAACCACAATAAACCTTATCTTAAAACACTCAAAATTATGATATTATAATGAGAAAATTGTTGATTACAGCCTTATAAAAACCACTTTTTGAAAATTACAGCCTTATATAATTTTTTTTGAAAATTACAGCCATAATATTACTTCTGATCATAAATTACAATCAAAACAGTAACTCCGGCGGGAAATTGATGCCAATTTGAATTTTTATGACTTAAGTTCATATTTTAAGACCAAAATACCCTTATCTTCAACCTTATAACCATCTTGTTCATCCCCAAAATTAGATTTCACAACTCATCTTCTCTTTAATTCTCCATTTCTTTCAACAATATCACTAATCTAATTCACCCCCTTTATTCAAATTCTACCCTAGTCAATTTAATTTAATTGAATTCTAATTTTATTATTTCATTTTTTTCTTAAATTAATTACTATTCTTCATCATCAATTTTCCCCAAATTGAAAATAATTAGAGTTCATCATCAATTTTTCCCAAACTAATTTTAGACATAAACCCTAAAATTCAATTCAATCAATTAAAAAACAACAAATTGGGTGTACGAATAGTTACTCTTCGAAATAGAAATGTCAGACGATGGCACAACTTTGCCACTCATGATCTGGAGTCGTTATGTGATAATGGGGATTAATTATACTAGAAATTAGAGAAGATTTGGGGAAATTTGTAGAGAATATGGGTGAGGAAGATGATAGGGTTTGGGGTGAAATGAAAGAGGTAAATGATAGGTAAAGTGAAAAAAATTTGGGTAAGTAAGCAAACAAATAAGCAAGGGTATATCGGTCATTTTTTGACAAAATTCACCGGAAACGTCATTGTGGTGCAATTTTCAAAGAAAAGTGATAATATGGCTGTAATTTTCAAAAAAAATTATATAAGGCTGTAATTTTCAAAAAGTGGTTTTTATAAGGCTGTAATCAACAATTTTTCTCTATTATAATAGTTACTATAATTTTAGTATTACATAATCGTGTAATATATGTATCCATATTAGGCAACATCATACATACGCATAATAAATATGCGTGCATTGTTCTCGCTAATTTTTTTATATTCGGGATATTACATATGCACATTGTTTTGGTAAAAATTTACCGGTTAGTTGTTTCGATTAGTGAGTCAAAGTGACCGTCTATAACTACGAGCGAATTAAAGAATTACGGTGCAAAACAAAGTAAAAGACAATGAAAGAGAGATCGACACAAGGAGTTTTTGGTGACGCGGAAAACCCGGTGTGGGAACAACCGCGGGGGGAGTCGGAATCCCGCCAATATTAGCACTATAATCGGAATATTTTAGCAAGTAAGGAAATAACAATGGTATTTTCTCTAGTAATTGACGGAAATCATTCTTAGGATGAAGATGATGTAGCCTTGTTGTTGTGTGTTGCCTTGGAATGGAATGTCTCTTGACTGAATTTGCTCTTCCTTTTATAGTTGCTGTTTTTTAGGGTTCAGCTCCAGCAGGCTCCTCCGAATTTGTTTCCTAGATTCCAGGGGCAGTTACCTCATTTTTAGGAGTCAAATATGCTGACCATTAACTCCTTTGACTATTGCTTTTTTCTCACATTAAGTGTGTTGTAAATCTCTTCTTAAATGCTCCACTAAATGCTCAACTAAATGCCTCACTAAATGCTAGCCGTTATTGACTAACTCCCCAACTTTCTCCTCCTTTTAATGCTAATCTTAATTCCTCTCATATAGCTGCTTCCTCTAGGGTTTCGCTTCCTCAGGCTCTTCCGGAATGAGGCTCCTCCGGAATTAGGCTCCTCCAGAATCAGGCTCCTCCAAAGTCAGGATCCTCCGGAATTAGGCTCCTCCAGAATCAGGCTCCTCCAGAGTCAGGCTCCTCGACTTCTATGTCCAGTCGCCCAAAAATAGGAAGTATGTGAGTTGACCCTTAGACCATCATATGACTCAGATTCGTCCACGACATTAATCCTCCCAAGCCTCGATTGTCCACTCGTTGCTTGCCACGTGTACCGATATGAAAATGTGAATTTTTGCCATAACAATTGCCCCCAATTTTCCTCCTCAGCCTCAAGATGAGAAGGGAAATTAGTCTTTCAGGTTCTGGATGTTGTTGTCATTTTGTCAGAACAAATATCTGCCTGCTGGATACACCGGGCATAGTTCTGAACCCCTTCTCTGTACCCAGACTTGTACTCGAGATTTTTACTCAAGGTCCCTGGTGGTCTAATCCGCTCGCTCTTATTGGACCGTTGTATACGGCTCTGGCAGACTGATTTCTGGGTCTCTTTGTTTGTGCTGGTTTGGAAGTAAGGCTATGTAGGTACCTAGGCGGAGCGCTGCTGGTAGATTCTCATTGGAGTGAGGTTGACAGGTAGGCAAAGCTGCCTCCCCCAGGATCTTCTTCCAGGCTCTCTACGGTTCTCCTACTCCAGAAGTAGCAGTAAATAAATGCTTTATATATAGATATCGACCAATGGATTTCAGCCGATGGATGCTGATGGACGCTGGTCCTGCTCATGAAAGCTTATGGATGTTGGCCGAGCTAGTAGATGCTGAAGGGTGCTGATGGACGTTGGGTCCAGCGGATGGAACTGGTGGATGCAGGATCCAGCTGGGACCAGCCTCCTCCTGACTTTACCATTCTGCCTCTAAATGTCAAGGGTGATTCTGGCAGTGAGAACCCCGAGCAGAACTTGCTCCTGCAGTTAGTATGCAGCTGGTACCTGAAAAATATCAGTGATGCAACATAGGTGTATGCGACGATATACTAATGCATGATCCACTCTATATGGTGGCTAGACACGTTGTGACCTTTATATGCTGTGAATGCAATGATTATAAATGTGTCGTGAGAATGATCACGTTTGAGCGTGTGTTATAATGTCGCGAGTGTTCTATCGTTTTTTTTGTATTCTGCCGTCTCGGGCGTACATTTGTTTTGTATTATGCCGTTTTCTGGCGTACTTTTGTTTTATCGTGCGTGCACCTTTTTTCGTTGTTTTGTTGCCGGCCTTCGTTGATTGGAGGCTCTGGGATTTAGTTGCCCACTCTGTGGGTACCCAACCATAGGCCCACGCTTCATTGGTAGAGTTGTATCTGGTAGACTGTGTACCAACATATGTCGTCTTAAAAATTGAGAGGTGCTGGCGATAAAGCCTGAAACCTGGAATCTGGTGGAGTTCCATCTGGTAGACTATGTACCAAAATATGCAGTTTGTTGGCGAATTGTTGGGGAGGCTCTTGCCCCCTGCATGTCTTGCTCAGCTTCGCCGCTGTGGAGGGCATGCAAAACAGCCTGGCTCCTGATCACCTTTCTCTTGCTGAGGAATAACTAGTTATGTTCCAAGCAGTTTGCAGAATGCCGACCCCTATTCTTGTAGCTACTGTTTGCAAGTTTTTTCTTCCAGTTATTTCATTTTATCTGTGAGAATTTGGTGTTTCAGCATTCTGGTTGCTGCATATCTCCTGGATCCTCAGGCTGTTCGAACTCATTGATGGTTCAACGATATGCACTGCCCCCAGACCACGGATCTTTACCCTGCCAAGGATCACAATGTAAGATAACGAACAACCAACCACTGAATACCTCACCTCCTTGTTGATCCTCCAGAAATTGTTCTCTCTGAATGTTATTCTGGAAGTAGAGTCGTCTGATGGATCTTCCAGCTAGCATGATTGTCTATTGGATCTGTAGAAATACTGGTCCTGGCTTGGATGTTGCCCCCAGAGTAATGAGAGCGTCTGCCCCGATTCGTCCGCAATCGGGATCTGTCTGGTTTTGGATGGTTTCAGGTGCTTGACTTTCAGGGACTATTCAAGCTTGGACGATCAGGTCCCCTCCTGGTACCCTGGTCTATGCAGGTAGCAGAGACTTAACGACATAGTATAATGTATGATGAGCTTCTTCCTGCTGTCGTACCACTACTGCACTGACTTCCACCTCAGTTACTGGTAGATATTGGAACGGTGGTTCTCCCGAATCTGGTTTGCCACAAGAGCCTCTCTAGATGTATGGTCAGCACCATAGGTAGCCCTCCTGGGCCCTAAGTCTTCCTCCAGCCGCATAACATCGATTGCCTTTGTTTGTACTTCCTCGAAGGTAGTGCATGGGTACTTGGTTAGGTCCTTGTATAAATCTGAATCCTGGTTGAGTCCTTGGCGGAAGGCTTCGATAGCTGTGGCTATGTCACACCGGGGAATTGCTACCTTCTCCCTGTTGAACCTGTTCAGGAAATCTCGGGTAGTCTCCTCTGGTCCTTGCACTATTCGACACTGTGTCCCGGTTTGCTTTTCTCGGTTTCGGTCGCTGGCAACCGCCGGTGGAAGGCGTTAACTAGGTCGCGAACGTGCTATGCTCTTGTTAGGCGGCCGACGAACCACCGCAAGGTCGCTCCGGCAACGTGGACCGAACCCTTGCACATACAAGCTTCCTTTAGGGACCCATTGCGGTTATCACCATCATTTTCGCTTGTAATGGTTGATGTGATCGAGAGGATCCGTGGTCCCGTCGTAGAGTGTCATGGTTGGTGGTACACATCCTTTGGGGACACCAACGAGGGCTATGTTATCCACAAAAGGGGAGTCTACGTAGCTATTGCGTGCTGCCTTCTCCAGGGGTCGTGCTACGCCTGGAATCCGTACATCGGGTCCTCAACTCTTGGTACACGCACGCTCTAGCAAGCTACCTGTTTCTGCAAGAGGGTTATAGGCAGGCGAAAAAGAGCTAACAGGTGTACCTCCGAACCAGGTTCCTCCTGGGAACTGATTGCCTGGTTGACTCGCCAAAGGTATGGTGTAAATAATGGTTCCTGGTTGGCATTCGGTGCTCTTGCCGAGGAGGTTCCCCAAGCCAGGTTCCTCTAGAGAAATGACACTTACTTTGGGTTCATCACGTTAGTCTTTGGATCCTGGATTCCATCCTGCCTTTCGCCGGGACGGGTGTTCCCGCAAGAGATTGCAAGTTAGTCCCGGCAAGCTATTAAACAAAGTACTACCCGGAGTCCGTGCAGCCGGGTGGTCGATCCAAATACAAGAACCCTAATCCGTTGGGCTCGATGGCTCCTCTGGGTGGTACTCCTTCGAGATCCAATCTGGTGACCAGTTCTGACGAAATCTGCCGGAAAAATCCTCCACTGGTGGTTGAAACTGGGGTCTTAGAAGGTGGAGGTAGTGGAGCAGATGCTGGCCTAGCCTGTGCCACCATTGTGATCTGGTTCCTGAGATCCTGATTGTCCTTCCTCAAGCTTTCAATGGCCCGGTGCAGGTATCCATTCCTTCTAGATTGGATCCGGTGGCGAGGCTCCCGATTTCTTGGGAATTCCTCCCGATCGCCTCCCGGATCCGGGATCCTAGTAAGGACTTCACTCATGCCGGGACCGCTCTCCTCGCTAGATTCCGTCACACCGGGTGTCGCCGATGCTTTAGGTACTGCGGTGGCTTGAAAGGTGGTGGCATGGCTTTGGGAGACACACTGACGGGGACCATCGGGGCTGGCCTTTGGTGACGCAGATGATCGGTCCCGTGGGTCTTTGGAAGAGGCCTTCCACCAGAAGGTTGAGGGGGTGCTCCCTGGGTGCTGGACGGATTCAAACTGGCTCCAGACATGACAATGAATAAAATTGCGCTTGCGAAATTAGGTTATAGAGAATGATCACTATGCCCCACGGTGGGCGCCAAATTGTTTTGGTAAAAATTTACCGGTTAGTTGTTTCGATTAGTGAGTCAAAGTGACCGTCTATAACTACGAGCGAATTAAAGAATTACGGTGCAAAACAAAGTAAAAGACAATGAAAGAGAGATCGACACAAGGAGTTTTTGGTGACGCGGAAAACCCGGTGTGGGAACAACCGCGGGGGGAGTCGGAATCCCGCCAATATTAGCACTATAATCGGAATATTTTAGCAAGTAAGGAAATAACAATGGTATTTTCTCTAGTAATTGACGGAAATCATTCTTAGGATGAAGATGATGTAGCCTTGTTGTTGTGTGTTGCCTTGGAATGGAATGTCTCTTGACTGAATTTGCTCTTCCTTTTATAGTTGCTGTTTTTTAGGGTTCAGCTCCAGCAGGCTCCTCCGAATTTGTTTCCTAGATTCCAGGGGCAGTTACCTCATTTTTAGGAGTCAAATATGCTGACCATTAACTCCTTTGACTATTGCTTTTTTCTCACATTAAGTGTGTTGTAAATCTCTTCTTAAATGCTCCACTAAATGCTCAACTAAATGCCTCACTAAATGCTAGCCGTTATTGACTAACTCCCCAACTTTCTCCTCCTTTTAATGCTAATCTTAATTCCTCTCATATAGCTGCTTCCTCTAGGGTTTCGCTTCCTCAGGCTCTTCCGGAATGAGGCTCCTCCGGAATTAGGCTCCTCCAGAATCAGGCTCCTCCAAAGTCAGGATCCTCCGGAATTAGGCTCCTCCAGAATCAGGCTCCTCCAGAGTCAGGCTCCTCGACTTCTATGTCCAGTCGCCCAAAAATAGGAAGTATGTGAGTTGACCCTTAGACCATCATATGACTCAGATTCGTCCACGACATTAATCCTCCCAAGCCTCGATTGTCCACTCGTTGCTTGCCACGTGTACCGATATGAAAATGTGAATTTTTGCCATAACACACATTTTATCAAGTGTGTTGTGGATTAGAAACTAAATTGAGCTAAATTCCTTGGTCAAATACTCAAATAGTAGCATAGTCGTGCGTTAATTAATTAAATGATTGCACGATTTAAATCTTGAGAGCTTCTAAGTTCTAATCATAGACTGACTACTGACAAACCAAATTTAAGAGCCTCTTCGAATATATCAAGTGTAGTACGAGTGTACGACGACGTACTTAATGACTTCACATGACCCCACCATATTTATAATAACTCCAGGAGTATTTCATACCGTACGTATTTTTTGATCGTATGATTGTTTTTGCATAAAGCAGTGATCTCCCTCAGATTTAGCCTCTTGTATAGGTATATATGTCGTGGGCTTTCTTGTTGGGCCGTTAACTTAATAACCCCAAGTGCTAGTATCGCTAATGGGCTATATGTCTGGTCTGGCTCACGTGTTGGCAAATGGTAAACAATTCTGCCCACAACTTTGGGCCAAATCGAAGTATTGTGGAAGATGGGCGAACCTCTGTGATAACTAGAATTAGGCCAATCGGCCCATTATATTTCTAGTTCTTTTCTAACTTCTAAGGTGTTTCCTCAAACAAGCAGCACATGCCCCGAGAACCTTCCTAGGAAGTCATCCATTTTAAGATTACTCCCAACCAAGCACGCTTAACTATGAAGTTCTTTTACATGGATAACCAGAAAACAAAGTGAAGGTTCTCGGGATGTGCATGAGTGAGGACAAAATGCGCTGAAAAGGACCCGTGTTGATCTGTGGACCATGTAAACAGCCTGACGAGCTACCGTGAGTGATCGCTCCTGACCCAGGATTTGGGCCGGGTTGTTACAAAAATGCCAAAAGAGTTTACTATACGAGTATGTTTTATAAACAAGGTTACTTCCAAAAAAAAGTAGAAACATCGACCCCATATACAAGTAGCATGGCCATTGCATGAATTATTAGGAAAGAACTAGTGGTTTATACTAACGTTGTATGCAAGGTGGGGAAGTCCATTATATAATTTATAGAGTAAACTTTGTCTAATGCATGCATTCGTGCCTCTATTTCATTGCTTTAAGTTTACATCCTACTATAATATCGTACGGATTATTTGTTTGACTCATATTGCTGCAAACTCGTCGCTTTTAGGTGGGTCGATATCATAATTCACAAATTTGATGCATGTGATAAAAAAAAAATTATTCGAAAGTTTCATTAGCAAATACGGAGTAATAATTGTAAATTTAGTGATTGGGAAAAATAAGTTCGATAACTTTGATGATTGGAACCTATATAGGTTTAAATTCCGAATATCAGGGGTACACCTTAGTCAATAAGAATCTATTTAGCTGATATAAATTCCGCTTCACTATTATGGACAATATAGTTAATTCTAATATTTTCACTATGAAGAATGCATTTAATTACGATAATGCAGACACCGAGAATTTCTGTTTATGAATATTACTCTAGCAAATACTGAGTAATAATTGTAAATTGTTTTATCAATATAGATAGAGTTTGTATATAGTGTGGTATCATTTGTGTCTTTTGTATACCCCATGGCTCATGTGACTGTTACGTCGTACGGAGTATTGAAAATGAATGAAAAGAGAACCCTAAAGATTCATGATAAGTGATAACTAGTCCCCTCAAACCTTAAAAAGAAGAAAAGAAAGCCTAAAAGTTCAAATATATGATTATGACTCACGTTGATCTCTTGATTCAA
The DNA here is from genome assembly GCF_048544455.1 of Silene latifolia. Taxonomy (NCBI): domain Eukaryota; kingdom Viridiplantae; phylum Streptophyta; class Magnoliopsida; order Caryophyllales; family Caryophyllaceae; genus Silene; species Silene latifolia. Next base: position 6,515,264 of record NC_133531.1, read on the forward strand.
TTTATCGACCTTTTTTATTCTTGATAAATGTATTTTAATTAATGGTAGATAAATGAATGAGACGTGGAAGGCAGTACAATTGTACAAAGTTACGGACTAGTAAGTGTCTTATGCTCGACTATTGCTCCCTGTTTCAGTCAATATCATACTGATGCGGTTCTTGTAAGTACCAATATATACATATTACATATTGGCATATTGCACTAATCAACCTAAATTAATTTATCTCATAATTAAAACGTAAAAGTATAATTGATGCGAATTCGATATTCATCAACATAATCTATGGCCCTAAGGGTGTGAGTACAATATACTAGTATAGATCTCGTGCGAATGCGCGGTTTTAGAAATGAATATTAAAGAAAATAACAATTATACAACTGATATTTAACTCAATTTAAAATTTATTAATTGTAAAATTTATTATTATTAATGTTTTGTATTAATCGGTGGAAAAAGGAAAGTTCAGTATAATCAAGTTGTAAATATATTATAATGAAAGCCCAATTATAGATATGATATAATAAAAGTCCAATTACATATACGGAGTATGATATAATGAAAGCTTAATTATGATCAAATTCATTTAGACGGGAAATTTTGGGAGAACTCTTATTCTTTTAGTATAAGGGGGATTGCGAGTTAAAATTCCCGCCTTGCCGAGGTACCATAGACATTGAACGCAATTTACTGACCAAATTAGAGTATTTAACTCACCGTCTTAAATAAAAATTTGTATACAACTACATAAAAACAACGGATTTATGTAAACTATTTAAATGTAGGAACATTTTTTTTTTTTTTGATAAAACAGTCTTATAAAAGGGTGAGATACTATAGATTTTGTATTCAAGCTCTGTAAATTTATAAGGGAGAATTTTACCGCCGTAGCCCTGAGTGGTTCTTCCTTTAATCCAAGTAGCATTGTCATTATTAGATAAACAAATTCTTATTATTTAAAATGAGATTATGGACGTAAAATAAATCTCACGCTTACAACGATCTTAAGAGTTACTCCGTATAAATTACTTTAAAGAAACTCCCCACATGAAGATGAACTCCAACTACACATAAAACTCACCAAATTATACGATTCCACATTTACATAATTTCCTCCATTATTATTCCCATTAATAATTTTATTATTACTATCCATCAACTCTGGCAGCTCAATTTCTCTCCAAAAATCATCAATGCCATTACCATGGTCACCTTCACCGCCGGACGGCGTAAAATCGTCCGATTTCTCATGGGCCACCATGTGGGCTGCTTTAGCCGCGGCGGCTTGTATATCTCTTGCATTTCGGCTAATGGGCCGTGGTAAGAATTCTATTTCTTCAGGGAAGTTTAGTTGGGCTTTACAGCCCTTTAAGCAATGTGCCGCCACGTCATAAGCCCGGGCGGCCATCTCGGGAACCGGAAATGACCCGAGCCAAATCCGACTTTTTTTCTTAGGCTCGCGGATCTCAGACACCCATTTACCCCATCGTCTTTTTCTTACACCCCGGTATACTGGGTGCTTTGTTTCGGACCCTGGAAATTTATTCAGGTCAGGTTGTTCAGGTCGGGTTGGTGGCGATCCCGGGGAAGTTATTTGATTTTCATTTTTGGTATTTGTACTATAATGTGGTTTCTCCATTGGGTAGGTTTTTAGGGAGGAATAAAGGGATGTAGTGTTAAATGTTCGTAATATTTTTATGTTAGTAGTTGCAAAAAAGTGTAAATGTAGTAGGGCTTTATATGGACATTGTAACGAATATTCTAGTTACGTAATTGCCCTCTTCATGTATATGTATGTGACACCAGAAATATACTACAATTATTAAATGAAAGAAAATGACATAATAAAATTAAGGCCCACTCGCAGTTTTTTTTTTTTTTTTTTTTTTTTTTTTTTTTTCGAAATGAACATTAAATTAAAAAGGAAGCAAGAGTTCAAGTACATCATGGGGGAGGGTCGGGGTTAAGAGACATGCAAGCCTCTAAAAAGTCAAGAGTACATAAGTTCGTAACAAAAGAGGGGGCATAGTCCCAGCTAAAACAACCGCTAGAAGGAGTAGTATCCGCCGCGGAGAACTTAGCAAGAGCATCCGCAACCTTGTTAGCCGATCTCTTCTCAAAAACAAGCTTCAGTCCTGATGACACCTTTAAGAGTTCCCTACACTCAATGATGATGTTAGCAAAAGGGTCACAGGGGGAGGCCGAGCTCAAAATAGCATTAACAACATTAATACAGTCAGATGCAATCACAAACTTATCAGTGGACAAAACCGCAAAACGGATCCCTTCTCTAATAGCAAGGACCTCACTAATAAATGGGGTAGTAGCAAAACACCGGCTGGACCACCCATGAACCCAAGAGCCAACAGAGTCCCTAACAACACACCCAAAACAAGTGACCGAGGAGGAGGGGGAGAAGGCCGCATCTACATTGATCTTACACCAATGTTGCGGCGGAGGGGCCCAGCTACGAGGGAAGCGAAAGACAGAGACAAGTGAGCTAAGGGGGGTGGTTGGAGAGGAACAAGTGTTGGCGACACTCCAAGAGGCGGCCTGGGAAGAGATGGAACTGCAGAACAGGGGAGGAGAGAGGGAAGGGGTAGGAGAGTAAGTAGCATCACAACGTCTTGTCCAAAAACGCCACACAATGAAGGAGAAGAGGGTGGGCCACTTGCCACTCGCAGTACAGTTCTCAAAGATCCAATGTTGGAGATCAAGAAGAAAGAAGGAATGGCTGACATTAAAATGGGACCAAGTGGCAGCAGCAAGATCGCAATCTCGGAGGGCATGGAGGGTAGACTCAGGAAGGGAAGGGCTAGCGCAAAGTGTACACCTAGGAGAGGGAATGATGGATCGAACATGGAGGGTGAGGTTATGTGGGAGTTTATCCAACCAATCAAGCCAGAGGAAAGCTTTGATTTTTGGCAAGGAGGGGATGTCCCAGAGCCAAAAGAGGTCAGGAGAGAAGGGAGGGAGAGGATGAGGGGTGTCAAGAAGGTAGGAGTAGGTGGTTCCAATGGAGAATTTGTTCTTAAGGGCAAGGGAGGTGGTGATAAAATCAGATTTCAGAGTGGAGGGGAGGGGTATGCTAAGGATGGTGGTGATGGCGTGATCGAGGAGGATGAAGTCAAGGGAGTGAAAGGACCATTGTCCATTATGAATAAGCGTGCTAAGTTACACCTGTGGAATTTCAACCGTGTCCCTTAAAACGATTATATATGTTTTAAGTTAAAGTGTGAAACAAATTAACTACTATCTGATACAGATGGATGGAACGAGAGCTTGTCATTCCTTACTCCTTAAACATTTCATATCATAACTAGTTTAGATCCCGCGCAATAAACGCGTCGTGTTAGAACACATTTGGTTGATGATGCCAAGTTTCATTTGTTATTTAATTGTTTGCCTCTTAGTTAAATTGAAGCTATTGATGATCAATCAAAGAGTCCACAGACTAATCAAAGTAACAAGATGATCAAGATGAAGGCAAGACAAGAAAGCCCATTGCCTAGAATGAATGTTGTAAGCGAGGTAGTTAAACATATCCTCTTTATGCATAAGTGATTGCAAAACCGTGCAACAGTTTCTGTGACTGTTGCACCAGGGTTTCTGGTACCAACGTATGGAGAATTTCAGAAAATTTACAAGTGTTTAAATTCTTTCCAAAAAGCTTTATTGTTTTCTAAAAGATACCATCTTCCAAATCTGAAGAACAATTGAGAACAAAAAGGATATTCTTCCAAGCTAAATTAAAGATGTCAATCCTATTAATGCAAGTGGATTTTCATGCTAAAAATGGGTCTTTTGCTTTTTCCATTTTGGGCGAAATTGTGAGTTCACATAAATTTTATAGGAAACACTCTTTGCTTTGGAAAAATGCAGCTGCCTTAAGCCTTGCAACCTTATTGTTTCTCTTTATTTTTAAATGATAAACAACTTACAAACCCATGGACATTAGAGTTTATAAGTGTTAAAGATCTTTCTCTTACACACTTCTCCCTTCTATAAATAGCCATCTCATTTATCATTTATTGTTAAGGCTTTTCAGAACACTCATTGTAAAACATTTGCAAAATCATTTTCAAAGCATTTTAAGCTTTGTTCTTCAAATATTTGCAAAACCGTTTTTTGTTTTCAAAAGTCTTCACTTGTTTTTCAAAGTCAGTAAAATCTCCAAGTATCGTCGTTAATCAAGTTGCATAAAGAATATGTTCAATGATTCTCGTGTTTAGGTTTTGTAATCTCCATGTTCTTAAGTGAACTACTGAGATTCTGTTTCTGTAAACCGTTGAGATAGAACTTTAAGTCTTGAAGCGGAGTAGCTTTGAGCAAGAGAAAGTCTTGAAGTGGAGTAGCTTTAAGCAATTGCAACCGGAGTAGGTTGGCGAGTTATTTTCATTGTAAGGAGTTTAGTTAAGTTTGAGTAAATTTCTAAACAAGCAATAAAATAACGGTTGGACGTAGGCTCGGGAGTAGGAGCTGAACCAATTTTTAAGCATCGTCTTGTTTGTTTATTTACTTTTATATTCGTTTATCCTTTGCATTTTTATCTACCTATCTCGTTGCCAGTGCTGTGCAATAGTCCATCATACTGTTGCATAGACCTGCTGTACCTCTTGCGAACTTACTATCCATTAAGTTTCTCAAGTTAGTACTTAATAGTTTTTACTTGTGTTTCTTTTTAACCAAGTAAACGAGAAAATTTTTAAAAGGTACACCGAGTTCACCCCCTCCCCCTCTTAGGTGTTCAATCGTTCTTAACTCTTCACGTCGTATTTGTAGAGTTTTTATTTTTAGAAAAAAAATAAAACTATTCAAAAAATTGAGTAATGTCATGAAATGTATATTATAAACAAAATTAATGAAATTGTTTATAATTTTTTTTAATAGCATATCATTTAGTTACGATTTAGCATAGAAAGAACGAATTTTTTATCACAAAAATCTTAAAGACAAATTTTAAATAAGGGATTATATCAAAATAAAAAAGTTAAATAAGAGATTTTATCAAAATAGGAAATGTAGGTTAGGCGGGAAAATGTCAATTTTTTTGTATTTTTTTAGTAAATAGGGGATACTTTATCATCCATTTATTTGACCCGTATATCCGTTTTAAACAAGAATATGAGTTAGATAGCCATTAGGTCAATAAAAAGGTGAAAATGATTTTGTGTTTCTGTTTTTTACTAGAGATTGAGAGACTTAAAAAGTATTACTATATGAATAATATTTTGATGATATGAAATTTATCTAAATTTTAGATTTTAATTGTTCAGCGAGGGTGTCTCCATAGTCCATAATAACCTCCCACGCCTACCATTATTATTATGTTTTGAAGGACGAATTGCCACTAGTGAATACTCCGTCCACAGTACTATACAATGTAGGGTGCATGGCATATGGGAAAACTTGAAACAAATGATTTCATTTTAAAACGATCTTACACCATACATTGTACAAAAAGGACTATTCTCCATTTGTATATAAATATTGTATAATTAAGATATAAGTATCTGAGATTATGTATATTTTTTCTAAGCTATTTTGAAATTTATATTTTTAATATGTAAACTAGTGTAGTTTCCGTGTTAAAGCACGATATTTTTTAGATTTATTTTATAAAGAGACGCTCTCAATTAAAGTATTTGCATAAATGAATTATGATTTAATTAATTGTTATAGTCTATTAATATTAATATAAATAGAAGGTAAAAAAAATGCTTATTACCATCAAAAAAATACTTTAAAAAAGTTACTATTTTATTACTATTAAAAATAATGGTATATCATTACATACAACTATTTTATGACATTAATAATATAATTAAGTTAGTCGTATAATCTAATTAAAATGCGCATTAATCTTAAAACAAAAATCGGTAAAAACAATGGCTAATTCAAAAACGTGGGCTATTAATAGTTTTTTACTTTCACATGTAGGATAGAAAAATGTGGGCTACTTATATGATCCACAATTTACAATCCGTCTAATGTTGTGATGTCAATATCCAGAAAATAGGCCCAATTAAGTAGGAGTTGTTTAGGCGGGAAAACTAAGAGAATTTTTATTCTCTTAGTATTAGGGGGATGGAAGAGCTCAAATAATAAAGCTCATATTTTTTAAAATAAAACTCTGATAATTTATTACAAAACTCAAATTTTACGCTATATAACTGGTACAACTGCGGGTATAGTCCATGAATTGCAAACACTGTCCATTTTATAAGAATATTATTATCTTATTTCTAATAATTTCTTTTAATAATTAAGTTGTCGTTTTATATTATACTACCGTCTCACACTACGACACCGTCTTACAGAACAATTATCGATTAATTAATAATTAATTGATGGGCCCTAGAATCCCCCAGATTGTTGGACTATTCACATGTTGAAGGAGGGTTGGCACGAGATATTGGTGACTTTTGTTTTTGTTGTTTACCTTTCATGTTGTCTTTTGTTTTTGTTTTTATTTGATTATTTTTTGTTGGTATGAAGGCTATTTTGGTGACATACTAACTTTGGTGTTAATAATGAGTGGTGATGCCTGATTTTAATCATTTGATTTAATATGATCTTTTTCGAAAAGGCATCATATTTACTGATCTCTGGTTGTTATTAAATGGTAACAATAAATGAGTAATTATATTGATAATCTTGGTGTTAGAATTGAGCGTTTTAAAAATTTTCTATAAATGAGTAAATGAGACTTATAGTTTTTTTTTTCTTCTTATGTTGATCACTTGATCAGGAGTCTCTCTACCGACAGCTGAGACAATGTCCTTTGAGGTACCGAAGACAATTTAATAGGTTAACCTCTTCCAAATTTGATTTTCTTTCATTCACAAGAATCAGAAATGAAACACTAACAACTCATAGGCTTTTGGTTGGCAAAGCGTCCTGCTTGTGACGGGCTAATCCCGTCACAAGCTGAAGACCTCTCACAAAAAGGGAGAGGGGACAAGGTGGGGCATCCCCCATGTGCTTCCCCACTCACCTATTATAGGTATTTTGTGAGAGGAAATGGTATCCGTCACAAGGTTGTGACGGATATCGCCGTCTTCAATGAGATTTTGTGTTTGGTGACAAAGGGGTTGATCTGATACTCTTGTTATCAAGTAGAAAATAAAGCCCACTAGCTTACCAAGGCCGGATTCAGCCAACAAAATGACGAAGATGGGAATCACGTCTTTATAGGCCATTCAATCTTCTGGGCCTGCATATACCTAGCCCAATTTTTTTTTTTTTTTTTGTTTGGGGGGGGGGGCGATCAATAAGCCATTTTCTTTATACCTGGGACTAGATCTGGCAAATAGATCGGGTTGTGTCGGGTTTGTGTTCGTGTCACATGTAAACGGGTCACAATCCCTCCAACCCAAACCCGACCCAATTAAATCTCGTGTCGTGTTCGTGTCGACCCACTTACATAAATGGGTCATAAGGTCTCAACCCTAACCCGTTAATTTCGTGTCGGGTTCGTGTCGTGTTTTCGTGTCACGTCCATATTTTGGAAGTTTAAGTATATTTATGTGATGGAGGATCAAGAAAAATTTGGACTAATTTAGTAGACAGGTTATTCGTGTCGGATTCGTGTTCATAGAGGTCAACCCTAACCCAACCCAATTAAATATCGTGTCGTGTTCGTGTCGACTCATTTACATAAATAGGTCATTACGTCTCAACCGTAACCCATTAATTTCGTGTCGGGTTCGTGTCGTGTTTTCGTGTGCCACCTCTACTTGGGACCTACTATTCACTACACCTCCATCATAAGTTCGTAACCACTAGGGTACTTGGCTAAAACATCTTGGAGATACCTTGGTTGATTTCGGGTTCCTTTCTAAAGCTGCGTTTTTCACGAAAAAGAACTCTATTATGATCCATCGTAAGTTCGTAACCACTACGATACTCGTTCATATAGTGAATGAGATAGGATGGAACCCCCTCACATGTTTCAAACAATAGAAGGAGTATTCTATTAGAAGATTAGGATTTACGCTATTATACACTCATACGTACTTGTTAGTTACGTACGATTTTACCGACGAGTCACATAACTATTGACAAGTGTTAGTATAAAAGCGATTTTGGGACTTCATTACTCTAACCATCAGCTTAAACTTTTGATTGAAATGATTTATTGACATAATATCAGAGTCACGTGACTAAAAGATCACGATTCAAATCTCACCTCCCTTTTTCTAAAGTGGAATATTAACTACCGGGTAAGAGGAGGCCTGCAGTTGCATCCATATTTCAAGCCTAACGCGCATTCGTGTGAAAGGCGTGTTAGAGTATCAAATCGATCTTGAAATTCTAACCATCAGCTTAAATATTTAATTGAGATGATTTTTTGACAATAAACGAACCTGGTTTCGCGTTAATAATTACAAACAAGAATCCGTGCTTTAAAAAAATACTCGGTAGTCCAATCAATGTACCAACTTCGAAGCACAAAACCATGGTGTAACCCATGTTGAATGTACGGAGAAACAATAATCTTGGCAAACCAATGATGATTAGAAAAGACAAGAAAAAAGTAACGACAATAGAATCCATTACTAAATTCTAAAAATTGACAGAAAAACAATAAGCTATTCTAAAATGGAGAAACTATAGACAAAATTTGATTAATGATAGGTTATTACACTAGCTGACAAGACCGACACAGTTTATCATGTTGATGTTAAAACTAATCCACCAAACAATGCACATGAGAGACTATGGAACCAATTTGACATCCTTGTTATGCAACAATCACCTTACAAATACGGAGTACAACAAACATGGAGTACCACAAAACGTTATCTTATACTCCCTCCATTTAACATTTATCACCCCATATCAATATAATACCTCTCACATATAATGGAGACATGAGGTGATAAATATTGAATGGAGGGAGTATCATTTACCCGCTCATTTCTACTCGTGACGTTATTTTTTGAGAATCATTACCAATTTACCCTTGCTGAAACATTTTGTCCGCAATTCATGGACTATACAACCAGTTGTATATGTTGTACGGCGTAGAATATGAGCTTTGTGATAAAGTATCTGAGCTTTATTAGAAATTATTGAGTTAATTCATTTACACATTAAAAACATGAACTTTGAATTAGCTAATACATATAAACTCGGATTCTTATACCTTGATCGTATAATGCTTATGTTTCAACTGGTTATATAATCCTATTTATGTTTCGTCCTTACCAGGGGCGGATCCAGGCCCGGGCTACTCGGGCTATAGCCCGAGTAGTTTTTGGAACAAAATATATATATAATAGAGTTGTTAATGAACAGTAATGTTCCTATGCTGACATGCTGTGGTGGTAAGGGTTTTTGGTTTTCAACGGGTAGACGAAGGTTCGACTCTTACTTTTGGGTAATTTTTGTCCGCTGTATTTTACAACACATGGAGTATGCTGTACAGCTATAGCGCACCGGTAACTCTACTAATCTACTGCGTAGTACTTTAAACTGTACTTTTCTCTTACGTATTTGAGTTTTGCCATAACACAAATTCTCATTTAAGACGGCCACTATCCGTCTTAAGCTTAAGACGGATAGTGGCCTCTCACACAAATACAAATACAAGTGGAAGACAAGTAAGTGGAAAATGGATATACCCACTTTATTTCCTTAGTTTCCCTATCTTACACCACCACAAAAATATTGCAGGAGTTTATATTTCTTATTTTTTTAATTTTTTTTTGGTAATTTTCATTTTTATTTGCACCATAAATTAGGCATTTTTAGATCAAGTCTTTCAAATCTGTTACTACTTTTTTTTTGTCAATTTTAGTTCACGAAATAGTTGAAATTTGGGATTAATATAATCAATCGCTGAAATTGTTTTGTGAAATCAATTTGACTTAGTCACTAAAATAATTATATACTGTAAAGTGTAATATTTATTTATTATGAGTATTAATATGGGACTTAAACATCAAATTAAAACACGTTATGTCATAATATGTAATAGTTGGTTAAAATATTATAAATTTGCACGTAAAAATATTATCGACTTATCGAGGCTTCCAATATATTTCGAATCTCGAAAAAAAAAAATATTTAGCCCTAGATATTATCAAATCCTGGATCCGCCCCTGGTCCTTACTAACTTCAAATCCCAACTTCGTCACTAGAAACATATAGGAACGACTCAAGACATAGTTTTGCAGGTGCGTATAAACTCATCTTAATACATTGTTATATTCATGTTTATACATATATTCATAGTATATGTATATCTGAACTTGCAGTTACATACATTTACAATGGTAGTTTCCTATATTTCCACATATTTCCAGAGCTATACAATAACAACATTATACCAATATCTCACTGACGTCCGCAAATTACCAAGTAAGAGGGGTAAGAATATATAATTAGCCTATTAGAGCAAGTACAGTGGTAAGCGACAATCAACTAGCTTGGCAATTCCACCTCATCCTCTAAGCTACTAACATTCTAAGCTAGTAAACTATTCCAATGGTTTATTAGCTTTTATACTAGCTTGATGGGACCCACATGTCAAATTAATTTTTTCCTAAACATAAAAAGACTTAATGAATTTTATTTTGCAAATTAAAAATACATGTAATAAATACGAGAAAATTTCCTATTGGTTGTTTGGTAAATGTGGGACCATATAAGCAAGTAGCTTAATGAAGCTACTAGTTTAAATCAAGCTAATATATATATCCTTCTCCAATGGTGTAGCAACTAGCTTGCAATTTTATGAAATTACAAGCAAGTCCCTAAGCTACACCATTGGACTTGCTCTTAATATAATGTATTAATGTGTAAATGTGTCATAGTCATAGTCTCCTAGATAGTCGCCTCCTAATTCTCCATTATCATCACTTTTACTAGTAAACTAAGAAAAAGACATGCTATAAAGAAAACAAAACACACCCAAAGTCATACTTCCAATTTCAATTAGTCTCCTTTAATATTGATTTATCCGTTTTAACATTAAAAAAGGTCAAATATCATACCACATATACATAAACTACAAATATGTTATTTTTCTCCATGCACTCTACTTCTGTTATGTTCTAACTACTTAACCCGTATCAATCAATCAATACTATATATTAACTAGTGTAGATCTCGTACATTGCATGCACGTTATTTATAGAGTTCTAATTTTTAGTATATTATTTAATGATTAAAAATTGATAATTTATTACTTTTGTAACGTTTCTCATTATTTTATTTGAGTTGAGAAATAAATTAAAACAACAAAATTAATCAAGAGATTTATGTAGTGACATGAAATGTGTATTTTAATGAAAATATTTTTTTTAAGCGAAATTAGTGATATTATTTTATACTCCAATTTTTTTTATATTTTCTCATTTATCAAAATCTCTTTTCTTTCACAAAATATCATTTTCAAACAAAAAAGAGCGGTCAAAATATTATCTAGCAGATTAAGGGAAAATAAATGGGAAGACTAAAAATGGAGGGGTGATTTTTTTTAATAACATATATTTTAACTATGACTTATCTTACAAAGTCAACCAAATTTTTATCACAAAACCTATAAACAAATCCTCTATACGACAAATCTTTATAGATAGGAAATTATATCAAAATAGGAAAGTAAATAAGAGTTAATTATATCAAAATAGGAAAGGTGTTTTTAGGCGGGAAAATGTGAAGTTTTTCCTATTCATTTAGTATATAGGAGATTCCAGAAACCAAGGGACTTCAATGTAATTAAAGAAATCTATACAAATTAATTATACTATATAGTTTTAAATCGATAGCACCGTGTGATGGACCTGATAAAGGGACCTCAATGTAAATATTATATAGTTTTGGTTAAAAGTATAATATAAAGATCGCTTGATGAAGAATATTTATGGAAATTACATTAAATTAAAGTAATTAAATTTAGAAAACACAAGAATATAGTGATTTTCCTTAAAATTAACATGCCCCACTTATGGAATTAATTAGTATCATCATAGAATTATACATTAAAATAAATGTAGTAAAAGTAATAGTAGCAGCAACGAGATTAATAAAATTAACGGTATTAATGTGGGAGTAGTGACAGTTATAATAATGATAGCGGGAGTAGTGAAAGTAACTACGAATGTAGTGAAAGTAACAGTGGTAACAATGAGAAAAAGTATGAACAATTAAATAACCAATCGTCTCAAGGAAATATTTTATTTATTTAAATATAGGCCGAATAAAATTAACATGAATAATGAATTTAACAGAAAAAAATAGAGGAATTAGTAAAAGAAACAATAGTAACCACGGGAGTAGTGAACGTAATGATATTAAGAAAGAATGTCGTGAAAGTAATAATATTAATAGCGGGGTAGTGAACGTGTCTCATAATTTGAAAATAAATTTTACATTTCATCCTAATTACAAGATATGCCGTAGAAAAATATATTACAAATAGTAAATGTGTGAGTTAGACAACTCCAACATAGTTTATTTCATTGAAAATAAAATTTAACGGTAAATAGAGGTAGCCCGGGCGAAGCCGGGCACCAAACCTAGTTAAACTTAAACCTAATACAGATATACCTATCTTAAATAAAAATTCGTCCATTTCCAAACACTCACAAAACGTTTTTCAATCACACACATTGTCATACTTTCACAAACTTTCACTTTCTCACCTTCCCCTACTCACATGAGTCACATCTCCATGGCATCCGAAGCAAAACCGAGCCAAATAACATCCCACTTTTATATATAGGACAATTTTTTTTTTGTAATATCTAAGCATTATAAATTTGACCTATTTTAAGTTTAAGACAGATACTCGTGTCTAGGCTAATACTCACACACAAACTTTCACACGCTCATAAACTTTCACTTTCTCACCTTCCCCTACTCACATCTCCTTAATTTCCTGCACCCCTACAACTCATGGCATCCGAAGCTAAAACCGAACCAAACTCCAAACCACCACAACTACAACTAACCTCACTCCCAAACCCAAAATCGCTACAACACCCTTACTCATATGCCGTTACACCACTCCACACCTCAGCTTCGGTTCCGTTCAGTTGGGAACAAGAGCCTGGCAAACCCTTACCTTGTCTAACCCTAACATTATCATCCTCTCACCGTAATCTCATCAAATGCTTAGAGTTACCCCCTCGACTCGTCAACGAGACCAAATTTACCAAAACACCCTCCCCAACTACAGTTCTAGAAGGCCCTTACTATCTAGGGAGATCAATTCTGGGGTCTTCGTCGTTCCGGTTCCTTCGAAAGCGACAAAAGTCGTTTGACGGAGAGTTGAGTTTTGTAGGAAGTGAAGGTAGTAGTCCTGAGAAAGCTGGTGTTCGCTGCTGTGATGATACTGCGACTGTGATCCTCGGAAGGGTCCGTAGGAAGAGCCACTTTTGGGTAAGTTTATCAAATTATTTGTAGTTTTTTTTTTTTTTTTTTGGTGACGAGGGGTTGAATCCCCGGGCACATGCAATACCCTGCAAACCACGTGTGCCATGTAAGACATCCTTTAGGATGACAGGTAACCGCAGCACTCCCGTGTAGGGAGTCGAACCCGTGACCTCTCAATTCGTTGCCATTGCAACGCTTTGAGGCACTCCCGCACTCCACTACACTCAAGCCACTTTGGTTAAATTATTTGTAGTTTAGTTAGCTCTTTTTTACGTTTCTTTTAAGTTTTTAGACCTTTAAAATCAACTTTTTTTAAAATTACTCCATTTTTGGAATTTTTTTTTTTTAAAATTACTCCGTTAGTTGCATTTTTTTGTGCTAAAATTACTTTTTAAGTTGTATTTTTTTTCCCTAAAATCGCTTCAAAACTCACAATTTAAGTGATTTATTTCCTCTATTTTTGAACTCACCTTACATTTGTCTACATAGTTATACCTTTCAAAGTATAGGAGTTACTTAAATTGGTGTTTGGAGCAATTTTAGCAAAAAAAATGTAATTTAAGAAATTAGTTTTAACAAAATTTTTTAAAAGAGTTGATTTTAAAATGGAGTAAAATCTAATTTACTCAAGTTTTTATTCATTTGTAGTCTATTTGTCTCATTTGATTGTTTACGTTTTTATTCGTTGTTAAGAAGTACTCTGTATCATAATACTGTATCGAATGTGTATATGGTTACAATCTAACAAAATAAAGCAAATTCAGTGTTAGTAAACCATTTAGCTTTATTCCATTATAATAATTTAGAAACAAATATTCCGCAACAGTGATGATCACTGGTTACGCCATTATTCGTTTTAAGAGCGACTAGTTGAGTTTAATTTTTACCCCAAAAGTTTAATCATCTTTTAGTTATGTTTGAGTCAATTAGCTTCTTTTTTTCATTCTTCATAAAGGAGTTCTAAAAGAGTGGATATTTTATAAGAATGGAAATGAAAGAGACATTAAAAAAAGGTAAAAGTGAAAGGTAGATGGTAAAATATGGTGAGTTGGCGACTGGTTTAATCAGTATCCAAAGTTACATACCTCAAGTCTTCATGATCATGTAATGGTGACGTAACGGGTACATGACAGAAGTATGCTCCGCAGTAGTTATTGTGTGAGACAATCTTACATTGTGAGACGGCTCTATTACATAAAAAGACAGCTCATTTATTAGCTTTAAATGAATAGTTTTCTTACAAAAGTCGACTAACTCATAATGTGATACCGTCTTGCTCTATAATTTCGACAATATTGGAGTCTACTATACTAACAGCGTTAGATGGAATTATCAAATAAGCACTATAAACAGGCAATCCATGAGTATTTGTCAACTCCCCATCAAGGTGGTTTATGGTCTAGATGTAAATCAACAGTTAATTACTTTATACTCTAATTGGTTATCGCTAGCTAGTATAGATCCCGCGCTAATGCACGGTTTTTAGATAAAAATATTAAAGAAAATAACAATTATACGACTGATATTTAACTCAATTTGAAATTTAATTGTAAAATTTCTTATTATTAATATTTTGTACTAATCGGTTGAAAAGGAAAAGTTGAGTATATTGTATAATCAGCTGTAGATATAATATAATGAAAGCCCAATTACAGATATGATATAATAAAAGCTCAATTATAGATATGATATAATAAAAGTCTAATAATCGTGATATAATATAATTATGATATAATATAATTTGCTCTCCTTTTCTAACAGGCAAGCATTTATGGGACATTCAAGCATGTAATACCAAGGAGACGTCGAAATGAAAAGAAAAATGCCTTGTAAAGCGATCTATGTGCTTCGTTCAATAATCGTGTCTTAATCACTTGTTAGTTCCCTCTGTAGTCATAAAACGCGAATATTCATCGCTGTAACGTAAAGATTTCTGTCAGTAGTGTGTGATTTTGTACAATAGACGGTTCTTTAAGTTTTCACAGTTAGAAATTCAGAATGCAGAGTAAAATTAGTTCAGACATCTCTATCTATTTTTCTCTCTGAGCCGACGATCTGCAGTCGTAATTTACTCTCTTCACCTTGTATGGTTCGTTCTCAACTCTACCGACATCAAACGTTCACACATTACAATTTCATTAACACATTCGATAATCTAACATTAATCATCGGAAATCATCCATTTACGTATTGATTATTTAGTGTGTCTAAGCTCGGATTAACAAATATGCTTTGGCGTCAGCATCATACATTTACAATTTCACGTATTACAATTACAATTCCTGTTGTGCGGAAGCGAGCCAAGCCCTCACGGATTTACTCTTGGACTCCTTCCCAAAAGGCCAATCCAGCCGACACACCATGCTACCACGAGCCATGTCTTGCACCACATGTCACCGCCTGGTCGAGTGAGTACCCTCCACATGCTCCTGAGCCTGCATGTCCATGTGCCCTTTCTTGGGAATTTGCTACACATGCATATCGAACATTCTCTGCATCCAATATGCCCTGGACCGGCATCCAACCTGATAAGGGTCCACCTGATCAACAGTTCTGGAACGGTACCCAACCTGATAAGGGTCCACCTGATCAACAGTTCTAGTACAGAAATGGTCTTTGTCCCACAAGACCTATGACGCCTTTCATCCATTTAACCCTGGACCGGGCTTGCTCAAGGACTCACCCCGAGCTAGGAGTTCCATGCCTTACAGTGTACAACTTCAAGTTTTGGGCCTACTGATGAATCTCTGTGTCTAGCCCAAGTCGAACCTTGGGCTTTGATACCACTTGTTGTGCGGAAGCGTGAATATTCCGTGTTGGGCCTCTGCTGCATCTGTGTCCACAACCCATAATAGTACGATATTGTCCGCTTTGAGCTAAGCCCTCACGGATTTACTCTTGGGCTCCTTCCCAAAAGGCCTGGTACTATTATATTTTGTAGACCTTATAAAGATGAGTTTTCATCTTTATTCTACCGATGTAGAACATGGGTTTGCACCCTAACAATTCCATAAACAAATTCGAGCATCTAGACTTATTCATTGAATTTGAAATACTTATCTTTTCCTCAAAATTCGGTCATCAATTCAGCTAATTAAAATCAATCAATGTACCCTGCCAGGCCCAATGAATCTTCTAAGTCTCAACTGTCGGGGCTTGGGCAACCCCGACACGGTTAATGCCCTGCGCACCCTTGTGCGTAGGGAAGCCCCGACCATGATTTTTCTTTGCGAGACGAAACTTTGTGGTCGTGATATGAGGAGGGTGAGGGAAAAGCTTGATGGGTACCATGGTATTGATGTGGATAGTGCAGGAAGGTCCGGTGGTCTCGCGTTCATGTGGAAAAAAGATATCGACTGCTCCTTTGTGTCGGCATCTATGCACCATATGGATTTTCATGTTCGAGAGGGGGAGAAAGAGTGGAGAGTAACGGGTTTCTATGGGTGGCCAGCTGTGTCTGACAGACATCTTTCATGGGACTTACTCCGTCTGCTTAATGAGCAATCTTCACTTCCTTGGCTTTGTATAGGAGACTTTAATGAAATCTTGTATTCTACTGAGATGAAAGGGGGAAGCCAGGCACAATGGCAGATGAATAATTTCCAAGCCGCTGTTGATTTTTGTGGGCTGAGAGATGTGGCATGGGAAGGGTATGCTTTCACTTATGATAACGGGCAAGCAGGAGAGAACAATAGACAATGTATGCTGGACCGCGCAATGTGCAATGAGGCGTGGCAAGATTTGTTCCCGTATGCGAAGAATTTTCATCTAGATAGGGAATGGTCGGACCATGCCCCGCTAAAGCTTACCTTTGACAGACGGGAAATAGGAGGGAAAACGAGAAGCAGATTCCGTTTTGAGCAAGTGTGGGTGGGGGAAGAAGGTTGTGAGGAAGCCGTGTCTAGAGGTGTGATGAAGGGGCAGGGAGATTTGGTTTTGACTATCAAAGCTTGTGCTAAAGAACTTCAAGCGTGGAAGAAAATTAGTATTGGCAAAATCAATCGAGGCTTAGAAATGAAACGCAACCAGTTGACTCGCCTTAATGAAGGGGATAGATCGGAAGCCGCGGTACAAAAACGAAGGAAGCTTATTGCGGAAATTGCTGCATTATATAAACAAGAAGAGCAATATTGGCGCCAACGATCCCGAGCATTATGGTTGAAAGATGGGGATCGAAATACTAAGTTCTTCCACTCCAAAGCAGGTGAGCGCAGGCGAAAGAATTTTATACCCCTCCTAATTGATGATGAAGGGCGGGAATGTGTAGGGGAGGAGAAGGTTGAGAAAGTGGCGGTGGATTATTTTGAGGAGCTTTTTCAGACAGCTGAGCCAACGAACTTTGACGATGTGCTAATGGGCTTGGAAGGGAGAGTCACGGATAGAATGAATGGTATGCTCAGAATGGACTATTGTGAAGCGGAGATTGTGGAAGCACTTAACCAAATGCATCCCCTAAAAGCACCGGGTCCAGACGGAATGAACGGTCTCTTCTTTCAGACCTATTGGCACGAAATTGGCCCTCAGGTTACTGCTTCGGTTCTGGAGATTCTGCGTGGGAATGCGAGCCCTGAAAGGCTCAATAAGACCAACATTGTTCTTATACCGAAGAAGAAGGCGCCAGACAAAATAAGGGACTTTCGACCGATTAGTCTATGTAATGTGGTCTATAAGCTAGTGTCGAAAGTCTTGGCTAACCGTCTGAAGATGTTCCTTGGTGATGTGGTGTCGGAGAACCAGAGCGCCTTTACCCCGGGTAGGCAGATCACGGACAATATTCTCACAGCTTTTGAAGTGTTTCACTTTATGAAAAATAACAGACAGACGGATGGGTACATGGCTTTGAAACTTGACATGGCCAAGGCTTATGATAGGGTGGAATGGGTCTTTCTTCAGAGGGTCTTGATGACGATGGGATTTGATACGGGCGGGATTCAACGTGTCATGGCTTGTGTTACAACAGTTACCTTCTCGGTACTAATTAATGGGTCCCCTTCGGCTGAGTTTCGACCTAGCAGAGGATTGAGACAAGGTGACCCTTTATCCCCATATTTGTTTCTTATTTGTGCCGAGGCCTTGTCGAATATGTTGCGGAGAGCGGTCGAAAACCAGACGCTGCATGGGATTCGGGTTTCAGCTGCGGCACCAGCCATATCCCATCTTCTCTTTGCTGACGATAGTATATTCTTTGTGAAGGCAACGCTACAGGAAGCTGATGGGGTGAACAATATCTTGAGACGATATGAAGCTGCTTCAGGACAATTGGTTAGTTTGGAGAAAACTACGGTTGTCTTTAGTAGAGGGGTCCCGAGGGGTCAAAGGAGTGCTGTGGCTACTAGATTAGGCGTGATGGAGGTGGAGGAACACGCCCGTTACCTTGGCCTTCCAACGATAGTGGGTCGATCTAAGAAGGTGCTTACTGATATTATTAGAGATAAGCTTAGCAAAAGATTACAAGGTTGGCGCGGAAAAATTTTGTCTAGGGCTGGTAAGGAGGTTCTCATAAAGGCTCTGGCCAATTCACTCCCTACCTATGTGATGAGTGTTTTTAAAATTCCGGCAAACTTTTGTGATGAGCTTAGAGCTATAGTAGCACGCTTCTGGTGGGGCCATAACGAGGATAAGCGAGGTATCCACTGGGTGTCATGGAGGAAGATGGCGCGGCCAAAGGGTGCGGGAGGATGGGGTTCCGTGATTTTCGACAGTTTAATCTTGCTCTCCTTGGGAAACAGGCGTGGCGATTATTAACCAACCCGAACAGCTTATGGACCCGTCTCATGAAAGCGAAATACTTCCCCAATGTCGATTTCATGGAGGCTGAACTAGGCCACAATCCTAGCTATACGTGGCGCGGAATTTTGGAAGCGAGATCGGTGTTAGAACAAGGAATGAGGAGACGTATAGGGGATGGGCTTTTGACGAAAGTGTGGGGGTCATCCGTGGATTACGAATACAAGCTCTGGCCGTATTATCTCGCCTTGTCCACACGGTCTTGAGAATATGACGGTTGGCGAGCTGATGATACCGAACCTAGCTGAGTGGGATGGGAACAAGTTGAATCAAATCTTTCTTCCCTTCGAAGTGCAGCGAATCCATGTGTTCCGGGTGTAATTCCAGAGCAAGTATAGTTACCACCCGTGGCTTGTTGAATGATGTCTTGAGTTGGATTCTCCCTTGGTCTTAATCGTTCCTCTCGGCCTCTCCTGCAACAATGAACGAACTGAGGGCTTGGCCTTGAGCCAAGCGTACCCACTCCGACGCCCAAGTCAGTAAACTTAGATGTATAAGTTGTATGCTAATTGGCTAGGAATATATTGTAGAGAGATAAGGAAGATTATACCAGATGAATAGTGTATTTAGGTCAAGTTGTGTATTTCTGGATTGGATGGGATCCTTTCCTCAATGAAGGTTGAGGAGTATTTATAGACTTCACCTTTTGTCACGTAGTGGCCAAGTGGCTAGCAGGTGGAAAGACTGATCTACCCCTCGGCCGAGGGACCTATGGCTGGCCGGCGGGCCCCGGTGACTCACCGCCGAGGGGTCTTGGATATGAGTACGCGGATATGTGTCCCGGTGGCAGTTGTCATTGCGGGACCAGGTTGGCAGCCGATGGGCCGACGGCTAGGGTTGTCTAAGTCGTTGACTTCTTGTGGACATCTTTGACCTTGCTCAATATGTTGACTTGGTCATCGGTGCGTAATATGCCCCATCAATTTGCCCCCAGCGTAGTCTATGCCGTGGTATGGGCTTCGATGTTCGCCTCGAGCGTATATTCTCGCGCGAGTAGTTTGTAGAAAATTTTCCCGATCGGCTTCTTCTGCGGCGGCTTCTTCCGCTCTGCCTAGTCTTTCTTAGGCCGTACCATATCCCCCCTCCACATGGGTGTGTATTGGGCATCCGATGTGGAAAAGAAAGGGACGCTGGCCGAGACCGGGGTTGAGACTGCCGGTTATTTTTGATTGCCCCTACGGCGGTGTCTAGCTTGGTTGATCATGTGGCCGGCGGAGAATAGGTGCATGGGAATTTGTTGAGGAAGGTGAATAGGCGGAGAGATTTGAATATGCGTGTTGACGACGTTTGGTCACTGTTGCATTGATTGACACAACTGTTGCAACGATTGACATCCCGTGGTTGCATGTCCGACACGTGTCCGCATCTTTGATTGGTTGACGCTTCATGGGTGTTCTCTCGATTGGTCCCTGCTTCATGGGCTTTTCCCTATAAATAGGCGATTTGCTCCGTGAAATTGGTCACCAATTTCATTCTCCAAAATTTTTCTTCTCTAAACTTTCAAGGGCTTCTGTCTTCTAACATTCGGAGTTGTTATTCCGGCGAGTGTTTTTCTTCAAGGTAAACAAACAAACTTCTTCTTTTCATTTTGTTAAATAATTGTTGCTATTATGTCTCCACATCGGCGCCGGGACTAGTACTTCGCACGGAGGATTCCCGTTGCGTCTTGATGGGGAGGAGATACTAGATGTCATTCCGATAAGGTTTGGGGGCCCTAGGTCTCCTTCTCCCGTAGTCGATCCACCACCGGAGGGACGGGAGGATGAGGTGAGGATGTCGATGAGGATGAGGGGACCCCTTCCGATGGTGGGAGGTCGTCTGTCCGGATCATGGCGAGCCCCGTACGACCGGGTCTTGAACGTGGTTGGTTCCATAAGTTCGGCGGTTGTTCCGGCGAGACACTTTTCGGAGGCCATTTCTCATTCGGTGAGGGGTATAAGATCGTTATTCCTAAAGAGGGTCGCGGTTCTGTTGCCCTCCACCGGGTCACACCGGCGTGTACATCGGCATCCGGAGTATGGGCGCGGTTTCCTCCGAATAGATACGTCGTGGCCATTATCGTAGCTATGAACGTCGCGGTGGCCCAACTACATCCGCCGCCATGAGGACGATAGTTGGCTTTGTGTGGCTTTGTCTCTTTAGGGGGAGATCCCGACGGTCAACTTATTCCGCCGACTTCACAGTCTTCGACCGTCAATTGCTGGTAAGGTGGGGTGGTACAGCGTACAGACGGAGCCAGGCTATGTCTCCGTGAACAAGCTTACTTCCTGCAAAGACTGGCAACGGCGGTGGGTTTATGTCCAAGTGCCGGAGGATTACCCATTGCCCCGGTCTTTCCAGAGCCCTGTTTACTTGCGGTGTGAGAACCGGGAAGAGTATGAGGAGTGTACCTCCCGGGGTAAGGTGAAAATGGACGCTTCGAAGGTTCCTCTTACTGAGGATGAGGAGCGGGCGATGCAAAATTGCTCGATCCGAGAAGGGATGGTCGCCCCGACTCAGATTATTCTTCAAGATGAGTCGCTTTCTGTCACGTCGGCCTCATACCGGCCCTCAGCCAGGGTGAGTGGGGTCGGTGTGAGGCCTATTTTTGCCTGTTATGCTCCTGTTTTTTAGAGCTATGTTCTATTCCTGTCGTGTAATTCTTGTTTGGTTTTCTTTTTGCAGACCGGTTTGGCCGGGGATCCGTCCGAGAGTACCTTGAAGCGGTTAGGCCTTGATAAGGACGGGAAGGTCGTTGTGCGGCATCCTACGGCTGAATTGCGCGATCGCAGACCGTCTCCCAACGAGCTCATGGATAAGCAGTTAAAAGGGGTGGATCCGGTGGCGGCTCAGGCAAGGGTTCTCGGAGGCGTACCAAAGAGAACGAAGAGGGTCGCGACAGGGCGACGGCGGCGTCGTGTGCTCCTTCTTCGACCCTGGTTCAGAGGGAACCTGTGGAGGTCGTTGATATTACCGGGGGGTCGGTGACCATTGCTAAGGAGTCGCCGCTTGCTTCTACCGTTGTTGGGGAGAAGAGGAAAGAGCCACCGTCTCCTTCCGTTGTTGCCGGGGAGAAAACCGATCCATCCGGCCCTCGAACAAAAAGGGCCCAAACTGGTACGGATCTAACTTGTGGTTTGGATTTAGCCGGTTCATTTGGACATCCCAGACGACCGCTTTTCGATGTGTCAATGCAAGGTGACATGGATGCTTTGTGCAAATTTTTGCAGATCCTTCCTCGGCGACCGCCGTTCTTATTGAGCGGCAATCGGGAAGCGCCTTGAGAGGGCTATCGAGACGGCGGGTGACGGAAATGTCATTGTTGACTCCTCCGCTCGAAGATCTCTCGCCTCCGAGCTTGTGGCGGAGGGTGTGAAAATGTATAAGAGGCTGGCGAAGTGGACCCAACAAGCCGGCTCCTATATCGCGGAGCAGGAGAAAACCATGGGCCAAGCCGCGCCGCCGATGGCGAAGCTTAGACTTGACCTCTCTCGCCGCAAAGGGGAGGCCGCGAAGTTTAAACCGGATTTCTTTTTCGCCAAGAAGCGCGCGGAGGAGGTTGAGAAGTCGCGGGGGCCGAGAGGGCCAAAGTTGAGGAAGCGATGGCGCCACGCCAAGATGATGGAGGAGCGGGATAGGTACAAGGACGCTCATAACGCCGCGGTTGCCGAGGGGGAAAAGTGGAAGAATCGGTTCCACAACCAAAGTGAGGCGCTTAGGGACGCGCAAGCCGTCATTGCTCAAAAGGAGAAGGATATTGCCATGCTCCAAGATGAACTTCTCCCAAAATGTGCGCCCAATTCCGGGACCAGGCCGAGGAGGCGACCAGGGAGGCAATAAGGAAGCTCGTCCCCGAGGGCTCTTTCCCGTGGGATGAATTTGAGAAGCTTTTGGACGAGATGGCCGAGGTCGCGGACGAAGCGGGCGGGGGAAGACGGAGGCCGTCTCGTGATGCAGAGGTGAGGGAGGGTGGCGTGCTAAAGGCACTTGAAAATGTAGAGCCCTCTTCCGAGCCGGCCACCGGAGAAGCCGCGCTGCTCGATGGAGGACAAAGCAGCAGCATAGGGAGACGGGCGGTCATCACTGACTCACCCGGCGTCTCGGATAGCTTTAGTCTGTTCGGGGGCCAACTATTGAGCCTTCTCTCCCCGCCATCTTTTGGCGCTTCAAATCCTAAGTCTGTAACCTTTTGTTTTCCTTTGTTTCCTTGCTTTTTGTAAAGCTTTGGTAGGTAGAGTTTAAGCTATCCTCATGGGGACTACCGTCGCCCCGTACTCTCCTCGCAATCATTTTTAACAATTTTATCTTTTGGTCCTTGGCTTTGGCCGGGACTTTGATCATCATCCTTCATTTGTCTCTTTGCGTTATTTAATTGAGTGCCTTTGTTTTTACCGTCGGCATGGCCGAGGCAGTTAGTACGCGCATCACAACTGTGTTAACGTCTTTAGCATTTCCTCTAGCGCACGGTCATTGTGTCCCCGTCGCTCTCGGCCAGGGCCGAGGTAATCGGGGTTATGGCTCGATAGCATTCGAATCGTAGGCATATTGACCGCGGACTCGCGTCTCAACTGCACTGAGTATACGTTTCTTCTAGCATATCGGTCGTTGTGTCCCCGTCGCTCTCGGCTTTGGCCGAGGTAATCGGGGTTACGGCTCGATAGCGCTTATCGGTCATTGTTTCCCCGTCGCTCTCGGCTAGGGCCGAGGTAATCGGGGTTATGACTCGATAGCGATTCTTCTAGTGTACCGGTCATTGTGTCCCCGTCGCTTTCGGCTGAGGCCGAGATAATCGGGGTTAATGGCTCGGTAGCGATTCTTCTCTTTGAGTGACAAACACTTCGACGGAAAAGTTGGGTGATTCATTCGTTTGCTATGATCATGCGTTGGGGTGTCCACAATGGGTTTGGACACCTCCGCCGCTATACAAAGTATTTCCTCAAGTTGTCGGTGTTCCAATGGCTCATCAAAGGCACACCTCCCATGTCTGTCAGCCGGTATGTGCCCGGTCTCATCTCTTCAATCACCTTGTAGGGACCCTCCCGAGTTGGGTCGATTTTACCATGAATATTTCCTTTGTTGGTGGCAGCCGACTTCCTTAGGACTAGGTCTCCCACTTTTAAATCCCTCTTGTGGACTCTTCTGTTGTAGGCTCTTTTCATCCGGCTCGATATACCGCAAGTTGAGGCGTGTCGTATCTCGGCTTTCTTCGACCAGTGTCTAAGGAAGCTTTCAGTGCCATCCTCGTTTTCAACCGGGTCAAGGTAGCCGTTCGAATGTTGGCACCGTTGCTTTAATCGGTAGGGATCGCTTCGGAACCGTAGACTAGGTGGAAAGGGGTGTACCCCGTTGCTTCTTTCTCCGTGGTTCGAAGGGACCATAGGACGCCGGGTAGTTCATCGTCCCACCTTCCCTTAAGGTCTTCGATTTGTCTTCTTCGACCGTTGAGGATCGTTTTGTTGGCCGCCTCCGCATGTCCGTTGCTCTGTGGGTGGCAGACGGAGGAGTATGCAAACTTGATACCAAGCTCTTCTAACCAATTCATTATCGGTCACTCCGTAACTCTCGGCCGTGGTCAAATACTATAACTTGGGGTAATCCGAAACGAGTTATAACATTTTCCCTGCATTACCTTTCGACGGCCGCCGTGGTCTTCGCAGATCGCTACGCCTTCAACCCATTTGGTGAAGTAATCAACAGCGACGATCAAGAACTTCCTTCCTCCGGAGGCTGTTGGGAATGGCCCTAGCATGTCCATCCCCCACTGTGCGAAGGAAGAGGGCCGAGCACCGGTTGTAGGTCCCTCGGAGGGAGCGTGTATTACGGGGCATGCATCCGCGTTCGTGCACTTCTTGGTCTTTGCTCGAATCTTGAAGCATGGTGGGCCGAAGTAGCCGGCTCGTAGAGCTTTGTGGGCTAGCGTTCTTGCCCCATGTGGTGTCCTGAGATGCCTTCGTGAATCTCTCGTCAAGATCGCCTCGCGTGGTTTACCGGACCGACACACTTCAAAAGTGGTCTTATTACGGACCTTCGTACGTTCTCCTTCGAACACTAAGTACCGGCGGCGATCCGTTTCATTTTGGCCGAGGGATTGCGGCCCTCCGGTAATTCACCTGTAAGTTTGTATTTCATTATCGGAGTCATCCACGTTGTCTCGGCTTCTACGTTGCCCACCATGCCGTCGGTCTCAGTGATGCTCTTCGCATTCCGGATATCTACCAGCACGGTTCGGCTGACGTTCTTGATGGTTGAGCTGGCAAGTTTGGAGAGAGCGTCGGCCCGGTTGTTCTCGGATCTGGGAACGCATTGGATTTGGAAAGACTTCAATTTCGCTATGTCGGCCTTTACCCTTTCTAGGTACCTTACCATTCCGTCGTCCCGAGCCTCAAACTCCCCTCTGATTTGGTTAGTAACCAACAGTGAGTCCGTCTTCAACACAATGTGCTCTGCTCTGCACCCCTAGCTAGCTCGACCCGGTTATCACCGCCTCGTATTCGGATTCGTTGTTCGAGGCCGAGAAGGTGAATTTCAAGGCGTACTCGAACTCGTCCCCGTTTGGGCTGATGATGAGGATGCCGCTCCGAGCTGTTCGTCGTGGAGGAGCCGTCGGTGTAGACCTCCCATACGCCTGGGTTTGGCTCTTCTTGATACGTGCATTCGGCCAGAAATGCAAGTGCTTGCCCCTTTATCGAAGGTCTTGGTTTGTTGTGACCGAATGCCGAAGCCGAGAGTTCCACCGCCCACTTGATGAGCCTGCCGGATTGCTCGAATTTTTCCAAAGCTTTCTCTAACCGATCGGTTAGGACCGTCACGGGGTGCGCGTCGAAGTAGGGTTTTAACTTCCTCGTGGCAACGACGACTTACGAAGGCTCCTTTTTCGATTATTGGGTAATTTCTCTCGGCGGGCAACAATGTATGGGCCGACAAAGTAGATTGGGTGTTCTTTGTTTGTCTTCTTCCCCGATGATCACCGCACCGACCGTGGCCGAGGTAACTCGCTATGTATAGGTATAGCGTCTCCCCCAAAGATCGGCCTGGACAGAGTTGGGAGAGTCTCGAAGATGAGCTTTCAACCGCTTGAAGGCCGTGCTCGCTCCTCCCCCACCTGAAGTCTTTATTCCCTTTCAAAACTTTGAAGAATGGGGTGCTCTTGTCGGCTGACCGAGAGATGAAACGGGCGAGAACCGCCATTCTTCCGGTCAGCATCATAACCTCTTTTCGATTCTTTGGCTCCGGTAGGTCTAAGATTGCTTGGACTTTGTCTGGATTTGCATCGATGCCTCCGGCACCGACAAGTACACCGAGAAATTTACCCGCCGGACACCGGTTGCATTTCATTGGGTTGAGCTTCATCTTGTACTTCCTTAGTGAACAAAATGTTTCGTGTAAATCGGCCAGTGTTTGTCGGACTTGCTTTTTACAATAGCATCGTCGACGTAGGCCTCAATGTTTCGCCCTTTTTGATTTTGGAACACTTTGTCCACTAGCCTTGTATACGTTGCGCGGCGTTTTCAAACCGAACGGCATCATTTTGTACATGTATGTGCCGTTAGCGGTGATGAATGCGCATTTGGGCATGTCTTCCTCAGCCATGAAAACCTGGTGATATCCCGAGAAGGCGTCTAGCGGGCTCGCATGGTGTAGCTCGCCGTGGCATCGATTAAGTCGTCTATCCGTGACAGAGGGTAACAATCTTTGGGGCATGCTTTATTAAGTTGGGTAAAGTCTACACACATTCTCCATGCCCCCGATGACTTCTTTACCATCACAACATTGGCTAACCACTCCGGGTAGGTGCAAGGCATAATAAAGCCCGCCGTAAGTAGTTTGTCTACCTCGGCTTTGATGGCCTCGTCTTTCTCGGATGAGGAGTTCCTCATTCTTTGCTTGACAGGGCGAGCGGTGGGGAGTACGTTCAGCTTGTGAATAATCACCTCCCGGCTCACACCCGGCATCTCGGCCGCTGAGTAGGCGAAGACGTCTTTGTTTTTCCTTAGCAGGTCCAGGAGTTTGGCTCTGAATTTTGGCTCCAGGTTGGTACCGACGATTACGGTGCGGCCTGGGTCAATCTCCACCTCTTCGGTCTCAGCTCCTTCGACCATGCTAATGGTTCGGTCGTGCTCGGGCCTGGGAGTGTGCTGTATCTGGAAGGATTTTAATTTTGAAGCGCCGGCTCTCACCCTCTCTAGATACCTCGTCGTCTTATAGTCCCGAGCCCCGTATTCTCCTTTGATCTGGTTGGTCAATGAGAGCGAGTCTGTTTTTACCACGACGTGTTCTGCCCCGGCGGTTCTGGCTAGCCTGACTCCGGTTATCATTACCTCGTACTTGCATTCGTTGTCTGAGGTCGAGGAGGTGAGCTCCAAGGCGTGCTCAAACACATCTCCGTTCGGGCTAATGATAACGACGCTGGCTTTCGAGCTATCCGTCGTGGAAGGGCCGTTAGTGTGTATCTCCCATACGCCGGGATCCTTCTCGTTCTTCGAGGTGAGTTTATGAGCCTCCCCCCGGTCCGAGACGTATATTAATGTCAAGGCCCGGACGGATATTACAAACTTGGGTTTCACTCAAAGTGACCCGGCCTATGAGAACGTCGTGGGCAGATGTGCCGTTGATGACTATAAAATCGACATAACGTTCTGGTGCAGTTCCCTCGCCGAACCTTACGGCATCCCGACCGACCCTGGGGTACCAGGCCGACCCCGAGAAAAGCCGTACGCGGGTTGGTGCGGGGGTTCAAATCTTCGACTCTCGACCGAGGCCGAGAAAGCATTCTCTCGTACATAATGTTCGTGTAGGCGCCGTGTCGATTAGGCACCTCTTCACCAAATGGTTGGCTATGTCCAGGTGGACCGTGAGTGGGTCGCTGTGAGGAGCAATGACTCCCTCGTAGTCCGCCTGTCCGATAGTCATATCGGGGATTTTGGGAGCGGGGGGGGGTTGTGTTGGGCACAAAGTTGACGGCCCGACACGGCTCATTCGGTTGCCGTTTGTGTCCATGAGCGGACCCATCGTTCCGTTGCCTCGATGACAACATGGATTACTCCTATCCGTTCAAAGACGGATTTCTTGTTTGACCCGCCGCATTCGGTTTCCGGCCTTTGGCGACATACTTGCCGAGGCTCCCCTTCCGGATCAGCTCTTCAATGGCGTCCTTCGATGTCGGCGATCGTTGGTTAAGTGTCCGGTGTGCGTGGTACTCGCGTGTATTGGCTCGTGTCACCGTCACTCCTCGGCCTAGGGGCCTTTCCCCACTCGGCCTTCGCTCTTGCTCGAGCGAATACCTCGGCGGCCGACACGACTAGGGGTGTGATCGCCGCACCGTTTTTTGTAGTACGCTCCCGAACTCCCCCCGGCGCCCGTCGAGTCCCGTCTCCTGGCAGATTTGTCAGACCGTGACCTATTATTGTCACGGCGTCTTTCATCGGGGTTGCCCTCCCGGCGCTCTTCTTTTCGAGTGCTCGGCCTCGTGGGGCCTAACCACGTCTTGTGATAGTCTTCTACTTTGATGGCCGGGTCGGCCATTTTCCTGGCGGCATCCAAGCCCAGGCCTCCGCACTTGATGAGCTCATTTTTCAAATCTCCCCTTGGGAGGCCCTTCATCGCGCAAGGCCGCCGATTCGGGATTAATCTCTCGAATCGTTGGACCTTTCCGTCGAACCTCTTCATGTAGCTTCGTAGAGACTCGCCCCCCCTCCTGTTTGATAGTTAGGAGGTCCGATGTCTCCACGGCCCTTCTCTTGTTGCAAGAGTACTGGGCTAGAAAGGCGTCCCTTAGGTCGGCGTAGTAGTACACCGAGCCGTCGGGAAGCCCCTTGTACCAACTTTGAGCCATCCCATGCAACGTTGTTGGGAAAACTCGGCACCACACTTCATCGGGTTGCTCCCATACCGACATGTGAGACTCGAAAGCCTCAGCGTGGTCGGCTGGATCGCCTTCCCCTTTGTATGATATGGGCGGCAACTTGAGCTTAGTTGGCACCTGGACTTCTAGGACGTAGGCGCTGAGGGGCTGTCTGATCACATGCCGGATGGCACGTGGCGATCGGCTCCTCGCATTCCTAACCCGGCTCCTCTCCTCGTAGCGGGAGGGGCTCCTTCTTCGACTTGGACTTCTTCTCCAACTCGCCGAGTCGGACTCCTCGGCTCCTTTGGGGTATGCCTCGTTCGTGTTGCGGGGACGCTGTCCTCCCACGAGTACGGGAAGGACTTAGGTCTACCACGCCCACTTTGGGCTCCCCCGGCGACTTT
Organism: Silene latifolia; assembly: GCF_048544455.1. Classification (NCBI taxonomy): domain Eukaryota; kingdom Viridiplantae; phylum Streptophyta; class Magnoliopsida; order Caryophyllales; family Caryophyllaceae; genus Silene; species Silene latifolia. The sequence continues at coordinate 6,544,667 of NC_133531.1, forward strand.
GCTGGGTCAGCTTCTCCTAGTGCTCCGTTCAAATTTCTGAGTCACATTTTGGGCCCCGGTCTTCTGGGACGGTTTCCGCCGCTCTTGTCGGCGTGACAGTGTGAGCAGACGTATTACTAATTAGGTCCAGGACCATTTTCAGCTTTGCTATGTCAACCACATGCCCCATGATGGTGACCTGGTTGGCTGGTATTATCGGCATCCCGAACTCCGGTTGGATTACCCCGCCGGTGGAGGGCTGCACGACTCCATAATTGTTGAAGGTATCATCTTGGTGGAACGCGGTTTCGTCGGTCACGACTGCGTCTTGTTGTTTCGACATCTTCTCAGCTTTTTGGGTGGGTTTTTGTTTGTTGTTTTTTTTTTTGTTTTGGGAATGAATGTGACTAGCTTCTAGTGTCTTCCCCACAGACGGCGCCAATTGTTCCGGGTGTAATTCCAGAGCAAGTATAGTTACCACCCGTGGCTTGTTGAATGATATCTTGAGTTGGATTCTCCCTTGGTCTTAATCGTTCCTCTCGGCCTCTCCTGCAACAATGAACGAACTGAGGGCTTGGCCTTGAGCCAAGCGTACCCACTCCGACGCCCAAGTCAGTAAACTTAGATGTATAAGTTGTATGCTAATTGGCTAGGAATATATTGTAGAGAGATAAGGAAGATTATACCAGATGAATAGTGTATTTAGGTCAAGTTGTGTATTTCTGGATTGGATGGGATCCTTTCCTCAATGAAGGTTGAGGAGTATTTATAGACTTCACCTTTTGTCACGTAGTGGCCAAGTGGCCAAGTGGCTAGCAGGTGGAAAGACTGATCTACCCCTCGGCCGAGGGACCTATGGCTGGCCGGCGGGCCCTGGTGACCCGCCGCCGAGGGGTCTTGGATATGAGTACGCGGATATGTGTCCCGGCTGGCAGGTTGTCATTGCCGGGACCCAGGTTGGCAGGCCGATGGGCCGCATCGGCTAGGCTGTCTAAGTCGTTGACTTGCTGTGGACATCTTTGACCTTGCTCAATATGTTGACTTGGTCATCGGTGCAGAATATGCCCCATCACCATGATATTCGAATTAGCCCAAATAAACCTCCTGACATTTGGTATTGGGGCCTTGAGAAGAATGGGTTGTATTCAGTTCAGAGTGCGTATAAGATGTTGGTCGGGGAGATGGGAGATATGGCGAGTGGGTCTGACTGGGCTAGTGGGAAATGGTTGTGGAATCGGCTCTGGAAACTTTCGGTTTGGCCCCGTGTGAAGCTCTTCTTCTGGCAACTGTGTAGTGAAGCACTCGCAACACGAGCCAACATTGCTGCCCGAGTTGGAGGTGAGTACTCTCTCTGTTCTTTTTGTCATTCAAATATAGAGTCTAGTCTTCATTTGTTCCGGGATTGTGGGGTGGCTAAATGGGTTTGGGATGGCTTAAACTTGGGTGAGGTGACCGCAGGACTGGGTGGGGATGTGAAGGAATGGGTGGAGGGGTGCTGGAGGAATTTGGGGATGGAAGAAGGAGCGATGTTGATGATTGGGTGCTGGGCTATCTGGGAACACCGCAATAAGGTAATTTTTGATAATGCGAGGGTGGCTCCGGAAGATGTTGTGAGAAGGGCAAAGGACGTGGCTATGGAAGGTGTTGGGGATGGGGGTATGCAGTCTGAGGGGGTGGTCTGTAAACGGGGAGGTGCTCGGGGGGAGGAGGAGTCGGGGTGGAGACCAGCGCGTGTGGGTTTCGTCAAAATAAACGTTGACGCAGGAGTGAAGGAGGGAGAGGGAGTGTGTACGGGTATTGTTTGCCGTGACAGTAAGGGTGAGGTGATGTGGGGTGTTTCGATTGGTAGGATTCAAAGCTGGGATGTTAAGTTTGCAGAAGCTACCGCAATCTTGGATGGTCTGGAAGAAGCAGCTGCACGTGGGATTCGCAAGGTGGAAATCGAGAGTGATTGTTTGCCAGTGATCGATGCCATTCGCGATAAGCAGCTGGGACGAAGCATGTTTCATCAATTATTAGAGGATATTATTACTTTTAGTTTTAATTTTGAGTCTGTTATTTGGTCTTATGCAAGTCGAGTCAATAACTGTGTTGCTCATGGTTTAGCTCATTGTGTTACACGAGTCGTAGGAAAAGTTGTATGGGAGGATGAGTTCCCACCTTCTGTTAACGCTGCTGTTACTTTTGATCGTTTATTAATTGAGTAATGCCTTAGGCATTTTTCTTCAAAAAAAAAAAAAAATCAATCAATGTATAAAATACAAGCTTTTCGAGCAATATTAGAGAATTAGTTTTACACCAAGTGACTTTATCTCATCCTTTGGCGTTTGGTGCGTGATTAGAGATATGCTATTAGAATATAGGATATGTGCAAATATTGGAGATAATATCCTGCCACATATCACGTATATTGTTTTCCTTCTTTGGTGTGATATTATTGTATATTGTATATATATTGTTATTGTGTTTTCCTATTTCATAGGATTAGCTTTAGGGAAGTTGTGATCTTTTAGATGTATATAAGATGTATCAGACGCTTGGATGAATCAATGAGAAATATACAATTTATCTCCTTCTCTGTTCTTAGTATAAGATAAAGAATTGGAATGTGAATGATTATGATTGTATTACTTGAATTACAATACAAGGGTTGCATCTATTATATACTAATCTAAAGCCTAAGATATAGCAACTATACATGTGAATGCAATATGTACGTATATACTAAGTCAAGGATAATAACAACTGAATATTATCTTGCTAAGAGTTAGAGATATGGTTAACTACTTGCTTGATATTAGAAGTGTCCTTAATATTCCCCCGCAAGACGGACTGACCATTGAAAAGGCCGATCTTGGAAATAATAGTTTCGAATTGAGAACGGGCAAGGGGCTTAGTTAGCACGTCAGCTAACTGATCACTGCTACTAACATGCGAAACTCGAAGTGTACCATCTTGAACCTGAGCTCGAACAAAGTGAAAAGCTAACGCCACATGCTTCATACGCGAATGGAAAACAGGATTGGCCGAGTAGTTCGTTGCGCTTAAATTATCACAATATATAACCGGCGGAGCACGAAAAACAACACCAAGCTCAGTGAGTAGAGACCGAACCCAAGAGAGCTGTGTCGTCGTCTCGGCAACAGCTCGAAATTCAGCCTCGGTGGTTGATAAAGCAATGGTTTTTTGTTTCTTTGAAGACCAAGCTATCGGATTCTTACCTAGATAGACCAAATAACCAGAGGTAGAGGTATAATTATCCTTATCACCACCCCAATCGGCATCGCTAAAGGCATGTAATTGGAGCGGAGTGTGGCGATGTAGCTGTAGACCGAGGGACATAGTACCATGGAGATAACGGAGGACACGTTTCAGTGCACTCCAGTGAGCTTGCTGTGGACTTTGCATAAATTGTGCAAGTTTATTTATTGCAAAGGAAACATCGGGACGGGTAAGTGATAGATATTGTAAACTGCCGACAATGGAGCGATAAGTGGTGATATCGCATAGAGGAGTGTTGGTATGGACGGCTAAGTGTGGGTAAGACATCATGGGAGTTGTGGAAGGTTTACAATCCACCATATTGTGTCGCTGCAAAATATCGTAAATGTACTTCGATTGGGAGAGGAGAAGACCATGTTTATTTGGGGTGACCTCAACTCCCAAGAAGTAAGACAAGTTGCCAAGATCTTTGAGGGAAAACCGTGAAGCCAATTTTGTGATAAAATCAGTGAGAAAAACAGGGGACGGCCCGGTGACGATGATATCGTCGACATAGACTAGAACAAAAAGTGTGTGAGTGACTGTTTTGTAAATAAAAAGTGACGAATCCGCAAGAGATACCTTAAACCCAAATTGAACAAGGTAGCCTTTGAGTTCAGTATACCATGCCCGCGGAGCTTGCTTCAAGCCATAGATGGCTTTATTGAGCTTACAAACGTGTGAAGAGGACTCGGTGTTGATGAATCCCGGTGGTTGAGACATGTAGACGGTCTCATGTAAGGTGCCTTGAAGAAAGGCATTGTTGATGTCGAGTTGACGAATTGACCAACCGTGACTAAGAGCAAGTGACAAAAGAAGACGGACTGTGACGGGTTTAACGACTGGACTGAATGTGTCCATGTAATTAATCCCATGTTGTTGAGTAAAACCTTTTGCAACTAATCTAGCTTTATATTTTTGAATTGTATTATCGGGATTATATTTGACACGGAAAATCCACTTGCACCCAACGACTTTAATGGAAGAATTATTCGGCACAAGGGTCCATGTCTTGTTTCGAATCAACGCATTGTATTCCTCGAGCATAGCGGCACGCCAATGTGGAGAGGTAAGAGCCTGTTTTGTAGTTTTTGGAAGTGAGTGAGGGGATGTGACGGTAGCAAGTTTTGCATATTTTGGGTTGGGCTTACGAATATTGTTACTCAGGCGGGTTCCATGGTGATGGGGTGGAGGTGGCGGTGGTGGTGGTGGAGGTGGGGATGGCGAGGACAGAGGGGAAGAGGGTGTGGCAGAGGCATCAGAGGAGGGCTGTGCAGCTGGGTTTGGCGGGGAGGGCGAGTTGGGATGGGTGCTGGCAGAAGGTGAGGGCTGAGCAGAGTGAGCAGGAGAGGAGGTGGATGTAGGCGTAGATGGCGAGGGTGGGGTAGAGACAGACGAGGCAGGGGTGGTGGAGGTAGGTAGGAAACCGACTGGTGGAGTAAACCAGTCAGTCGATTCAGGTGGAGAAGAGGATGGAGTGGCAGAGGTGAGACGAGAGTAAGGAAAGACGGTTTCGACAAAAGTGACGTGACGCGAGGTGTAAACCCGTTTTGTGGTAGGATCTAAGCAATGGTAGGCACTTTGGCTAGAGGAGTAACCAAGAAAGACACAGGGAATTGATTTTGGATCAAGTTTATGTGAGTTGTAGGGTCGTAACCAAGGGTAGCAAAGACATCCAAAAGCACGGAGTTTATTGTAGTTGGGAGACGAGTTAAAGAGACGAAGAAACGGAGAGTCATTGTTTAGAGTAGAAGTGGGTAATCTATTTATGAGATAAACAGCAGTAGCCATTGCATTTGGCCAGTAGGTAGTAGGAATTTGAGCATGAGATAGTAAAGAAAGCCCGGTTTCGACAATGTGACGGTGACGCCTTTCGGCGTACCCATTGTGCTCGGGAGTATGAGGCGGAGACGTAAGATGTGTAATGCCATTTTGGAGAAGTGACGGAGTGATTTTAATGTACTCGCCACCGTTATCGGAAAATAATTGGATAATGGGTCGTTTAAAGAATTTTTCAACAAGGAGTTTGAATTGAGTGAATGTATTAAAGGTATCAGATTTTCGTTTTAAGGGATATAACCATGAGTATTTTGTGTAATGATCAACAAACAATACATAATATTTGTAGCCTTGACATGACTCAACTGGAGATGACCATACGTCCGAAAAAATTAATTCAAGAGGAGCATTTGATGTAAGTGTAGAATCGTAAAACGGAAGTTTATGGCATTTATTTATTCGACAAGCATTACAATAATCAAAGCTGGAAGTAGAACTAGATAAATTGAAATTGCGCTTAAGAAGGAAAAAAATATTTGAAGACGGATGCCCAAGACGGTGATGCCATAACACCAAGGAGGGCGAGCTAACAGCAAGGTGCACACTAGGAGAGGACGGATGCCAAGAGTAGATACCACGATCAATTTGGCCTTGGAGTATTATCCGGCCCGTCGAGATATCCTTAAAGAAAAAGGCAGAGGGTGAGAATTCAATAATTGCATTATTATCAACACAAAACTGAGACACTGACAAAATATTTCGTGAGATGAGAGGAACATGTAAGACATTACGAAAGGACAATTTATGAGAATGAAAAGAGTATTCGAATGAACCTATGTTGGCGATAGGAAGCGAAGAACCATCGCCAATGACCACGTCATCGGAGCCTGCATAAGGAGCGTGAAGGGACAAGTTTTGGAGATCATTGGTAAGATGGTGTGTAGCACCACTGTCAACCAACCACGACTCATGAGGGGTCACCGTAGTGGAGGCAGTATGTGCTTGAGGGCGCGAGGTTTGAGGACGATTTGGGCGAGTATAAGGAGTGATGACAACACTAGGATGAGTTTTCGTAAAGTTACGACAGTTGAGAAAGGTATGTCCCTTGTAACCACAATATTGGCAGACCGGTGCCTCTTTGGGTGGGTTACGCGGGTCAGCAGGTGGGTTGAAGGGAGAGGGTGCACGAGGAGGGTAACGGTTCTGGTTTTGGCGGGTTTGGGCAGCAAAGGCAGTAGCGGGTAATGGGGAGGTACTAGTTGTGTCGGGATTTTGGAGTTCATAGTTAATGAGTTTCTCGTGAAGGGCATCAAAGGTGATGGGTTCATCGCGAGCCTCAACAGTTTCTTTAAAGTAACGGTAGCGGTTTTGGTCAAGACCACGGAGAACCTTCGCAGTAATGTCCTCCGGATCCATCGGTTTACCTAGATTGGCGAGTTCTAGGGTGCATGTTTTGATTTGGTGCATGTAGTCAGTGATTGTTTGGGTAGGGGATTTGGTGATGGCCTCAAGACGGTTTTTAATTTGCAATATATGACCGCGAGAGGGATTGGCAAAGGTCGAAGAAAGGATAGCCCAAGCCTCGCGAGTAGACTTGGACTGGGTTACTAACGGTGCAATAGAGGTGTCTAGGGTACCGACGAGGGAGGCAAGAAGAAGACGATCTTGCCGTGTCCAAGTCGAAAAGGCAGGATTGGCAGTGGAGACATTGTTGACAACAACCTTTTCAGCAGGACAAGGGTTTGAGCCGTCTACATAAGAAAACAACTCAAGACCCTCAAGAAACGACCTGATCTGAAAAGCCCATTGCGTGTAGTTGCTAGTGGTTAGTTTGGTGCATTGGGAAAGGTTGACAAAAATGATAGGGGTGTCGGGTTGAGCATTGTTGGGAACGACAAGGGCGTTGTGAGCCATGATCAAGGAATACGATGTGAAGGATCGAAGGCGATTGATACCATATAAGATAAAGAATTGGAATGTGAATGATTATGATTGTATTACTTGAATTACAATACAAGGGTTGCATCTATTATATACTAATCTAAAGCCTAAGATATAGCAACTATACATGTGAATGCAATATGTACGTATATACTAAGTCAAGGATAATAACAACTGAATATTATCTTGCTAAGAGTTAGAGATATGGTTAACTACTTGCTTGATATTAGGAGTGTCCTTAATACTTAGCATTTTCTCATATGCATAAATATTTGTGTAAGACGGCTTTTCCTAAATTTAACATAAAACGAAGTCTTTTAATATCATCATAAGCCGAATTCAAGGTTATTGTATTTTAGGCAGGAAAATTTACCGCTTTTCCTAATCTTTTTTCACTAAAACTTAGGAGAGACAGTCTCTCACCGAGTTATTGAGAGACCAATCTTTCGTACCCTTTTATTTGTATTTCGTACCCATTTTATTGTTGATCGTGACATAGTAATTCCGTACCTATTTACATAATAAATGTACCCATTTTATCATTAATCATGATTTGTACCTATTTTATTGCCTTTAGTACCACATCTTTTTTAGTAAGTCCGAGATGGTTATAACTTATATAAAGATATTTGATAGGATTATGTTTCCTTATTGTTCCAAAATATTCCAAAAAAATCAACTTAAAAAACTATATAAGGCTATATTGCCTACATAAAAACATAGCTCTCAAAAATCAAAAATCAAAAATCAAAAATCTCAATTACTTGAAGAAGTTGAACATGGGTCAGAAACGTAATACCAACGTTGCAGAAGAATTTGTAACAACAAATTTTTCTTTACAAGTGGCTACACATGTAATTCAAGAAAAATTGTCAAATAACGAGAGCGTGGTTTGCTCGCCGGTATCGATCGATGCAATTCTTAGCATCCTAGCCCTCGGAGTCGAGAATTCGACGTTAGACCAGTTACTTACGCTGCTTGGACATAGCGACTTGAGCGAATTAAACACCGCGGCAAGTAAATTACGTGCCGTTCTTAAGGTTACCGATGATGAAGATGCACCGAAGATATCGTTTGTTAATGGGTTGTGGTTGAATCAACGGTTCTCGTTGAAACCGGCGTTTCAGGAAGTCTTGAAGGATGTTCATAATGCTGAAGCTAGGGCTGTGGATTTCGTCAATCAGGTACGATAATATTACATTTGTTTACTTTTTATTTTTATTTTTTATGGACGTTGTTTTAATCAAACGTAATTAAAGGACTCGCCCATAAGTTTTAACACGGGTGTATTCTCAGTTTGAAACTCGAGACCTTTGATTAAGCTAGAACAACAAACCGGTTGATCTAAGTTCTCATGAGTATATATCGCTCTAATTTATTTATTTTTTATTTATTTTTTACACTAACAAGCTTAACTTTTTTGTTTTTAAAGGCGGATCAAGTAGTTAATGAGGTAAACTCATGGGCGGAAAAAGAAACAAAAGGGTTGATCAAACAAGTTCTTTCCAGAAGCAATATTAATTCTGATACTCTTCTATTTTTGGGTAATGCATTGTATTTCAAAGGAAATTGGCTTAATTATTTTGAGTTAGAAGATACAGAAGATGACGACTTTAATCTTCTTAATGGCAAAAAAATCCGGGTTCCCATGATGAACCAATCGTACCAACGCTTTGAGTATCATACGTCTGATAGTTGTCAGGTTCTAAAGATGCCATATGAAATAGGAGCGTATTCCGAGGATGAGGATGAGGAGAATGATGCGGATGACGAGGATGAGGCGAATGATGCGAATGATGAGGATACGGAGAATGATGGGAAGGATGAGGATGAGGCGAAGGAATTCTCAATGTATGTCTTTCTCCCGAGAGAGAAGAATGGGTTACCAAATCTCATGAACGAGATCAAAATTGATGCAGATTTGTTCAACAAACTCAAGCTTGTCAAAATCACCCATCTTTCAATTCCGAAATTCAAATTTGAATGCGATCTTGCTCTTAAAGAGCCTATGAAACAACTAGGCTTGTCATTGCCCTTTGAAAAAACCTGTAAGGATTTTTCAGGAATGACGGATGTCACTGAGCCGATCTATGTAAGTGATATATCTCAGAAGTGCTTTGTTGAAACTAATGAACGTGGGACGGTGGCTGCCGCTGTCACTGAGATGGGGATTTATTGCGGAGCTGCACCACCTCCTAAACGACCGCCTCCTCCGATAAACTTTGTGGCTGATCACCCGTTTATGTTTGTGATCAGGGAAGATGTCTCGGGTGCTATACTTTTTGTTGGGACTGTGCTTGATCCCCGATAGAGTAAAATAAGTCCTAACTTTCTAGTCTACTTAGCTATTTTAGTATTTTGGTTTGCATATTTAAGAAATAATTGATCTTTGATGAGTTTAATTTCTATATCGGTTTTTCTAACCTATGCCCAATAGGCATAGGATAAGAAACTCAAAAAGGAAAGAATTAAATGCATTCTTGTAAAGAAAAGTAAAAAGTTATAGAATATTACAATTTTCCATAAAAATAACATTTAATTATTTCCTTTTTAGGTTTCTTATCCTATGCCTAGTGGGCATAGGTTAGAAAAACCCTTTCTATATTAATCATTGGAAAACATTCAATAAATGTTCGATTTAGTGCGTCTAAGCTCGGATTATCGAATATGCTTTTGCTTTCATTAACATATTCGATAATCTACATTAATCATCGGAAAACATTCCGTATTGATTTAGTGCATCTAAGCTCGGATTATCGTATATGCTTTGGCTCGGCCAGCATCATAATTCATACATTCACATATTACAACTTCATAAACAAATTCGATCGTCTAGGCTTATTCATTGAAGCACTTCTCTATTCCTGAAAATTCGGTCATCGATCAAATTCAGTTAAATAATTCCAATTCATAATCGTAATACTACTATTTAGGTAACATGAATTAAGATCAAATCATTGAAGTTTCAACTAGTTGAACCAATCAATATCAATCAACATAAACTTTTCGAGCGGCAATAGAGAATTGGTCTTTACACGTAATGCAACTTTACCTATATTTATCCGATGCACACCAAAGTTAGCGGTTGTGGGATTCTTTTTAATACCTATAAAGTAAATTCTAGGTTATTGTGTTTTAGGTTGGAAATTTACGGTTTTTCCTAATCTTTTACAGTAGGTAGGATACGATTATGAAGATATTTGATAATATTATTATTTCATTATCATAATAAATACGTAAATTTTTTTGGTGAAATATAATAATAATAAAAATATTCTAAAAATCAACGTGACTTAAAAAAAAACTATATAAGGTTCATATTGCGTACATAAAAACATAGCTATCAAAAATAAAAAATGAAAAATTGCTTTAAGATATTCAGTAAGAGTAAAAAACCTAAACCCGAAGTTACCCAGCAAGCCGTAAAAAAAGATGATGAAGAATTTGTAACAATTTCTTTAAAAATCGCTACACGTGTAATTCAACAAAATTTGTCAAATAACAAGAGCGTGGTTTGCTCGCCGGTGTCAATCGACGCAATCCTTAGCATCCTAGCCCTAGGAGTGCAGAATTCGACGCTAGACCAGTTACTTACGCTGCTCGGACATAGCGACGTGAGTGAATTAAACACCGCGACAAGTAAATTACGAGCCATTCTCAAGGTTACCCATGATGACGATGAAGATGCACCGAAGATATCGTTTGTTAATGGGTTGTGGTTGAATCAACGGTTCTCGTTGAAAGCGGAGTTTGAGAAAGTCTTGAAGGATGTTCATGAGGCTGATGTTAGGGCTGTTGATTTCGAAAACCAGGTACAACAATACTTTACGTTTATTTACTTTTTTTTTTGTTCTTTGTGAAAGCGGACTTTCAGAAAGGTTAGTTATTTTTATGGATTTTCACAAAAAAAAAAATCTCAATGAAGACGGACACTATCTGTCACAAACTGAAGACGGATAATACCCCTCACAATATGCAAGTGACATTATTCATGGGGTGCTCCATTTGTCCCCCACTTACCTTATTGTAAGAGGGACACTATCCATCTTCAGCGCACTATCCATCACAAATAAAAAAATCATTTTTTTTATTAATATACGGATTAGGGAGTAAAGTTTGAGAAAGTAAAAAAGATTTTTTTGTTTTTTTTTTTTCTTATAAGATAGCCATATTGTTTTATTCGGCTTAGAGTCGAGTAGGATAACTAGAACATGTGTTAGATCTGGTATAACTAATCAGACCAAACCAGAAAGTTTATAAATGTAGGTTTATGTTACCCCAAATAAGTTAACAATAGACCACTTGAAAATGACCCTAACACAAAATTACCTGACCTGTCACGAATTCTTACAAATCCGAACAACCCAAATTGTCTTGACTCTAGCTTGACCCAATTGGCCCGTTGGTGTAATTTTTCATGAATATTAACATTGTTAGAAAAGTCGATAATTCTGATTAAAGTAAAAAAAACGCTTACAACTCTATCAAAGTGCTCATGGATCTCTAATAAATTGTTTGATATCAACCTTATATTGCTCTAATTAATTACATTAATTTTTACCCTAATAAATTTAATTTTCTACTTTAATAGGCTGATCAAGTAGTTGATGATGTAAACTTATGGGCTGAACAAAAAACAAATGGTTTGATCAAACAAATTCTTTCCAGAAGGGATATAAATTCGGGCACCCTTCTAATTTTGGGTAATGCATTGTATTTCAAAGGAAATTGGCATAAATATTTCAAGTCGGAAAATACAAAAGATGACGACTTTAATCTTCTCAATGGCGATAAAATTCGAGTTCCTATGATGAACCAATGGCACGAGTGCTTCCAGTATCGAGCATCTGATAGTTGTCAGGTTCTAAAGATGCCATACAAAACAGGGAAATTCTTGGATTTGACGAAGGAATTCTCAATGTATGTATTTCTCCCGATTGAGAAGAACGGGTTACCAAATCTCATGAATGAGATCAAACTTGATGCAAATTTGTTTGAAAATCTCGAGGTCGTTAATATCACTCATCTTTCAATCCCGAAATTCAAATTTGAATGCAACATTGCCCTTAAAGAGCCTATGAAAGAATTGGGCTTGTTATTGCCATTTGAAGAAACCTGTAAGGATTTTACAGGAATAATAGACGTAACTAAGCCGATCTATGTATGTGATATAACTCAGAAGTGCATTGTTGAAACTAATGAACGTGGGACGGTGGCTGCAGCTGTCACTCATAATATATATGTTTCTGGAATACGTGACTACCCGTCTCCTCCAATAAACTTTGTGGCCGATCACCCGTTTATGTTTGTGATCAGGGAAGATGTTTCGGGTGCTGTACTTTTTGTTGGGACGGTGCTTGATCCCCGATAGAATTAAATAAGTCACTGTCCTAATTTTCTATTCTACTTCGCTTTTTTGTTTCGCATTTATAAGAAATAATTGATGATCTTTGTTGATTTTAATGTTTAGTAATGCATACTTCCTCCATTCTCATATGATGTACCCATTTTATTAAAATACTCCACTCATATATTCAACAAATGGGTACATCATATAAAAACGGAGGAAGTACATTGTTTCATTATACACAAATTTGTACGGAGTATCAAATATTTTGATCAGATTTCTGTCGCAATCAGGCTGTATTACTTGTGCTAATAAAACAGAAATGAAAATTGCAAAGGATTAGAAATGCGTCATTTAATTCCATAGAAGGGACATTTAGTGCAGCAACATGCCTAAAACACCCCCATAAAAAACAAACATGAAACTACAATTGTTTAGCAATACTTCCGAAAGGAAAGTGGTATAAGCCTTCAACCGACCATTCCAATTCGCCAATGCACATTTGCCGTGTGTTTTTCAGACTCGTTTAGAAGTATTCGATACGCTACATTTTCAAGTGTCAAACTCTACCATTTTAATGAAAAATATGAATATTTTGACTTAAATTGAGGTGGCCAAAGTGTTATACCTTTGTCCAAGTATGAAGTGTTGGACACGGGTACGTGAGTTAATCAGAAAAATTGGAGTAACATACCAGTTAGCCATATACACCAGCCATCTCCCAAATATCCTCCCACCAACTATAACGCTAACACTTATTGCCATCTTTATTTCGGACACGTGGTAGAAAAATTAGGTGAAATAGAAACATGACCCGATACAGCCTCCCGAATGGCTCAAAATGAAGCATAATAGACGGTTTTCGGGATTTCAGGGTCTCGGAACAAAAATATCCGTAAATCACATGAAGGATTTCTCGGGCTAGACAAAGCTACCTAACAAATTTTACGGAGAAACAGATGGCATTTGAGGTTGCCGATGTGCGATAAACCAGCCTTGGACGAAAATCGGATACTCATTGAAATTTGTTTAATAATTGTTATTTGGTGTTTAAATTGAATAGGATAACTCTTGAAGCGACCATGGACATGTTGTAGAAAAATCAGGAGAGCTAGAAACACGACCCGGTACAGCCTCCCGAACGGCTCAAAATGGAGTATAATACACGGTTTTCAGAATTTCAGGTTCCGGAAAAAAATGTCTGTAAATCCCATGGACGGTTTCTCGGGTCAGACAAAACAATCTCAAAACTTTTGCGGACCAACGGGTGAAATTTGAGACTGTCGGTGTGCGCTAAACCAGTCACGGACGAAAATCGGATAATCGTTGAAATTTGTTTAATACTTGTTATTTGTTGCTGCAATTAAATAGGATAACTCTTGAAGCGACCCTTGGACACGTGGTAGAAAAATCAGGAGAAATAGAAACAGGAGCCGGTACAACCTCTCGAACGACTCAAAATTGAGTGTAATACATGTTTTTCAGGATTTTAGGTTCCCGGAATAAAAAGGTCCATAAATCACACGGAGTGTTTCTCACATCAGACAAAGCAACATCACAAATTTTGTGAAGAAACGGATGACATTTGAGTCTGTCGGTGTGCGATAAACCAGTCTTGGACGAAAAACAGATACTCGTTGAAATTTGTTTAATACTTGTTATTTGGTGCTGAAATTGATTATGTTAACTTCTGAAGCGACCCTGTACACGTGGTAGAAAAATCATGAAAAATAAAAATACGACCCGGTACAGCCTCCCGAACGCCTTAAAATGGAGTGTAATACTCCCTCCATTCAACTCCACTTTACATGTTTGTTTTATCACGTTTGTCAACGCGACTTTTACGCGGTAAATATCTTTAGCTATGTATTTGCAAAAATTATAAAAGTTACATATTTTTAATGTACTCTTAAAGACGAATCAAATAAGATCTCACATGAATATATTTTAACTTATATATCGAGAGAAAATTGAAGTTGAATGTCCGCTTGTGAATAGTGTGCAAATAAGAAACATGTAAAGTGGAGTTGAATGGAGGGAGTACATGGTTTTCGGGATTTCAGGGTCCTGGAACAAAAATGTTTGTAAATCACATGGAGGGTTTCTCACATCAGACAAAGCAACTTCACAAATTTTACGGAAAAACGGATTACATTTGAGGCTGTCGATATGCGACAAACCAGTCTTGGACGAAATTCGGATACTCGTTGAATTTTTTTAATACTTGTTAGTTGGTGCTTAAATTGAATATGATAACTCCTTAAGCGATCCTGAAGACGTGGTAGAAAAATGAGGAAAAATAGAAACACGACCTACTACAGCATCCCGAACGGCTCAAAATGGAGTATAATATATAAATGGTTTTCGAGATTTCAGGTTCCCGAAACAAAAATATACGTAAATCACACGGACGGTTTCTTATGTCAAACAAAGCAACATTAAAAAATTCGCGGAGCAATTGATAAAATTTGAGACTGTCGGTGTGCACTAAACCAGTCACGGACGAAATTCGGATAATCCCGAAACCGTGTATTATAATCATCGTTTGGCATTGTTGATGCGTTATAAGACATAATTAATTACTCGAGGAAGGATTTTTATGCAATAATATTTGTGTAAGACGACTTTACGTAAGTTCACTTTTAAATTCTTTTAATATCTATAGAGTAGGAAGTTGTATGATTTATGAAGATTTGATAAGATTTTATTTCCTATTAAATATCTTAATCCATAATTATAATAATATTATTTAACAAACTATTCGAAAAATCTTCCAAATATTCGAAAATATTCCAAAAAATCATCGTGACTTAACAAACTATATAAGTGTTTATTCCGCTCATAAAAACATAGCTATCAACATAAAAATAAAAAATTCAATTACTTCAATAAATTCAACATGCGTACTAATCTCAATAAACGTAAAACCAAAGTTGTCAAGCAAACCGTAAAAAAAGATCGCAAAAAAGATGTAGAAGAAGAATATGTAACAACAAACTTCTCTTTACAAGTCGCTACTCATGTAATTCAACAAAATTTATCAAATAACAAGTGCATAATTTGTTCGCCGGTGTTGATCGATGCTATTCTTAGCATCCTAGCCCTCGGACTCGAGAATTCGACGCTAGACCAACTACTTACTCTGGTAGGACATGGCGACGTGAACGAATTAAACACCGCGGCAAGTAAATTACGTGCTATTCTTAAGGTTACGCTTGACGACGATGAAGATGCACCGAAGATATCGTTTGTTAATGGGTTGTGGTTGAATCAACGGTTCTCGTTGAAGTCGGACTTTCAGAAAGTCTTGAAGGATGTTCATGAGGCTGATGCTAGGGTTGTTGATTTCGTTAACCAGGTACGATAGTAATTTTACATTTGTTCACTTTTTTATTCGTTGTAAAATATTTTTTAATTTAAATCTAAATAAATCATTAGAACTATATTGATCCTATGTAATGAATGGACGATATCTATATTTTTCATGTTTCTAGTTACTAATTGTATTTTGATTAAAGAAATAAAAATTTAAATCGAATGAAATTTAAATCCATGTATTGCTCTTAATCACATTAATTTTTAGACTTACAAATTTAATTTTTTGTTTTTAAAGGCGGATCAAGTAGTTAATGAGGTAAATTCATGGGCTGAAGAAGAAACAAAAGGATTGATCAAACAAGTTCTTTCCAGAAGCGATATTAAGGATGACACTCTTCTATTTTTGGGTAATGCATTGTATTTCAAAGGAAATTGGGATAAATATTTTAAGTCGGAAAATACAAAAGTTGACGACTTTAATCTTCTCAATGGCGATAAAATTCAAGTTCCCATGATGAACCAATGGCACCAGGGCTTCGAGTATCGAGAATCTGATAGTTGTCAGGTTCTAAAGATGCCATACAAAGTAAGGAAATACACGGACAGCAGTGACGAAGATGATCATGATGAAGATGATGAGACGAAGACATTCTCAATGTATGTCTTTCTCCCGCGTGAGAAGAACGGGTTACCAAATCTCATGAATGAGATCAAAATTGATTCAAATTTGTTCAAGAAGAACAAGTTTGACACAATCACTCATCTTTCAATCCCGAAATTCAAATTTGAATGCGATCTTTCCCTCAAAGAGCCTATGAAACAATTAGGCTTGTTATTGCCCTTTGAAGAAACCTGTAAGGATTTTTCAGGAATGATGGATATCACTGACCCGATCAATATAAGTGATATATCCCAGAAGTGCTTTGTTGAAACTAATGAACGTGGGATGGTGGCTTCCGCTGTCACTCGGATGAGAATTAGTATCCAATGTGCAAGAATTACAAAACCGCCTCCTCCTCCAATAAACTTTGTAGCCGATCACCCATTTATGTTTGTTATCAGGGAAGATGTTTCGGGTGCTATTCTTTTTATTGGGACGGTGCTTGATCCCCGATAGAATAAAATAAGTCCTAATTTTCTATTAATTGTACTTAGCTACAGAGTATTTTGCTTCTTCAACAATGGACATCTTTAGCTTATGCATCTTACTATTGTGCATTGCATGTTTTTTTTTTTTTTTCATGAACCGTTTTAGTGCAGATTCGAGTCAATGCGAGCATAGAGGCGGCAAAACTATTCCTCTGTAAGTTTTAGCGCAACATTTAGTACGTCTAATGTCCGTAAATCCCACGGAGGGTTTCTCACATCAGTTAAAGCAACTTCACAAATTGTACCGAAAAAAGGATGACATTTGAGAGTGTCGATGTGTGACAAATCAGTCTTTGACGAAAATTGGATATTAATTGAAATTTGTTTTATACTTGTTATATGGTGCTTAAATTGAATATGATAACTTCTGAAGCGCCCCTGGACACGTGGTAGAAAAATGAGGAAAAATAGAAACACGACCTAGTAAAACATCCCGAACGGCTCAAAATGAAGTAATATATACACGGTTTTCGGGATTTCAGGGTCCCCTAACAAAAATGTCCGTAAATCACACGGACAGTTTCTAATGTCAGACAAAGCAGCATCAAAAAAATTTGCAGAGCAACGGATGGAATATGAGTCTGTCGGTGTGCACTAAACCAATCACGGACGAAATTCGGATAATCTCGAAAACCGTGTATTATAATCATCGATTGGCATTGATGGTGCATTATAAGAGATAATTAATTACTCGTGGAAGGATTTTTATGCACTAATATTTGTGTAGGGCGACTTTACGTAAGTTCATTAATAAAATAAATTTTTTAATATCTATAGAGTAGAATACTACAAAAACTCTCAATTCTTTTTCTTAAAATTGTAAAATAATCTCTCAATAAGTTTATTGAGAGACCGTCTCTTAGAAGACCTACTCATCTTTCAGGATGAGGTAAACTCCGTTGTAATCAGGGGCGAAACTACGTGGTAGCAAGGGGTAGCAGTTGCTACCCCAAGAATAAAAAAATTGGTTGAAACGACGCAGTTTTGCAACCCCAAATAGATCTGAACATCCGTCAAAAATAAATAAAACAAGCGAAGCATATTGACTAAATAAAGTCTGTGGTTCAGTGGTAAAAATTTTATACCCCACATGGTTGACAGAGGTTCGATTTCTAAAGGAAGCAATTTTTTTTTTATTTTTTCCATTGGTATGTCAACATGCTATAAATAGCCAATAACTTTTATTTTCTTCCATAAATAAGCTCAAATCCATCGTTCTATTGGGGGAAGCAATTCATTTTTTTTTGGGAAGATATCTATTAATTTTGTAATATCCATTAATTTTGGTTATTAGAGATCTAATAGTATTTTTTCATAGTTCTGGGTTTTTTTATAATTGTGCACATCTTTGCAAAATTAAAAAAAAATTAAAAATATATCTAAAATACCAAGGAAATAATTTCGTACTTGATGTGAATTATAATACAAAATCGCATTATTGTTGCTAATTATATAAGAAAAGTACGTTCTTGAAGGGTAATACGTAAAAATAATTCTAATTTGAATTAGAAGCGAAAATTAATTGGTAAATGGTGAATTTGTAAATATAAGTGATAAGTAAAAAAGTATATTGCAAAATTTAATTGTAATTTACTAATTTACCAAATTCTTAGCATTGTTATTGTCTATGTAAAAAAATGCTCGGTATTATCATGCAATTTGCTTCCTTTATAAAAATCCTATTTATAATTTTTAATCTCAATTGTTTTGTAACTTGAATATATATGTTATGTATTGATGTTTACATCTCGTAAAATATTTTGTGATACTCAAATTATTCGACGGTTATTGATATTTTGTTTCCGCTACCCCTTATTTTAAATCCTGGCTTCGCCCCTGGTTGTAATATGGATGTCGAATATTAATTGATTTGATCTTAATTCATGTTAGCTGAATAGTAATATTAAAATCACGAATCGGAATTATTTAGCTGAATTGATGACAACATCGAGAAGTATTTCAATGAATTCCTAGTTTGTTAATTTATGGAATTGTAATATGTGAATGTAGGAGCCGACGAAGCATATTCGTTGTTCCGAGCTTGTGAGACGCACTAAATCAATACGTAAATGAATGTTATGCTATGATTATTGATGATTATCGAATATGTTAATGAAATTGTAATGTGTGATGTTGGAACAGAAGCATATTCGACAATCCGGGATATTTATACATGAAAATAAAGAAATAATAAATATTTTATTATTATGCATGAAAATAAAGAAACTAAAGAAGACTAGAAAATTAGGACTTGTTTTACTCTATCGGGGATCAAGTACCGTCCCAACAAAAAGTACAGCACCCGAAACATCTTCTCTGATCACAAACATAAATGGGTGATCGGCCACAAAGTTTATTGGAGGCGGAGGGGGTTTAGTAATTCGTGCAGCTTGGGTAGCAAGTCCCATCCGAGTGACCGCTACAGCCACCGTCCCACGTTCATTAGTTTCAACAAAGCACTTCTGGGATATATCACTTACATAGATCGGTTCAGTGACATCCGTCATTCCTGAAAAATCCTTACAGGTTTCTTCAAATGGCAACAACAAGCCCAATTGTTTCATAGCCTCTTTAAGGGCAACATTGCATTCAAATTTGAATTTCGGGATTGAAAGATGAGTGATTTTGACAAACTTGATCTTCTTGAACAAATTTGCATCAAGTTTGATCTCATTCATGAGATTTGGTAACCCGTTCTTCTCACGCGGGAGAAAGACATACATTGAGAATTCCTTCGTCTCATTATCTTCTTCTTCATCATCTCCGTCGTCACTGTCTGTGTATTTCCCTACTTTGTATGGCATCTTTAGAACCTGACAACTATCTGATGCTCGATACTCAAAGTACTCGTGCCATTGGTTCATCATGGGAACTTGAATTTTATCGCCATTGAGAAGATTAAAGTCATCATCTTCTGTATTTTTTGACTTAAAATATTTATTCCAATTTCCTTTAAAATACAATGCATTACCCAAAAATAGAAGCGTGTCGGAATTAATATCGCTTCTGGAAAGAACTTGTTTGATCAATCCTTTTGTTTCTTGTTCAGCCCATGAGTTTACCTCATTAACTACTTGATCCGCCTTTAAAAACATAAAATTAAGTTTGTTAGTGTAAAAAGTAATGTGATGAAAGGTGACATATGACTACTTAGATCAACTTGTAAGGGGTTGTTCTAACTTAATGATCAAAGTTCTAGAAGTTCTAGAGAATACAACAGGGTTAAAATTCATGGGAGAGATTCTTGGACCGAATCTGAATAAAACCCGATATAGTATAAAAAAGAACACAATTCATTTTAAAAATATAATCCCGGCCTCCGTCCCAAATCATTTTAGTAGATCATTTTTGGAGCACAACGTGACCATAGATCGAACCTATTTTTTAGTGTGATGGTTGGCGGTTCACGGTCTAGGTATACCTACCGTTCCTTTTTTTGGGGGGTCAATATCCGCAATGTAGGTCATCCAACCATAAACAAACCCAGTTCTAATTATTTATTTTAATTTAATTTTAAAAAATCTTATACAGAGTATAAAAAAGTAAACAAATGTAAAATTACTGTCGTACCTGATTAACGAAATCGACAACCCTAGCATCAGTCTTATGAACATCCTTCAAGACTTTCTGAAAGTCCGCCTTCAACGAGAACCGTTGATTCAACCACAACCCATTAACAAACGATATCTTGGGTGCATCTTCATCGTCATCATGCGTAACCTTAAGAATGGCACGTAATTTACGTGTCGTGGTGTTCAATCCACTCACGTCGCCATGGCCTAGTAGAGTAAGTAATTGGTCTAGCGTCGAATTCTCGACTCCGAGGGCTAGGATGCTAAGAATAGCATCGATCGACACCGGCGAACAAATTATACTCTTGTTATTTGACAAATTTTGTTGAATTACATGTGTAGCGATTTTTAAAGAGAAGTTTGTTGTTACATATTCTTCTTCTTCTACATCTTTTTTGCGATCTTTTTTGATGGTTTGCTTGCCAACTTTGGTTTTACGTTTATTGAGATTAGTACGCATGTTGATGTTGTTGAAGTAATTGAATTTTTGTTCCAAAAAAAAAAAAAAAAGAAGTAATTGAATTTTTATTTTTATTTTTGATAGCTATGTTTTTATGAGCGGAATAAAGACTTATATAGTTTGTTAATTCACGTTGATTTTTTGGAATATTTTCGAATATTTGGAAGATTTTTCGGATAGTTTGTTAAATAATATTATTATAATTATTGAATAAAATATTTAATAGGAAATATAATCTTATCAAATCTTCATAAATCATAACTTCCTAAAATATTACTCGTATAGAAATAAAAAACTGTAAAGTATTCCGCCTAAAACAGATTGATATTAGCAGAAACAGATTGGTCAACCAGATTATAAATGACAGATTGGACTAACAGGTTTGACTAGTATATTTCAATTAACAGATTTAGTAGAAGTGTTTGGTAAATTTTGGTTAATAGATTGTTGTATGTATGTGTAGATTATTGACGGATTCATATTTCACAATCTACTAATGTGAATATGCTGGATAGAGCAGCATATTAGAAAACAGTAGATTGAGTTACAATCTACTATTTCAATATGTCATTTACCAAACACTCAAAATAGTAGATTGGTGAGTCAAACATGTTAAAAGCCTTGAATATGCTGAAAATTTCTCAATCCGCCGTTTACCAAACACCCCCTAACTTTTGGATGTGAGTAGATCCTCTGAGAGATGGTCTCTCAATAAGCTTATTCTACAATTTTAAGAAAAAGCGGTAATAAAGGCTATAAAATAGGTACAAATCACGATTAAAGATAAAATAGGTAAATTTATTAAGTAAATAGGTACGAAATTACTATGTCACAATCCCCTATAGACTAAAAGAATAACACAACTGTGTTATTCCCGCTCAACTTTCCCGCTCACCTTTTCCCTCATACAGAATATTCTATTCTAGAATATAATCTATTCTAGAATATCCCCTTATAATATATTACAATCAAAATATTTTAGTCAACCCAAATTACTCTACACAATCAATGATCAATAATACAGTATTATTTACGGCTATCAATATCTCCATATATGGGATATTTCTTCTAGAATATTCTAAACAATACTATAGCCATCAATCACTATACCCCATATATGAAATTTTCCTTCTACGAAATCCTATACAATAATATTGATGTCAAATAATTGCTATCAATCTTCAATCTATTTTGAACAATAATAAATATATACAAAGAAAATCACAAAAATGAAGAACAATAAAATAAAATGGCAGTTTATAAACACTACAATATTTAAAAATATTCTACCACCATTATTCCGCAATTTATATACCCAATACACAATATTGTAATGAGATTATCTCCCAAATTGCAAATGATATTGCACTGAGATTTGCAAATGATATTGGCACTGATAATAAACTACAAAAATTGCCTCGATGGATGTTGGCACTGATAATTAAGCTGCTTTACAATGGCTGTAATTGCCTTCATATGATTATAATTTATATAAAAAAGTACATGTACATTAAATTAAACCTATATTCAATTTATAAAATTAATATAAATACTCCAAATCTCTAGAATTACCCCTATAAAATTGTCGTGCTGTAGCACGGGTTTCTATACTAGTTAACAACAAAAGGGTAACGAAATACAAATAAAAGAGTATCAAAGACTGGTCTCTCAGTAACTTATTGAAAGATCATCTCTCCTAAGTTTTAGGGCTTGCTTGGATTCAGGATAAAAGGAGGGGAATGAATATGGGAGTAATAGTTAAGGTGCATTTTCTATGTTTGACGTACATTAGGGTAATTATTCACCTCCTGGAGGCTGGAAGGGTAATACATTACTCGCCCTCTCCCCTGGTTAATGATTAAGGGAGTAAAACATTTATTTAGTAATCATTACTTTTATGGCAAACCTATCATCAATGAACTCATTACCCAAATAATTAACTTCTCTCGTAATTATCAACCAATTAAAACTTATCCTCGAATTATTCCATGGATTCCAGGCAAGCCCTTAGTGTGACTGAGTAGGTCTCCTGAAAGACGGTCTCTCAATAAGCTTATTGAGAGATTATTTTACAATTTTAAGAAAAAACGGTAATAAAAGTAATAAAATAGGTACAAATCACGATTAAAGATAAAATAAGTATATTTATTAGGTAAATAGATACGAAATTACTATGTCACAATTAACAACAAAAGGGTAACGAAATACAAATAAAAGGGTATCAAAGACTGGTCTCTCAGTAACTAATTGAAAGACCGTCTCTCCTAAGTTTTAGTGATTAGAGATAACACCTTGAGACCCACCAACACACCCTTCATCGTAGTGGTGATCGCATCTAAGTATCCAACACCCCGGACCATGACGTCCATCTCAACCCTTATTCAGCAACCCCCACAACTAACCATCACCCTACAATTCATATCTTACGTCCTCAAACTACCCTACCCCCTCTTGCCTCCACCATCCCCTACGTCCCGTACCTCCAGTATAACCATCATTCCAACTCCACCCAGGCGTGACCCTCAACCCTTCTTCTAACCTTATGTGATTCCCTAGCACCCCATCATTAACCCCCATCGCGACCTCTCCCTTATCACGACCTCCCACTATCAACACCACCCGTTCTTTCGCCTTTCAAGTCGCCAAATACTAATGTTTTTATTTCTTTTCTTTTGTTTATTGAGTAATGTTGACACTCACCTCTCAAAATTGTTAATCATTTTGTCATGTAGCACAATTAATTTAAGACAATTTAATATGGGAGATTGAACAATAAAATTAAAATGGATAAAGTTTTTTTTTTTTTTCTAACACCATGCAAATAATTATAATAACTATATCCCACAAAAATTCAGGCGAAATCATAGGAGTCACATCATACAAATATAATATATCAAAATTCTAAAATCTCATCCTAAATTTACAAAAATTAACTTAGATTATTATTTTAAAAGTGTGTGTGAAAGTTTTACGAAAATTTTCAACCACTGGCGGAATATTATCCTTTTTTCAATAAGTTTTTATTAAGATCCTTGTAAGTTAAGAAATGTGATATTATAAAATGACGCTGTAACACCCCCGATTTTCGGCTCGATTAAAAATTACGTTTATATACAAAACTCGCCGAAATATACAGGGATATTATAATTAATATACAAAGTCTCCTATTACAAAATGCTTTTTAAAAATATACTCCCTCCAATTTCATTTATTGTTCCTCTTTCCCTTTCTATCCATTTTTCTTATTGTTCTCTCTTTTCTTTTTTGGACAACTTTGTGTGGTCCAAAATCAATTTGATATGGGGTCATGTGTATTGTGTGGTCCAAATTGATTCCCTTATTTCTTATGCCAAAAAAGAAAGGGGAACAATAAATGAAATTGGAGGGAGTAATAGAAAATGAATACAACTTTTACAAAGTCTTTAATAAAAATCTCGACTTCAAATAACCCTTTTGAACAACAGCAAATGACCTGAAAACAAAATATAGTAACTTTCAATAAAATTTATAATCACAATTATTACAAATAACCATCATGAAGTAAACTAATAATCGTCGCTATCAAAATCTCATGGCCAAAATCAAGAGTAATCCTTACAATCACAATTCCAATTTGGCCCAAAACTAATAACAAAGTCTTGTACATAAACCACTTCATTTTCACATGAATAAAGCTATCATCTGTAAGCACTAGTACGTCTTTCTAGCACATCTTTTTCTTTCCCAACTATATTAGTAACTCATTTCTACAACTATGCTCCTCTCCTAAGCCATATACCAATATGACCTCTAATATAATCAATTTATCTATCATTGTAGCCTTACTCCAAACTCTTAATCACTTACAACTCATCCCACAAGGGAAGAGTATAAACAAAATATATAAGGATTACTATTTGCAATATTGAATAACAATCATTATAATGCCCCATTTCTAATTACATTTTATCTCACAATAACAAATAGTTGCACATTATGCAACTCCGAACTTGTATGCTCGGCTCGTCACTATAATCCTCTAAAGGCATTTTTGTGTGCCCGACTCGCCACTGCGGGTTGTGAGCCAAACTATAATCCGCTAAGGGCATTTTTGTGTGCCCGGCTCGCCACTGCGGGTTGTGAGTCAAACTATAATCCGCTAAGGGCATTTTTGTGTGCCCGGCTCGCCACTGCGGGTTGTGAGTCAAACTATAATTCGCTAAAGGCATTTTTGTATGCATGACTCGCCACTGCGGGTTGTGAGCCAAACTATTATCCTCTAATCAGGAGTTTTGATATACAAGCAGCTAATATCTATAGGAACAACTTCATCTAGGAGAACTTATCCATTTGAAACTGTTATGACAGAAGCAAGAAACAACTGATAAAAACAATAAAAGAGACAAACACACAGATTTACGTGGTTCACTAACGGTGTTTTAGCTACGTCCACAAGGCAGAAGGGAGAGAGTTTTATTGATATGTGAGGAGTTTTCAGATTACAGATTCAGACGGTATGACTGCTAGGTAGCGGCGGTTAACAGAATCAAGGCACAAACCCAACAGAAACATTTAGGTTTAAGTTTCAAAGTTCTTTACAAACTTCCTGTAATTTTACACCGATTCTGACCCTTATTCATTACTACAAGCATATCTCTTTAACCACAACTCCCCTATAAACGAGCCTTACCTTTCTGGAAACTACATTCAATTTGTGAGAAATAACTCATTCTGAACATTCCCATAATTAGACTCTTTCCTGTCTAAATCATGCATTCAACCAGACTCTGTTTCTGGTGATTAGTTCAGTAACATTAGTGACCAGCTTTACCAAATTAACCATAACTCGTGATTTACAAATCGTTTGAAGAAGATCCTTACATGCATAGAAAGCTAAGAGTAAGATCTAAACCTATAATATTAATATAAGATGAAAGATTTATAACTACTTACAAGTAATTATGCAAGATGATAATGATTCATGAAGAAATCAAGGTTGGATCATCTTCTTCTTGCAACTAGGCTACGTCCTCCTTTCTACACACTTCTTGGTTTTTTTTTCTTGTTCTGATCTTATGAGATAAGTGTAGAAATAAAAATGAATTGATAAAGTTGGGTTTAGGCATATATATATATAAAATAAGTTAGTTCCAATTGTATATATTCGGAACAGTTTTAACTCAATTTTCAAATCGATATACGATTTTCTTTACTAATCAAATTCAAACTTTGCATTACATTTTCTCTTTTTTTTTCTTTATAAAATTTTATTTTACTGTAAATATTTTTCCACGTATTTCTAAGCTAACTCAAATTTCAGGGTGTTACAGACGCTCATCCATATAGTTTTAAAAGACATGAATACTACAAACTAATTTACATAAGGATCCATCAAAATACTGTGTACTAATCATTGCCCTATGTAAATTCTAATTTTGATTTATTAGGCATATATATGATGTACGAAATATTATTCCCCTCGAAATTAAACTTTATTGAATTCTTGATCTTGAAAATGAATTCACATCCAATGATGAAGACTCTGAGCTCTTGGGGATGTACTACATCTCCTTATTAGCTATATGACTTTCAAATAATGTATGGACCCCTGAAATTACTCCGTAGCTATCACCACAAGCTTCAGCACAAACCTAGACATATGAAAATAAAACACATAAAAAGACATTAGATTTAAGCTTTTTAGGGTGCTAATACGAATAGTACTCGTAATCACCATAAAACTTACCTTGTTGGACTCCTCTCGGTAGCTTGTTTGCATTAATTCAATACGCAGTATCACCACTTTTTTAACGCACTCGGTTAAAACAACTTTTGCACCATGACAATAACATTTGTTGTCCACTTTCCTCAAACATTTATGTATTTGACGTATTATGTGTCTATTGTAATGTCCTTGATGTTGGTAAGTAGGTTGCTCTGGACACTTGAGGCGAATGTTTTGAAGTAAGTAGACGCGGCTGTGAAAGTACAATTTCGACGTAGGTATTTTACAATTTTCACGTACAATTCATATTCACATTCTCTTTTCGATGAAATGTCGTGGAGACCCGAGATTTTGGGAGAGAATATTTTGAAATTTAAATAAAGCTTGAGAATTGTACACGGAAATAATAGGACTTAGGAGACAATTGTTTATGAAAAGGATTTTAGAAGATTTTATATAATAGAAATAACAGAATAATCATAGCAATCAATGTATATATATATAAAAGAGACTTTTTTCAGGCATTCTGAGAGAGTCCAACTTTTTAAAACTACCAAATACAAAATTTAATCCAAAAATAAAAATATCCCAAAAATAAAAAAAAATCTACTTAAAGCTCACGTTTTTACAGCTTTTTAAATCTACCAAATACAAACTTTATCCCCAATAATAAAAAAATCGGTATAATTAAAACATAATCAAAAGATACATATTTTACACAGTCCTAACGCAAGTCAAAAACTAATTATAAAATCTTATCACATAACTATCTTTTCTAATCTTGAGAGATCAATAGATAGATTTCACACAGAGAATATATAAAGAACTTGATGTCAACCGCAAACTTGTGAAAAAACTATTTTGAAACAACATGGCACCATGGTATGTTCCTTACATCCGAAAAAACAATATGATGACATTAAGCGCAGGAAGAGGAGATTGTTTGCAGACCATCAGCTAGAGCTTACCGTTGAAGCCAGGCGATATACATACTACTTGAGATAGACAAGATTCTAATGAGATACGGGAAGAGACTATTAGAGATAAATGGTATTCCCCAGCCAGTGGAGACCAATGTGCACGACATGAATAACACGCCTATTACCATATGTGTTTTTCGTTTATGCCAAATTGCCAATGGAGGAGCAAGCATGACATTCTTATACGGGACTATCTCAGCAAGCTCCGGGCAGAAGAAAAAATCGTACTAAATATAGCTTCGTCAGGTGTAATAGCTAACTTGGACAAATATTATACCAGTTTGACAGCACTTCACATATTAACAATTACAGATGTCGCGACATTATTACTACCAGGAGGGAGGTGGGATGTTATAAGCAAAGGCGGAGGAGCAAGAGGATAAAGAAACGCGGATAACACTTGATATTAAACAAATAGTCGATGAAATATACCCGAATTTCATAAACGAAAGTCAAGATGATAACTATTTGCAGGATAATGAAGGCAATACTCGCTCCTTTGAACGAAACTGCAGACACCGTTTATGACTACATGACCAATCTAATACCTGGAGAATATAACATACTCCGTATATAAAAGTTGCGGTGAAGAATGTGCAGCTTCCATAGATAGTGATGATCAGTTCTCGGGTAATATAGTATACAAAGAGGTTTTCTAGAATTTGCGGATTATGGTTAATGCGTAGATTAATCGTTGTGTTCCCTAGCAATATATTTCTTACTCATTAAATCAGTTTTACGATTGATATTTGAAGTTCACCCAAACACGGTAGACATACAAAATAAAAAAGATAGAAAAGCGAGATGAACCTAATTAAAACGATGACCATATAATCCAACTCAAACAATGAGCAAAATATTTAAAACCGAGATCTTATGATACTATTATATCCCAAGTTTATAATGATCTTAATTCGGTAACAACTCAACAGAAACATGAATTTATACACATGCATGTCAATTAAAGCTCATGATTATGTTACCGGCCTTAAGATGTTGGTCGTAGATTGCTGGTTCATGAGGGCGATTTTATGCGGTCAATAATTGTCGTATCTTCAACAATATACTTCAAAACTATCTTGATCGGGTTTTTTATTTTCATTTCTGCTCTTATGCTTAATTTTTCTGTTGTTATAATCCTTTGTTTTTAATTTTCAATTGAAGTTTGCACTTTAAGCGTTCAATTGTGCGGGATTTAGCCTTGGAATGAACCCATTAACCATGGTACAAGTTCGTGAAAAATTCGCCAATCTTCGACACGAGACTTATTTTTTACACAATTAACAAGAGGTGTTTCTGTGAATAACTAAAACCCACAAATTTCTAACTTCTCACATTAAGATAATATGAAAATTATTGCAAAATTATTGAGATCCTACGGTTTTGTGTATGCTTGGGAATATGACTTCTCACATTAACGAAAATAAACTTTCGATTAAAATTTAAATCATGATAAAAATGTCACATGGAAGTATTTCATGCTAAAAAGTATTGTATTTGAGATAACTATCAATCATAATACGGACTACATGCTTGATTTCACCAAATATTATTACTTATCAATAGGTAAGGCATAATGACCATAATATCTAATGGTAATATGACTCTTTAGATTAAGTTCTACTATATTTTATAATTTTATAGAATTTGATTCTTAATCTCTTTTACCGGTCTTGATATTTTATTCTCATTAATTTTTATCTTTTACTCCATATATGTTTTAAAATTAAGTTCGCTCTAAAAAATGTTCCTTTGTCTCCTAAATAACAATGAGTTACTCTACCTTTGCTGTAAATTGGTTTTCGGGATGATTTTTATTTTTATTTTTTTTATTTTTGCTTTAGAAGCGGCTTTCTCTCTTCCTTGTGGGTATGACTCCGACCACGCGTGAATTAACATGGTATCATATGTAGTGGTTAAAAAGCCTCAAGTGACTAAGCATAATACTCTTAGAATGCTATTTCTCACATAAATCACAAAAGAGATTAAAAACTTAATTAAATTCAATATAGTTTGTGCTGAAAATATTAATGTGAGAATAAGGGGCTCCCATGATTCGAACATTGGACGTAACAGTCATCGAGTTCCAATGGCGGATGAATATTATCCTTACAAAAAATTTAAGTTGTCATGAGTTACTTTACGATAATAAACTTATATTTTTCACGTGGTAGAATAAACATTTTTCATAAGCTCGCTTAAAAGGAAATGACAATTTAGTAACCCGTGCAACGCACGGGCACAAAATCTAGTTGTTTAAAAAAGGAGGATTTAAATTTAAAAATTAATAATTTGGGCAAGAGTTCAGGAGAATAATTTTGAATAATTTGATTTTACCTTATAAGATTCAAATCAATACTATATATTAAATCCAGAAACCAAGGGACTTCAATGTAATTAAAGAAAGTTATACAAATTAATTATACTATATAGTTTTAAATCATCAATACTATATATTAAATCCAGAAACCAAGGGACTTCAATGTAATTAAAGAAAGTTATACAAATTAATTATACTATATAGTTTTAAATCACTAGCACCGTGTGATGGACCCGATTAAGGGTTCTCAATGCAAATATTATATAGTTTGAGTTAAAATTAAATTATATAGAAGCTTGGTAATATTCCTAAACAGGGTCAATTTTCTTAAAATAAAATAATTAATTAAGATGGTCAATTTCAAGGAGACTAAAAGAAAGAAAATGCTTGATAAATTTCCTAAATATTTATAGAATACTAGAGAAAGGTCAATTTCCTTAAAATAAAATAATTAATTAGTATAATCATGCACACTTATGGTATTAATTAATATCATCATAAAATTATATATTAAATTTAAAATCTATGCAATAACTTTATTTATAGTTTATTAGATGTATATAGATATGCTAATTATTTAACATACAACAATATAATAAGTAGGTTATAAATAATTCAAGTTAGATTCCATAATATATAATATTGCATAATTCTTTCGATTTGATTTAATGCATATATCTAATATATTTATATAAATATATAATCCTCTTAAAATTGCATGCCTAAATAGTAAAAGTAAGTTCTTCCGTAAAGAAAAGAATTGTAGTAACATTGGATATAGTTATATGATAGTAATCACTCATTTGAATAGTAAACGTAACAATATTATCAGCGAGATTAGTGAAAGTGGTAGAAACAACGGGAATAGTCAAATAATCAATATTAATGCGGCAATAGTGAAAGTAACAATAATTACGACGGGAGTAGTGAAATTATCAATATTAATGCGGTAGTAGTAACAATAACAATAATTACGGCGGGAGTAGTGAAAGTAACAATGATTACAGACAAGTAGTGAAATGTTATTACTATTGTTTCATTAATAAGAGTAAAATATTATTAATATAAATTTATTTCATTGTAATTTTAGGATATGTTATTGAAAAATATATTATTATAAATTTATGGGTTATGCAACTTGAAGTAATTTTATTTAATTAAAAAAAAAAAATGTTAAGCAGAGGTAGCCCGGGCGAAGCCGGGCACCAATACTAGTATTTAATATGTAAAGAAATATTTATTCAATGATTTCTTGCCTCCTTTATGCCATTAGATGATCTCTGTAGAATATTTTGGACCTAATTTGTGTAGAATATATGATTTGATTATATTTCGGACCTAATTTGATGAAAGATATCTTGATATTAATTGTAAATGTTTTAGTTTATACATAAGTAGGTTTTATTCTCCAATTTATTGACGGTCAAAGTTCGGAAACTTTGAAATCCAGAAGACAAATGGGGTGAAAATAGGAAAATGGAGATAATATTTCCTATTAAAAACTTCAATCATATTCCATAATCACAATAATATTATTTAACAAACTATTCTAAAAATATTCCAAAATATTCTAAAAAATCAACGTGATTTAAGATCTAAACTATATAAGTTCATATTGCGTAAATAAAATAAAAACATACCTATCAAAAAAAAAAAATTCAATTACTTCAAGATGTTGAGCATTGGTGCACGACCAAATTTGGGTGGTGTGAGTTTGGCTGGTAGCATTGGTACACGACCAAATTTGGCAGGTGTGGGTTTGGCTTGTGTGAGTGGTAAGGGCTCTCATTTCTTGCGCTTAAACAAATGGTCAGAGGTTCGATTTCCGACTCTTGTTAATGAAAAAGTCAAACTTGAAAGAGGTCAGCCCATTAAATTATCTTCAGTACCCCTAGTAGATTTGTCCCAATTTTCGGTAGACGATATTCCTGATCAATACTTAAGAAACATGACTAGTATACGTAAAACCGAAATTATCAAGCAAGCCGTAACAACAAACTTTTCTTTACAAGTTGCTACACATGTAATTCAACAAAATTTGTCAAATAACAAGAGCGTGGTTTGCTCGCCGGCGTCAATCGACGCAATTCTTAGCATCCTAGCCCTAGGAGTGGAGAATTCGACGCTAGACCAGTTACTTACGCTGCTTGGATATAGCGACGTAAGCGAATTAAACACCGCGGCAAGTAAATTACGTGCCATTCTCGAGGTAACCCATGATGGCGCCTGTGAAGATGCATCAAAAATATCGTTTGTTAATGGGTTGTGGTTGAATCAACGGTTCTCGTTGAAGGCGGACTTTCAGAACGTCTTGAAGGATGTTCATAAGGCGGATGTTAGGGCTGTTGATTTCGTTAACCAGGTACGACAATATTCATTTATTTAATTTTTTATTCTGTGACAAGTTATTTACAATGCACCTAGGGTTTTAATATGGGTATACGGGGTAAAGCATGAGAAAGTAAAAAGTTTTTTTTTTTTTTTTTTTCTTAAACAGAAAGTAAAAAGATTTTTAATTTTTCTTTTCTTATTCAATCTTGTTTTATAAGGCTTCGATTGGAGTAGGACAACTAGAATAGTAAAACTACTAGATCTGGCATAACTAAAACGATCAAATTGTGAGAATTCGATTCTTACCCGAGATTTGAATTGACTTGACCCTATTCAATACAATCCGAATGTTTATAAACGTAGGCTTACCGTTATCCCCAAATAACTTGGCAACAGACCACCCGAAAAATGGACCCTAACACGAAATGATTCGACAAATTGACTTGACTTTAATCTGACCCAAATGACCTGTTTGCCAGGTCTCTTTCATGAATATTAACATTGTTGTATTCTCAAAAATAGTCAAAATAACTCGAGAAGTCTAGTAACTTACAACTCGATCTAAGTGCTCTAATAAATTGTTTGATACCAACCTTATATCGCTCTAATTACTTTATTTTTGACCCTAACAAGTTTAATTTTCTAATTTTAAAAGGTTGATCAAGTAGTTGATGAGGTAAACTCATGGGCTGAACAAGAAACAAAAGGGTTGATCAAACAGCTTCTTTCCAAAAACAATATTAATTCTGACACACTTCTAATTTTGGGTAATGCATTATATTTCAAAGGAAATTGGCAAAAATATTTCAAGTCGGAAAATACAAAAGATGACGACTTTAATCTTCTCAATGGCGACAAAATTCGAGTTCCCATGATGAACCAATGGCACAAGTACTTTGAGTATCAAACGTCTGATAGTTGTCAGGTTCTAAAGATGCCATACAAAATAGGGAAATACTCGGATGTGGCGAAAGAATTCTCAATGTATGTCTTTCTCCCGCATGAGAAGAACGGGTTACCAAATCTCGTGAATGAGATCAAACTTGACGCAAATTTGTTCAACAAGTTCGAGTTTTCTCCAATCACTCATCTTTCAATCCCGAAATTCAAATTTGAATGCGACCTTTCCCTTAAAGAACCTATGAAAGAATTGGGTTTGTTATTGCCATTTGAAGAAACCTGTAAGGATTTTTCAGGAATGATTGACATCACTAACCCGATCTATGTAAGTGATATATCTCAGAAGTGTTTTGTTGAAACTAATGAACGTGGGACGGAGGTTGCAGCTGTTACTCAGATGCATTTTATCGAAGGTTCAATTCATTACCCGCGGCGGCCTCCAATAAACTTTGTGGCCGATCACCCGTTTATGTTTGTGATCAGGGAAGATGTTTCGGGTGCTGTTCTTTTTATTGGGACGGTGCTTGATCCCCGATAGAATAAAATAAGTCTTAATTTCCTATTATTTTTACTAAGCTACAGAGTATTTTGGTTCTTAAACAATGGACATCTTTAGCTTTTGCATCTTACTATTGTGCTTTGCATGTTTTAATTTTCATGAACCGGTTTAGTGCAGATTCGAGTCAATAAGAGCGCATAGAGGCGGCAAAATTATCCCTCTATAAGTTTTAGCGCAACTGTGTCGTTGGTGCTTGAACATTAAACCTCGAGTTATGATAACGTCGACAAAGCGAATAATGAAACATAGAAGGAAATAGACAAAATGTTCCAACATAAATATCCACATATTTACACCACATTCTTTGTACATACACAAACGGAACCAAAGACCGCCTAATTAAACTTACATTCTGTAACGCGACAACAAAGCAAGACTCGCAATGCAGCTTGTTCAAGAACGTTCAGAATCAGGTGATGACAGGCACAGCCTAAAAAGTGGGCAGCAACCAACCGACTGTCCAACCCAAAATCAATCCCGCACCAACGAGAGTGAAACCCACAGCAAAAACAACAGCAAATTTACCTATATCATTTTCTTGCGAACCTCTCTTGCGCCTCTTTCCTCTAGAGGACTTCTGCCAGTTTTTACGTGATTTTTGAGGTTTCTTGGGAAGTAGTGGGATATGATCAGGGAACACGGTTGAAGGGGACGAGGAGTTGTTACCGGTTTGAGCAAGGATGTTTTCCAATTGTAGTAATTTGTACCACTGCTTATAAGCAAAAAGCTGAGAAGCTTGTTTAAAAAAGAGCTTCAGAATATGTTCTTTCTCGGTGTAGGCTTGCTGTGCAGCCCTCTCTGCTTCCCTGGCTCGAGTTTGAGAATGGCATAGTGCTTCCAGTAGCTTGGCCTTACTTGGATCTTTCTCAGGAAAAATTCCTTTGTCTGGCGTATCATGGTTGCATGATCTAGACAATTTACAATTTTATTCATTAACTTCACATCCAGAAACAAAGATGACCAATTTTATTCATCAACTCTAAACAAATCGGATCAGTGAACTTCTAAATCAGTAACTCGAATGTTATTGTTTAGGGATCCACAAAGGCCGTTTCAAGGATGACCAATTTCAAAGCCCAAGTCATGAATATTGAGTAAATGACGAACTTCCATAACATCTCATAAACACACCATAACGAGTATTTTGAAATCATGCGTAACCTGATAATCTGATATGACGTAATAATCCTACAACAGAACAAAAAAAAAAAAAAAAAAAAAAAAAAAAAAAAAAAACTAATCGCAACAAAAGCATGTTCCTGTTAACTGAAGCACTCACAAGTCACATCAACCTCAATCAATGGCTTTTCGGATTTGTTTAGTGTTCTGACAGGAAAAACAATCGTGTTGACTAGAACTCTCGCGATTTAACATAGGAAGCTCATAAAACAAAATTGGTGTCTGACCCGAATAGCAAAACTGAGAATTTTACGGTTACCTGAGAGTTTCAGTGGCCACATTTACATCTCGTGGAAGTTCTTTGACTGAAGACCAATGTTTTTCCTGTGAACCACCAGAAGATGGACTGTACATCGCTTCACTTTGGGTTTCACACTCGACAGATGCCATAAAAATCTCCTCCTGACCCATAAAACTAGTCCGTTTACATGATTCTCTCCTAACTTTCATCTTTTGAGGCGGAGGAAGATCACAATTCTCAATATGGAGAAGTGATTTATGCGCCACAAACGAAGCCAATTCCTCTCCATCTGTCACACGCCACCAAGGCACCTTCTCTCCACCAACCCAAGAAGAATCGGCACTAGACGAGAAATCAGTAGATTGTTTAAACACTGACCCTCCAACCAACTCCATTTCCATCAGATCATAATAGTCGGTCATGTTCTTTACATCAAGGGAATCCTGGTCAACCTTACTATCACCAAGATTCAGTTCCTCTGATGTCAATTCTGAATGTTTCTTCACATCGAGGAAAGACTCAAGGTCCTCATTTTTTAAACTATGCATACTATCCTCGATAACTACAGCTGCTTCAACTTTAGGAGGGCTTTCCATAGTAAAAGTCGGAGAGGATTCTACATTGATTTTCCTATCACTAAAGTGGTTAGTGTTCAAGCCTCTATGGTGCACATAATTAGGCTCCATTTGAAGCCACCACTTTGCATCAGGGGGTAGATTAGAATACGGAGGAGTCCTGTTGAACGGCATGAAACCTATGGCTAAATGGTCAGTGGAGTCTGTAGAATTAACTGGCCCTGTATCAACCTGTTTTGATGACGTATTGGAAGACTGTCGAGAAGCTAACTTTGGAGCTCTTTTTGCATCTTCTTGAACAAAATAACGGTTAACTCTTTGCCACGCGGCTCTTGCTTCTGCTGCCGCCATCAATCATCTTACTGCAACAGAAGACAACTCATTGTGAATATTTATCTAATTGTACACATAGTCAGAAGGGCAGTTTTTACAGTGACGGTTTCAGACCATGCCATGAATAAGGGCCTCAAAGACACTACCGGAGTATCGGCTAAGCTAATTGACATCTATAAGAAAGCTTATCATGAATAATAACTGCTAAAGCAGAATGCTTCAATACTTTTACTGCTTATCAGACAACGGGAACAGAACATTTGGATGTCCATGACTCCACAAGACCAACAGACGAAGAAATTACAGCAGTCTACCAACTCGCGTGACAAACCTACTCTTGTTATAGCATAAAACATGTGTTCGCATAAAAGCCAGCAGTTCAACCTGAAGAACCTAATTTGAAGCAGAAAACATCCAAAATATACACACAAAGTTCAAGCAGATCAACAGACCAACTCCCTTCAAGCATTAATGTTCTTAGCGAGAAATACTTGCGTCCTCCCAGAGGACGTCCTCCCTACACCCAAAGGAGAATTTTACAATATTTAATTCCCATTTTGGTCCTCCTCCTTTGGGTGTAGGGAGGACGTCCTCCGGGAGGACGCAAGTATACTATCTAACACAAGTACGGCTCAACCACATCGAATGTCCATATTCTGAGTATAACTCGTAAACGAGACCAGTTCCTCCATTACCATAAATCACCCAACAATACTAAATCTAGCAAATTAGCTACAGCTGATAAAAAGTGGTATCTATATTTCCTCATTAAGGGAACAGTCTCACTCAAACTGGTATAATGTCCTACCAAATACCAATCATTCAGGTAATCAAACCCAAAAATTCTTAAATTCCTAAATTTCTTCATTTCTATAATAAACCCGACTTTATATAAACATCATGATAGTACAATAAATCTTACTAAAATTATACAACTAAAAAAGTAACACAATTACCAATACTGTAAGATGGTCTTACACAATAATTACTCATCCGTTTAAAAAAAAAATGGAAATCAGTCATGAGTCATGTCACCTAAATTTTTACCATTTCCATACATACATACAAACAACTCATCACAAACCCTTTTCATCAAAATCAACTTTACAAGAAATAAACCCGGCTGGTATCTAACTGTCGGTCGAGTCGCGATGTATGCAACCTTACCCTGTAATCTAATGAAGTCATGAGAAAATAAATCCATTTTCTTCTGAAATAACAAAAAAAATAGTCAACTATTGAAGGGGATTATACTTCATATGCAAGAAAACAAAACCCAACAAAACAAAATCATACATGCAACAAATCACACACAAATTATGATTATTAATGAAATATTTCATTAGTGCAAAAAACCAATAACACAAATTCTTGTTTACAAATAATTTACAACGAGATAAAAAAACAGCAATTGATCAAATTGAAAAACTAGAATTCAAGATAAAAATAAACAAAATCATTATATTGGGAAGTACTCCTATTACAATTGATCAAAAAAATGGAAAATTGAGATTTATACCGTAATAGTGCAAGAACAACAGAAATTGTTACTCGTAGAACACTTTTTTTTTTTTCCAAATTTGATGAATTAATTAATAATTTGGTGCGGTTTTTTTGCTTGTAGTTGCGGTTATCATTTGGTTACGTATAGTGAATGTGTAAATGAATCTTATGTTGATTAAGGGGAAAAAGGACGCATATAATTGAGAAACGGTGTCGTTTTATGTGGAAATGGGGCCTTGTGTTGGAATCATTGCGGGAAGAGGGGATTAAATATCTTAATGTCGGATATTGGGCCCACTAAAGAAGGGCTTAATGTAGAATTAAAGTCATTGATGGATTATACAACCAGTTGTATATGTTGTACGGTGTAGAATTTTAGCTTTGTGATAAAGTATTGAGCTTTATTAGAAAGTATTGAAGTCATCCATTTACACATTAAAAAACATGAACTTTGAATTAGCTCAGAAAAAATACATATAAGCTCGGATTCTTATACCTTGGTTGTACAATACTTATGGTACAACTGGATGTATAATCCTATTTGTGGAATTAAAGTAAAGAAAAGAAATCACAAATTCTTGATTAAGACTATGTTTTACCGTGAGACGGGTTTTATAATTTTTTATAGAAATTTGTTCATTTAATGTCATTAATGAAGGAGTGTTTTTTTTTATGCAAATAAACTGTCTTATAATGTAAGATCGTCTCACGCAATCATTACCAAAATAAAAGTAACGAGTTGGAACACAAATTCTCATTGAAGACGGACACTATCCGTCACAAGCTGAAGACGGATAGTGTCCCTCTCACAAAATGCAAATGAATAGTGCAAATGGGGTGAAATGAATACCCCCCATTTGCCCTCCCACTTGCATTTTGTGAGAGGGTCAATATCCGTTTTCAGCTTGTGACGAATAGTAGCCGTCTTCAATGAGACGGACGGGAGTTGGAAATGTGGTGATTGGGATGGATATGTGTAAACTTTTGGGTGACCCGACTTGTCTATTACTTACACGTAGCTTTAATCCAACTACTACTACTAATTATAACTATGAAGAAAAAAAATAGAAAAATGTTACCTTTTAACTCTTTTGATCATTTTATTTTTGTTTTGATTGTTCATTTTTAGAAGTCTTTCCAAAATGTATATGATTGGAGTCTTGGAGATGTTAATTGTATGCATAAGAATAATATACATGTTCGGCCTTTTTTAGTCGGATTTCAGATTTATCGAAAGAGAATACAAATTTACTTACTTAGATATTGCAAATTTTGACAATACATTAGAATGAATCACTGATTCGTGTTAGACTTAGACTATCATGTTGCAAGAAGCGCGATAATAGCGACAATTTCACGTAAGAGTCAAATGGTTAGTAATGTCATATTGTCATGGTAAAAATCGGTATAACAAATGACTTGACCTGACCCTACCCGATCTGTGCGAAATTCAAAACATCAACAAAGCTCACATATTATATGGAGTAATGGAGTACATGGGCATGGGAGTGATGGAGCAACTCTTGGGTACACGTAGGGTTAGAGGATGATGATCATTGTTTGTGGGCCCTTGATCATCTTCTTTATTGGGCTAGTTTATTCTATTCGTTTCTGTTGAAATTAGTCAAGCAATGGAACTTTGTTTTAAGATCATGAGAACCATAATCTAAATATTTAAGTTCAGTGGTCTTAGAAGAATCTAATTAGCACTTTATGCTTTCAATTAGTAAGCTAATAAGTATCAACTTGGAAATTATTAATTTTTTTTTTTTTTTTTTGGGAGTTTTTTAATCAATCAAATAAGTAAATAACAAATCAAGAAATAGAAATCATAATGTAATTATTTTTTCTTGGAATTTCAAATACACAAAAACTCAAATAAAATTGTATTCGTATAATTAACTCATTTATTGTTATATACGTACTCAATAAATTACTATGTAATTGATGCAGAGTAACTTTGTTGTACGCCTTCAAGAATCGTACACAAGTGACCTGCATGTAGATATGGCAAAATTGACTCGGCCTATTATATGCCAACCCGAATGTTTATTGTTTCACACTGATTATTATTCATAAACTTTATAATAATGGGCTCGAAAATAACTAATCAAACCTAAAACCAACGCGATTAACCCAATCTGCCATATCTACTTACATGTAAACGTATCAAATTGATTTGGACGCACACACAAAGGGGTCACCAAGTCAGCCTGGGCCATGGCTAGCCAGTTGGAAACAAGCGCCTAGTCACATGTCCTTACACCTTAGTCACATGACCATGGCTTTATACTACGTGCAGATCAAATTGTCGATATATACAACTATACAAGTCAGAATCAGGGTGGTGAATCTATAAAAAACAGCTCTTCAAATACTGAACAGCTCAAATTAAGTCCATACTGATGGGCCCAATTGTTGAAAACTAAGGTTCAGTGGTAATTAGGGAGGCCCATACAAGTATCCAACTAAAAGATAGCCTAATTAATGTCATTTTCTATCAAATAATGGTCCTTTTGTTAAGGGGACCGAGGAATCATGAGTGTTGGATCTCTTGATTGTATTTTATTTTGAAAAGAATCACCAAGGACTAAATTTATACTCCCTCCTATCCACTCTTTTCTTCCCTATTTCCTAAAACGGATTATTCAGGTTTTCTTCCCCTTTCATTTTTGAGAAAGTTTTTATTAATATTATACTTCTACCTCTCTCCACTCATCAAACCCCACCATATCTTTTATTAATATTTAATTCTAATTATTCATACCTCTCTCTCCAATAACCAAACCACACTCATCTCTTTTATTAATATTTAATCCTAATTATTCATACCTCTCTCCAATTATCAAACCCCACTCATATTTTTATCAATATTATACTCACCACCCTTAATCTCCGTGCCCACTTCAAAGAGGAACAAAAGAGTGGATAGGAGGGAGTATTTGCATTGTGCACAATGACGGGACGACTTTACCATCGCGTGATACTGAATTTCAATATCACCATCTTATATTATGAGAATAGTCTTAAACTCTTAGGCTTTAGCCTTCTTTTTCTCGTTTGGGGTATGTATTTCTACAAGACAGAAGTCTTAGCACTTGACACTGGACTCGAAAGATGAAAGCCACTCCATATAAACAAACTTCTTATTGACACGGACAATGTATCTTCGTCCGCTAGTCCATCAAGAAAGAAAATTGGACAATTAAGGTTGATCATGCCTATAAGAAAGCTGTTATAACGGATACGAGAAAAACAAACAAAGAACAACAAAGAAACAAAGCGCACAGATTTACGTGATTCACTAACGGTATGTCAGCTACGTCCACAGGGTAAAAGGGAGGAGAGTTTTATTAATGTGTGAAGAGTTTTTCAGTTTACATATTCAGACGGTATGATAAGTATGACTATTAGGGTGGGCAATATCTGAGGGGAAAGCGAGACTCCCGTCATAGTCGTTCGAAGCTACGACTAACAGATTCATGGTACAGAACCAACAAATCTCCACCTTGACTTGAATCCTCTCACAATCAGACCGATGTACCATGTACCAGAAACTCATCTCCCTTCCCCCTCAAATATTCCTCACAAAGGGGCAATTATAGACTTTGGACATTTAGCAAGTCCAAACAATGTTAGAACTTGCTCTGCGGAACATGCATAGTGAACATATCAGTTGGGTTATCAACAGTAATCACTTTGTTCACCCTAATTCTCTTCTCATTTCTCATATCAGTTGTGATACCCTATCACAGTCATTCGAAGCGGCGATTAACAGATTCAAGACACAAATCCATTAAGCTAATCGAGCTAGTGATTACTTCAATCCTCCATTGAAGTCATTCTTTTAAAAGCTCAACTCCATACACTCCTCCGCGAAAACATCCTTGCAGTTAAACTCGAGTACTACTTCTTTAATCATAGGTAATCAATTGTTCATGTGGCTCATTTGACATTATAAGAGTGTTTGGTTTCGATCATATTGGTGGTACACTACATTTTCCTAATTAAATTGCTTGTATACGACAATTAATTAATTAATTAATTACTTCATACATAGTAAAGGGAGTACTAAAGACTTAAAAGAGTATGTACCCAATGCATTCAATTAATAAATTCTACTAAAACCATTTAGGAATTAATCTCCCGTTAATTTCAAAAACACGTGAATTAGGTAATTCATGTGAATTACTAAAAAAACGTTTGGTTGATATGTAGGAATTGAATTGACACAGGAATTTCAAACTAACTAGGGGGCCTAGGTAATCAAACCCTAGGAAAAAGAAAATCATGGGATTTTGGATAACCAAATATCTTCATTTTTTCCAATTCATGGGATTTTCGAATTCCCGCACATTTCTAGTGGCAACCAAACGATGCCTAATTGTTACGATACCAAAACGCAAACCATTTTACATACGACTAATTGTT
Organism: Silene latifolia; assembly: GCF_048544455.1. NCBI lineage: Eukaryota > Viridiplantae > Streptophyta > Magnoliopsida > Caryophyllales > Caryophyllaceae > Silene > Silene latifolia. The sequence goes on from NC_133531.1 coordinate 6,586,529, forward strand.
ACGAGACCAAAACACAAACAAGTGGAGTGCAAGTGTGCAAACCCTAAACAACCCCCACCACTTAATCTCCGCCCTCTTCACCATCCTCGCCGCGGCCATCACCAACATACCCACCACCCAACTCGCAAACCCTCTCCCAAACCTCCTTCCCAACCGACACAACCGACAACCTAGGCTGCCGAAACAACTCAAATCCCCCAACATTAACCCTCTCATCCGCCTTCATCTCCGCCAAATCAACCCACCGCCTCATCTCCCCTACCTCCGCCACATCCACCGCAATTCCACCATCATCATCTTCATACCACTCCTTCACCACCTCCACCACCCCTACAACGCGGCGACACTTCGACCCGGAATGATAAAAGAAACATAAGTCTCCGAGTTTCATTGATTTGAGATGTTTTTGAGCTTGTTTGTTTTTGACGCCGTCCCATTTTGATTTACCGCCGTTTGTTGATTGGTCTTCCCATGACCATTCTCCTGGCTCTGTTTTTAGTAACCAGTAGTGCCGTTTTTGAGTGGTTTCGGTTTCGGCTTCCATTGTTGATTTGTTCCTTGTATTTAGATTTGATTTGTTTGTGTTTGTGTTTAGGTTTTTGATTTTTGAGAGGTGTTCATGAAACTCGTTTAAAAGAGACTGTTTATAGGCGGGGAAATGGGATGTTTTTGGCGCCAACATTTTTTTGGAGTTTTTTGGGACTTGGTATAAATGTATAATTAAGACCCGGTAAACGGGACAGTTGAATCTGGTTCTAATAAGGTCAGTACGGGTTGGGTCTTTTCCGGGTTTTGAAAATTAGGGTCAAATCATTTCGGATTCGTGTCATTTTGGGATGATTATTTTAAAGTTATTTAGGGATAATGGACGGTGTGTCGGTGTGTAACAGAAAACATTCGAGTCGTGATATATTTAATTAATCAGGTCAATCCGTAGCCTCAATTTTTTTACTTCATATCTACTCCCTCTGTCCCGATTATTTGTTATCATTTTCCATATCCTTTCTATTTTAAGAATGCACTTGATAAATAATTTGATCATTCACACTTAATTTGTTCTACAGTTCCTCTTGTCATTTAGTAATTGATCATTCCTCTCCCTCCTTGGTCTTTGTGACAAAATCAAAGGACAACAATTAATCAAAACAGGATATTATTATTTTTACTTTTAATTAGAATATCCTGACAATGAATAAAAAAGTAAACAAATATTTAAGACGATAGAGTACATGATAGCAATACTCCGTTTATCTTCAAGATAAAGAATGGAATAAAAACTTAGATTATATATGTTGATTTTACACCAAAATTGAAAGCATACCCACTTCTTAAAACATACAATTTGTCATGATATTTTGCATTATATTAATCCCGATTTTATGCCGAAATTCAAATCTAATTCAATATTTTCAATACATAGTCTAAATGTCGTTTCTACGGAGTATGTTTTAGAATCGGAGAGAGAAGAATTGCATAAAAATAATTATCGTATTATTGATAATGGTTCGTTGTGGTAACAATTACAACAATAGATGATTTATATAGCATTTGACAGAACCTAAATCTTGACCTAGAATCTCCTAAAGTAGATAACTCAAGATATTCGTCATATTATTACTATATTATTACGATTAAGATTATAAATCAATTGATGAACGAGACTTACATAAAGCAAAATGTCACACTAAATCATTGTAAAATCATTAACAAAAGCCACACATACCGTTTCTAAAATCTTAATATTATTAAACCGGCTTACACAAGTATTATTCGGATAATTATTTCAACAAGTCCGTAAAACCTAGAGTAATTTCCGTCAACTCCATAAAATCACTATTCTGTTTAGTCAAAGGAGATAATTCATTTCCTTCACTAAATCCATCTTCACATGTATCTGCCGCATTTATTACTGCACTTACTTCAACATTTGCCGTATTAAAATCTCTTTTTTTTAAAGCCTTTAGACCCGAATCCATATCTGCCGGAACATCCGCATAAAGTTCTTGGCACGCCTCCAAAGCATTCTTTTGAAACGGGTCAAATTTCGGGTTTTTCAAAAGATTGCCAATTAATTTTGAAATGGATTTTGCTCTGGATATAGTCAATTGGAAGGATATCTCTGCCAATTCTTCGAGGCTAGCGGTGGAGCTTCGAGGATCCGAACCAAGTGCCGCGACACAAAAGTCATACTTGACATTTGGATCGGATTTGGCTATTTTTGAACATGTTTGTGGGACTAGGTTGACCGCATTTGTTACAGTAGACGAGAATAAAAATAAAAGTGTAAGGGATATAATGTAACGCATCATTTTGTTGTGGTGTTGCATTATTATTTACTTTACGCTGCCTTTATAATGAGGGTAAATAGCATAAATATTTGAAAACAATATATTCTTTTTCACAAAAGACGATACAAAATTTATGAAAAAGATACTCGAAAATTCAATATATTATACAGAAAATTATGATGGATCTTTTTATTTGGGGAATTATATAACAATAATACTCCGTAATGGTTTTGTTAGATTCATAATATTGGAAGAATATATATAATTGTAATATTATTCAAATGGAAAAGCTGTTTATTGGAGTACAAAGAAGGGAATACTATATTTACGGAAACAAATAACTAAATATTCTAATTGCTATATAAAGAGAGAATTGTGCTCCATGATTTTATGCGTGAGATATGGAGCAACGGCTAGTTTGAGCTAGCAAACAGGTTTGAAACATTTTTTCTACAATACTATATTTGAATGATTTGGAGGACGAGAACAAGATGGGAAATTGATCCGAATTATGATTTTTTTAAAATACCGTGTTAAGAACAATTTGGATTATTAAGAAGTCAGACGAACAAGACGGTTTTTTATTAAGGCCCAATGGCCCAAAAAATATATGGGGAAGCTCGGTAAAGGGATTGAACCGGGGGGACATATTGTGATGGATCGATTTTCTATAAGTAAGACGAACCAAATTCGGGTTTAATATTTGTCGCCCTACAATTCTCTTACTTACGAAATTGTACTATTTACAATCATGTGGAGTCTATGTACAATTATACCGAGAATTACTCTATCGATCTTTTTAATGCGTGCTTTGAGAATGAGGACACACAATAAAAGTTAATTAAAAAAAGATTTACAAGATTTAATGACTTATATTTGAGTATTTGACCAATTTTCATGACCCAAATAAATGGCGGATTAAATATTTTGCTTAAGAGAATGCAAAAAAAGAAAGGTTTTCTGTTTTCTTTCGACTCTACGATGACGAAACTTGTTCCTTAAGGTTTCTTTGTTCTTTCTCCAAGGCTTCATAGCTAGGAAGTCTTTCACCCATATTATCAGCCATGCTTATTACATTGTACGTATCTTTTGTCTCGATTTTATCAAACCCGTATAGCGGAGCTCCCACGTAACAATACTTCAATTTATCACCGAAACACCTAGTCATAGGCTTGTATTGATCATTCGGGTTGACGTCTTTAAAATCCTCCGGTCGAGATAACATTTTGTACAAGCTATCACCCAAATACTCGGCCATGCTTAGGTGGTAGGGATATTCTTGCTTATAATCATCGGAAATAGCCATTGTCAAATCGAATGTTTGTTGACGACGATTGTTTATGAATTATGAGATAGATGAATGTGTAACAACGAGCTAATGATATTGTATGGACCGTCTTCATTATTTATATATAGGTGAATTTAATCTCTTAATTATAAGGGAAGTAGGATTAACTGTAGGAAACTTTAATTAATCCTAATTAGAGAATTATTGGAGAAAATTAATTCAAGCCCTAATCCAACTAAAATAAGGATTAAGGGATACTTGTAACTTTTCTTTTGAGTAGAATAAATTTTGCAATTGAATCAATAATTAAACCATCAGTCCAACTTATATTGATAAATGATAATGATACGAACCCTAAAATACCACTTCTCCATATTACTGTACTAAAAGAAATGTACTCCCTTCATCTCATAAAATTCTTTCTAGCTTGACTTGCACGCGGTCTCTAAGACATTAAATTAACTCGGTTTTTCCATTTGTAAGTATTTCTTCAAAAATTATATTTATGAAAGTTTTTTTTTTTTTTTTTTTTTCTTGTTTTTTTTTTTTTTTTTACGGTAAGTACAAATATTTTTATTATAACGTGCTCCCGCCTTAAATAAGAATTCGCCTTTTTCTTTCATTTTCAATCTTAATTTCTTATCACAATTATTATGTTAAGAGTTCAATTTAAAGAGTGAGAGGCCTAGTAATGTTTTAGAGTTCAATTTTTGATTGTTGGTCAATCGATTTTCACAAGACACACGTAATCGGTCGTCTGGATTTTGACCGTGTTAGGGTTTTATATTATGGACAACATTTTTATTTGGCCAATTTCATCCCAAAATAAATGGCGGATTTATTATTTTGCTTACAAGAATGCGAAAAATATAACTTTATAAACAAATAAAATAGAATTTTTATTTTCAAATTGTAAATTTAATAATGCATGCCTACTCCGTAGTACATTTATAAAACAAGAAATAAAAAAAAAAAAAAATTTATAATCTCTTTTCTTTCAATGCCTTCCTCTTTCCATTCGTTCTTCCTCGTCCTTTCGCACGATTGAGCCTTCGGATTGTACATCCATACCAAAAGTCCGTATCATCGTCCTCCTCATCAGTACAATTGTAGTTATCAACCTGCTTTTCTTTCTTCTTTCGACTCTTCGAAGACAAACCTTGCTCTCTAAGGTTTCTTTGTTCTTTCTGCATGCTTATTAAACTGTACGTATCTTTAGACTCGAGTTTGTCATACTTGTCTAGCTGAACTACCGCGTAACAATACTTCCATTTATCACTCCAACACCTAGTCATCATAGGATTGTATGGATCATTCGGCTTGAAGTTTTCAAAATCGTCTAGTCCAGATACCGCGTTGTATAAGCTCATACCCAAATACTTGGCCATACTAATTAGGTGGTAGGGATGATATTCTTGCTCGTAGTCATGGGAAGATAAGTCAATAGTAGTCATAAGCTTGTATGGATCATTCTGCCAGAAGTCTTCAAAATCGTCTAGTCCAGATACCGTGTTGTACAAGCTCTTACCCAAATACTCGGCCATACTTAGCTGGTAGGGATATTCTTGCTCGTAGTCATGGGATGATAAATCCATAGTAGTCATAAGCTTGTATGGATCATTCGGCTTGTAGTCTTCAAAATCGTCTAGTCCAGATACCGTGTTGTACAAGCTCTTACCCAAATACTCTGGCATACTTAGGTGGTAGGGATATTCTTGCTCGTAGTCATGGGGAGATAAATCCATAGTAGTCATAAGCTTGTATGGATCATTCTGCCTGAAGTATTCAAAATCGTCTAGTCCAGATACCGTGTTGTACATGCTCTTACCCAAATACTCGGCCATACTTAGCTGGTAGGGATATTCTTGCTCGTAGTCATGGGAAGATAAACCCATAGGAGTCATAAGCTTGTACGGATCATTAGGCTTGAAGTCTTCAAAATCGTATAGTCCAGATACCGTGTAGTACAAGCTCTTACCCAAATACTCGGCCATGCTTTGGTGGTAGGGATCTTCTCGCTCGTAGTCATTGGTAGACGATTCTTGTATTGTTTCAACGAAATCGCAATTGATGGCAGTCATTGTTGTTAGAACACATTAGATTGATGATGCCAAGTCCCCTTGTTATTTGATTGTTTGCTCTTAGTTGAAACAATTAGTGAATGAAGCAATCAAATGGACTTTCAACAATGATTCAAGATGATCAAGCCAATCAAGGAAGTCAAGACAATGATACTTTCCAAAGCCATAGTCGATATATGTAAGAGTAAGTGTAACATTCTCATTTTAGTCAAGTAATAGCAAAACCATGCAAACGGCGTTTGCACCGTGGTTTCGGTACTATCATACGGAGGAGTTTTCGTCCAAATGTTTTTAAGTGTCAAAACTTTGCAAACTTTAAACCTTAAACATTTGAATTTTCAGAAACTTGAAAACAATCTGAAATTTTGGAGTTACAAGCCCACTTGACTAAGCCTCTAGATTTGTGCAAACACCTTTTACCAAAATGGCAAAGAAGACTTGTCAAACTTCTAAAGTAAGAAAGGCTTTTTGCCATTTCGGTAAATTGTCACATGTTGAGTGTAGAAGCTTAAGTTTCTGATTTCTTAAGCCCCAAGCCTACAAGTCTAACACTTACCATCACTCAAAGCTATCATTTTAATATTGGATTTAATCTTTCAAAGTGTACTTACCTAAGACTTAAATCCACTATAAATAGAGTGTCTTAGTCACATTTATTTCTTAAGACTTCCAAAGCATTTATTGTAAAAACCTTGCAAATCATTTGTGCATTGAAAGCTTTGTTCTTCAAGTATTTGCAAAACGTTTTTCCGATTTTAAGTCTTCAAAATTGTTTTCGAAAAAGTCAGTAAAACCTCCAAGTATCGATTCACAGATCTTTGTGACATGATGAGTTTGTTCCATGATTCTCGTGTTAGATCTTCATTGTAATCTCCATGTTCATTTAAGTGAACTCTTGAGATTCAAGATTCTGTAACACCTTGAGATAGAACCCATAAACTCTTGAAGCGGAGTAGCTTTAAGTTTGAGTGCAACCGAAGTAGGTTGGCGAGTTATTTTCATTGTAAGGGGTTTAGTAAGTTTGAGTAAATTTCTAAACAAGCAATAAAATAACGGTTGGACGTAGGCCTCGGAGTAGAGGTTGAACCAATTTTTAAAATGTCGTTTGTTTGTTCATTTACTTTTACGTTCTTCCACTTTGCTATTTCTCGCATGTACCTAATCAAGTTTCGTGTCACAATCACCTATACCGTGACATAGAACTCGCTGTACCTTCTTGTGAACTTACCTTCAATTAAGTTTCTCAAGTCTTGTACTTCTTTATTCTTAGCTTAAAGTAGTTAATTAACTAAGTTAAGAATAAAATTTTTAAAAGGTACACCTAATTCACCCCCTCCCCATCTTAGGTGTTAATCGTTCTTAACTCTTCAATTGGTATCAGAGCCTTGTGCTCTTGATATTGGTTAAATCCAAAGAGTTGATCCTATAGTTATGGACGATTCAAAACACACTAAGTATCCCATTTTCAAGGAGAAAACTATGTCCTGGTGGAAACATCGCATGGAGCATTATGTCAAAAGTGCGGACTATGAATGTTGGTTAATCATTCAAAAGGGTCCCCTCAAAATCGAAGTGACTAATGCTGATGGCACTAGCTCCTTGAAAAGTGAGAATAAGTATGTTGAGGCCGACTATAAGAAAATCGAGAAAAACTCTAAGGCCATGTCCATTCTTCAATATGGGATCGGTGACCAAGAGATTAATCGTATATCCTGGATGTGCTTTCGGCCAAAGAGATTTGGGCACCCTAAACCTTGCCTATGAGGGAACGTCACAAGTCAAAAAATATCGTATTGATCTTCTCATGCAACAATATGAGATGTTCAATATGGAACGAGATGAGTCAATTAATAGTTTGTCTTCACGTTTTTCTAGTATTGTCAATGACCTTAAAAGTTTAGGTAGGGGTTTTCAATCCGAGGATTTAGTCCGTAAAATCCTTCGTAGCCTAACTGAAAAGTGGCAACCGAAGGTTACGGCTATTGAGGAAGCTAAGGACCTTTCATTGCTCACCCTTGATGAACTTATGGGCTCACTTATGGCTCATGAGTTAACTCTCATGAAGCGTTCCAGTGAAAGCTCTAAAGGGAAAGGACTCGCTCTTAATGCTCTCTCAAGTGATGAGGAGGATGAAGATGATGAGTTTGCAATGTTCACTAAAAACATTGTTGGCATGATCAATGGTCGAAACTCTCAAAGGTATAGCAACAACTCTAGTAAACGCCGTTTTCCTAAGAGAAGATCTAACTCCACTGTTGGTTGCTTTAAATGTGGTGACAAAGGTCACCAAATCAAAGAATGCCCAAAGTGGAACGATATCAAATCTAAGGAAAAACGTGACTTTGCAAAACGTGATTACAAAAACAAGGTAATGACTGCTATTTGGGGCATGTCTGATTCTGAAGAGGACGATGTCCTTGAGGATGAATTAGACGCCAAACTTAGCATCTCGTCCAGTTCCTCAAAAAGTGCTTCCAAATCATCAAAGAAAGAAGACATCAAGTGTCTTATGGCTCACTCCACAGATTCAGACTCCGATTCAGACCATGAGGTAATTAAGCTCAAGAAAAAGGTTCGATCTTTCTCTAAAGACAAAGTTTGTCTCCTCCTAGATCAATTCATAGATAAATGTCGTGTCCAAACTAATAAATTGGAAGCTATGCAAATCGAAATTGAGGACATAGCTGAGGAAAATGTAGTCCTAAAAGAAAGTCTAAATGAGAATGATCAACCTAGTTCCATGTTGAGTCTTGAAAAAGAAATCAAAAAGCTTCGAAAACAAAATTTGTTCTTAGTCAACAAAATCGATGAAACCAATGCAACAGATCCCTGCACTGTTGCATCAAGTTCTAACAAAGGAAATGTGTCATCACTAACACTAGAACGTGACCAACTTTTGATTGACTTAGCTACTCGTAACAACGAAAAGGATGATCTTGTTAAGATTGCTGAAATGTTAAATGATGAGTCTAGTCATGTCAAAAGTGCCTTAGAACGAGCTCAAAAATCAAACGATGACCTTCTTGCTCAAATTGAGATGTTAAAAAAGGCTGAACAGACTCATGCCACAGAGGTCTCCACTGTGGCATCTGATTCAAGAAAAGAAATAGATACTCTCTCAAGATTAGTATCTTCTTTAACTAAGGAACGTGAAACTCTTCTAGCTAACCTCAAATTGTGTCAAAGGGATAATAAACAATTAGAACAAATTGGAATGTTACTTAGTGATGAAGCAAGACTTGCAAAACAAGCTTTCAACAATTTAGGTAAACTGAATCTTAATCATCTTGCTAAAATCGAAACATTAACTAAAGATTTAGATGAGGCTAAGATGTTCTACTTAAAATGGGAAGGAAGTCAGAATGTTTTAGAGTTTCTCTTAAAACAATCACAAGAATATGAAAAATTTGCAAAGAATCTTTGGACTTGGTTTCAAATGCAACAAGAGTAGCACACACCGTTGCACTCAAACCAGGATCCAAGTCTAACCGACTTCCGAAGAAGAAAGTATCTTTGGTCTTCCGAGTACGTCATTTGTAACTATTGTGGCAAAACAGGTCATGAGTTTAATGGTTGTGACAAAAGAGTCCGTGACTTAGAAAGAAACACTAAGAATGCTAAACAAGTATGGATAAAGAAAGAGGAAGTCAAAAAGGTCGTTGTCAAGAAGGAGCCCAAACTTGTTTGGGTTCCTAAACTAAATGTTTGATTTCTTATAGGCATTAGTGAGGGGCAGCAGCAATTGGTACTTAGACAGTGGATGCTCTCGTCACATGACGGGAGATGAAAACCAATTCCTCTCGCTAGAAGCCTACGATGGTGGCATGGTGACTTTTGGCGACAACAAGAAAGGTGAAATCATTGGTATTGGAAAAGTTGGTAAGTCAAAGTCATTATGTGTGGACAAAGTGTTGCTTGTCAAAGGGTTGAAACACAATCTCTTGAGCATTTCACAACTTTGTGATCGAGGTAATATTGTTGAATTTCTTGCTAGTGAATGTAGAATCATCAATGGAAAAACTAGAGAACTCATACTTGAAGGTAAACGTGTCAAAGATGTCTACATGACTAATTTGTATGCATTGTCGGGTCAATCACTATCATGCATGAGTGTTCAAAAGAACGACCCTTGGCTTTGGCACAAACGACTTGGTCATGTAAATGCTAAGACACTTAACACTCTTAAGAGACTTGATCTAGTTGACGGCATTCCTAACATTAAATTCGAATTCAAATCACTTTGTGATGATTGAATTAAAGGAAAACAAGTTAAGTGCTCTTTTAAATCCAAAAAGGTTGTTAGTACTTCCCTACCTCTTGAACTCATTCATATTGACCTATGTGGACCCATGCGAGTTGTGAGTAGAGGTGGAAGTCGCTTTATTTGTGTCATTGTAGATGACTTCACAAGATTTGTTTGGCTTCTCTTTTTAAGTTCTAAGGATCAAACATTTGATGAGTTCTTAATTTGGGTCAAAAAGGTTCAAAACAAATTTGGTTATAAACTTGTCTCATTAAGATCCGACCATGGAACCGAATTTGAGAACTCGTCATTTGAGTCTTATTGTAATGAGTATGGTGTTAGTCACAACTTTTCGGCCGCAAGAACCCCACAACAAAATGGGGTTGTGGAACGAATGAATCGAACTCTTGAAAATATGGCTAGGACCATGCTCATTAGCTCTAAGGTTCCTAAGAATTTTTGGGCCGAAGCCGTAAACACATCTTGTTATATTTACAATCGTGTCATGATTAGAAAAATCATTGAGAAAACTCCCTATGAACTACTACGAGGTAGAAAACCTAATCTTTCACACTTAAAATGTTTTGGTAGTAAATGCTTTGTGCACAACAATGGAAAAGACAACCTTGGCAAATTTGATGCTCGTAGTGATGAAGGAGTTTTTGTTGGTTATTCCGATCATAGTAAAGCCTATAAAGTTTATAACAAAAGGACCATGAAAATGGAAGAAAGCGTTCATGTAATATTTGACAAATCTAGTCTTTTTGTGTCAAACACACATGTTGATGATGAGGATGATGAATATGATGATGATTTTGAGATTGGTATGATACGACATGAAATGGATCAAGTGGTAGAAGAAGCTGAGCAACAGTTGGAACCACTGTTGCATGAGGAGGATGCGCAAAATTTAGGGGGAACTAATCGTCCTCCTACACAAGATGATGCTACCTCATCCAGGGGGAACAAGGATGGTGAAGAACAGCCCAACCTAATCATAAACGAACCACAATCACCTCCTTCAAACATTTCTCATGCAATGGTCCCCCATCACATGCATTTAACAACCCGAATCTTCTAACTCACTTATCCCCAAGAAATGGAAACACCAAAGCTCACATCCATTATCAAACTTAACCAGTGACCTAACCTCTGGAATAAAAACCAGATCATCGCTTCAAAATTTCTGTGCACACAATGCCTTCATCTCAAAAAATCGAACTGGACCATGTCACAAGAGAGCCTTGATGATGAATCTTTGGATGATTGCAATGCAAGAGGAATTGGAGCAATTTGAAAGGAA